>NC_142707.1:9393939-9696969 GCF_055471065.1 Atractosteus spatula
CAATTTTTATGTTTAATACAAAACCGGTCTTGATATGATACTACTAGAAACGCGCTAACGCTGAAACACACCGGCCGACCAGGCTCAGGAGCAGCTGTCGACTCCGTGACGTCACGCCGCCGCGGCGAGCCCCCGCGATACTTGGTCATCGCGCGCTGGGGTCCGCAGTTTGAGATGCTTGACTAGTGAATCTTTCTTACACGTGAACTTCCTCCACTTAGAAATTAAAAAAAAAAACCATTAAGCCCCACGTTGTTTTAGACATATTTAATCACAAAAAGTAGAGGTATCTTGATCCTTGGGTTGGTCATATAATCCACCCGTCCATTTTCTCGCCCCTTTATCTATTACAGTATAGATAGATAATACTTTATTAATCCCGTAGGGAAATTGATGAGTATCCTAGGGGAGCTGAAGCCTATGCCGGCAGGCAATAGGCTCAAGGCAGGATGCATCCTGGAATGAACACTGACACTGACACAGACCCACCCTCACACCAGTGCCAGTTTTCCCAGAAGACAACTAAGCTACCAGTATGTCTTTGGACTGTGGAAGGAAACCGGAGCTCCGGGAGAAAACCCACACGTTTTCCATTTTTCAAACAGTCATTTCACAAAGACTTATATTAACTTGTTCTGTTTTATTGTAATTTATCAAAACACAGTCTTTTGGTAACAAAGAAACAAGAGTCAAATACATATATTTTATACAGCACCTTGGATACTGCCCAAGTAAGTTTGATGCACATTCAAAAATCTGGACAGACAGCCCTCAGCAGAATGAGTCAGGATGGTGCATTCAGCCACTGGCCCTGCCTGGACGATTCTCTGCATTTATATACGAAAATACCCCCCCCCCCCCCCCATACCTCCCACTCCTACCCAGTTTTCCTCTAAACCCTCTGAGCGAAGACATTGGCCGGTTTGATATTTTTCCCTTACAAACCTCTCCACGTCAGGGGCTCTTGAACTTTCAGGACAGCAAGTTCAAGAAGAAGAATGCCCCCGACCAGCATTAAATATAAAAGTATAAAAGAAAATAGAAATATACAGTATAACACTAATAAATAATGTCACTTTCTACTTAAGACACATACAGTAGAAGCTGCATTGCAAGCACTCAATAAAGCTTTTCATTGAGAGGATGGATCAGTTGAAGAAAAGATTGCTGTTGTTTCCTGTACCATGGACACAATGTTTCCAGATGTCCATTGTTTTTTTTGGGGGGTGGGCACCCAGCCCCCAGTCCCAGAGTGACTGAGACTACATCTCGCTGAAGAGCTGGGCACCCCCCCAGCCAAACTGGCAGAGCACTCACAGGAAGGCATGCAGGGTATTTTAATGGGTGATGAGGTAAAAAAACAACAACTTTTCTTTATTCCCTTGAGATTCCAAAATTAGAAATTGTTTCAGGCACATTTGTTTTCTTGAATGTACAAAACAATGTAAAGACATTCCAAACACTGCTGTGTTTTTTGGTTAGTCTTTGGTCTTGAAATTTTCTAAGTTAGCTTTATCTTCAGAAAATGGTACAATCTCTAGTCAAGAGCTTAACAGCAAGATAATTAAACCATGCAGCTCTTCAGTATTGAAGAATATTGTGCTTCAATCAACCCAGTTTCTGCTGGGATTAGTACTGAGTCGCGTGTTGAACTCCTGACATGGTAACCTGTTTAAACCTTTCAGTCCTGAGTTGAGCTGGCATTGATCTGCATAAGTATGTCAGCAGGATGTTGGGTTTTTTTGCCGCCGAAACCATTCATTAATACTAAATGAATGTATGAATGCTTTCCAAGTAGGGATTTCTGTCTATGATGAAATTTTAAGGCAGTGATGGTCCTTTTTCAGTCTTTCCTTTGCTGAAGTAGAACCTGTCCAAGCCCAGCCCCCTGTTGAGCTGTAGATGAATCCAGGCTGTTGCTCAGATCTGTGGACATTAACTAATGTACAGTGTTCAGACCATGAAAAACAAGCTACAAATGCAAATCACCTAATCCGTATGGCTTATAGAGTCCAGTGCAGGAACTCACTGCGTAGTTACTTAATTTGGGACATAATGTGGGACAGTGAAAAGCTGAGCTCTGCTGGTGGGCACGTTTCACCTCTACAGCGCTGGCTGTGTGATCTGTGTGAAGTCTGCCTTCCTTCATATTCGTCACGTTACACAAGGGGTGGTGGGAGTCTGGAACGGGCTACCCGGCCTTTCAGGAAACAGCTGGATGAGATCCTTGGTTCACTTAGCTGTCTGCAGCCAAACTAGCTAGACAGGCCAAGTCTTCGTTTGTACACTTTGTGGGATTGCTGAAGCTCTGGCTCTGGTAACTGTGCGTCCTTCAGTAGCAGCCATGCTCTGCTTGTCAGCAGAGAGAGTGGAGGAGAAAGAGAGAGAGAGGTGGAGGTGGAGTACTGAGCTACACAGCTAGAGCAGCACATATTTTCTCACTTAGATGTCCCTGAATGGTGAGAATGGAGGGCGGAGACCCTCTGTGCTCTGAATAGTGGCACATACTCCATCTAAACCGAATGAAATCCCGGGAAATCGGGAAAGATATAAAAAGAGGTTCCTCTCAGCTGCCATACTGTTTCTAGTAACTGAGCTGTCATCAGCTTGTACACAGCACCAGTCCCTGCAGGACTCAATGGAAAAAGTATGACAGAATCTTGTTTTTGGACTCAAAACAAGTGATTTTTACATTCATTTAGCGGCACATACAGCAAGTCATCTAAATTCCTTCATGTGCGCCTACATGTTTGTTTTCACCGTTTCTCATCTCTGTGCCTCCCGGAGCAGGTCAGGGTTAGACAGGCCGGTCCATACCGTACTCGCAGTGCCCCGAGCTGGGGCTGGGAATCGGCCCATAGGAAAAGGCTGAGCCAGGCTGTTTGGATCGGAACCGTGGGTCAGACAGGCAGGTCTCCCTGAGGAGGAAGTGGGGCTGGGAAGGGCAGTAAGAGGGCGAGGACACAGCTGGGGGGCTGCTAAGGGGGTCCAGACTGGACGGGACGGAAGCTGGCATCAGTGGCACTGCGGAGAGGGAGGGGGGTGGTTGCGGAGATGGGCTCAGGTGGCCGACAGGGCTGAAGAAAGGGTACCCCCCTTTGGGGGGCAGCGCTTTGGGTCCCCAGCTGCCATAAGAGGGGTACCCCGAGTACACATCCTCATACGGGGAGAGCAGCCCCCCTAGCGGTGGTCCCAGGCCTGCCTTGCACATGTCTGCGGGCATGTGGCGCTCTTTCTTGCGCCATTTGGCTCGCCGGTTCTTGAACCACACCTGGAGAGACACACAGGGAGAGAAGACGAGACCATGAAGCCCTGGGAGGAAGAAAGGACCCCCCCAACACCAACGAGGAACCAGAAACCCTCTCATTAAAGTGTGACACCGTGCAGGGTCAGACGCAGACTGTCATGCAGAAGGTTGAGTCTTTCTGGGGTTGTCTTGAGAACTAAAGTACTGGAGGAAACTGGACAATTCCAGTGCTTTTTGTGTGTGGGGAGAGAAGAGGTGCTTGTACTACCCAGCCAACCTGCTTTCCTACAGCTGTCAGCTGCAATCTTCTCCCTCTGACACACCGTGCCTGTGTCCATGCAGCTGTGCAGTCCTTGGCAACAATATTAATATGCAAGATAGAAATTTCAGTCTTATCTATCAATACTGTTCAAGAAACTCACTGGTGCCCTGTGGTGATGTGTCCTGTATGGAACCACAGTTTGTAGGGTAGCCTTTCACTTAACGACAGCCAATTTTAAATCCAAAGGGTTTATTCCCCCTAGGGCAGGAGAGGATAGGGACTCTGGTCTTGGAAAATTAACGTCTGTAGGCTCAAAACCTGAGCGAGGCACTGTTGTTGTAGCTGTGAGCAACGTTCGTCACTCAAATCTATCCAGTATAATCCCCTGATGTATAAATCGGTAAATTTGGATAAAAGCATCAGCCAGATAAGTTAATAACAATAGACATTCAAATGTATGAGCTGGGATGGGCAACTCCAGTCATCGAAAGCCCTGGTGTCCTTTGGCGTTAGTCCTATCTCTAAATTGAATTGTTTAGATGGACTTAAGATTGGAATAACAGATCAAATCGAGTGCTTGGTTTAAAGTCAACCAGCTGCCAAGAACAGCTGCCAGACCTGCAGGACTCCCTTCCCCGGGGACTGAAAACTGAAAGAGTGGCTCTGCGAGAGCACGGACGTCTCGTTGGCCTTTCAGGTTGCAACGGCGTCTCCTGATGGGGAAGGGAGCACCCGAGTGAGCTGACGGCTCGCGTTGGGACAGGCAGCTCGCGCGATTCGAGAAGGTTTTTGCTCCTTGCAGAAGCAGGCTGCCGTGGTTGGGGCTGGCTGGCTGGCTCACCCGCACGCGGGGCTCGGTCAGGTTGGTCCAGCTGGCGATCTCCTCGCGGATGCTCAGGTCCGGGTAGCGGTTCCGCTGGAAGGTGGCCTCCAGCTCCTGCAGCTGCTGGCTGGTGAAGTGGGTCCGCTGGCGCCGCTGCTTCCTCTCCAGCCGGGCGGCGCCGGAGAGCGCGGGGCCCAGCGCCTCCTCGCTGCTGGACTCCGAGCCCAAGCGGACCCGCAGGCTGCCCACGGCCGCGGCTGGAGAGCGACAGGCGGGAACGTTAGAGCACAAGGCAGGTCACAAACCCGAGGAAGGAGGACGGTGCCACCATTCTCGCCTGTTTGGCAGCTAGCAGGTGATTGATCCAAAGGTCTCCACTAACCTATTCTTCAAAGAAGCCAGGGTATCAGCTTCAGCAACAAGGCTGGGCAGCTCGTACCACACCCTCACCCCTCTTTGTGTAAAGATCTGCCTGCTGTCCTGACTGGAGGATCTCATCCAGCTGTGTCCTGAGAGAAGCCAGGGTTTAGGCTTCAACAGCATGGCTGGGCAGCGCGTTCCAGACACCCACCCCCCTTTGTGTAAAGAACTGCCTTCTGTTCTTGGTTTTTTAATGCTCTGAGGACTTTGAATAATGTCACAGATCCCCTCTGGATGAGACCCTTGGGTCAATTAACTACTAGCTACCACACAGGCTAGAATGCTCAAACTAAAATATTCTTTATAAGTCTAAGTCATTTTCTGGGATAAGAGAGCTGATACAACTGTGGTAACTGTGGTTCCTTTAGAGACTAATTATTTGGTTCCTGTACTAGTTATGTATCTGGGTTGCTATAGCAACATGTGCCTGTTTATTGCCTAGTTGCAACGGGTAATCGTTTAGTTCCTGTCCTGCCTACAGGTGCCTTGAGTTTTATGGCCCTGTATTGTTCATATTTCCCCTCCTATTATCAATTTTATTTCAATACATTAGGATCCAAATGCAACAGATGAGAAACAGAACATTAAGTAACAACGGATTTGGTCAAGTCACGCATTTATTGGACACAGTTGGGTTGCCTGACACGAAAAGGGCGTCCTGCTTGACGAGGAAACATCTCTGCGATGAAACCGGTGCCTGCGCAGGACTCCTCGTCGACAAGGTCACTTCGGGCTAACGCTTTAAAACAACGGCCGCAGAGCGCACAGCGGAAAGCGGCAAAATCGGACCGGCGCTGCGTACTTTCCTGTCTCCCGAGTATTACTGAACCCCAACCTCAGCACGGCGGTCCCAGGAACTCTAGTCGACATCACGAGTCGGAGGAAGTTTCTTAAAATAATAAAGGGCCGTTCCGATTGTAATTACGGTGGTAATTGTTGTTCTTCGCGTTGTTTTTGTGGTCATCCTTCGGAGGCTTCCCGAAGGCCTACCGACCAACAGGCCAGAGCAGCGCGTGACGGGAAAATGCGCTTTATACTGTACGCTTGTTTAACAAACCCTCGATGGAAAGAATCAAAGCGCAACAGACTGGTTTATTTTATTGTTAAAATGCGTTTAATGACCCTTCATAGCACAATAAAACTATTATTTCAAGGTGTTTTTTTTTTAACTGAAAAAGTTCCAGGTCTGGCCATTCCTGTCAGAAAGAACAGAAAATACGATCGTAACGCATGGTTCGAGAAAGTTTTTTTAGAAATAAGACATAAAGTAATGATATTAAGTTTTATCAGACTGGCGTAAAAACGGACTTGTAAAAATCCGTCCATTCCAAGCCCGAGATCAAAATAATATTTTATTTGTAGCAAACGGAAGTAAAATACGTTTCTGAACCCGCAAACGAAACGAAAAACGTGCGAGATCCCGAAAGCGTGTTCAAGAGTTCCCCCACAAAAAATGCGAGACGTCCCAGATCTCGCTCGTTTCTAAGGGAACGATAAAAAAGATAAATTAATATTAAATGTTGCACTTCTCCAGCATTCCATACTCTCGAAGTTTCGGTTATCTACAGAAATAGTTTGCTATCTCTCACGTATCGAAATTGAAATTTTCTTCCTGCCGGTATTAGGTTAACTTCGGTTTTACTAAACGCCGCGGAATAAAACTTGGACTTTTTGCTGTTGGCGCTACTGTACTGCGGCTAAGGTGTACAGTCTCTACCACAGACAAAAAAATAAATCAGTTGGGCTCGTTTGTTAAAAAAGCAGGAAAGGGGGCGTAGTCTGTGGATTTTTTCACATAATTAGAGAAAATAGCTGTAAGGGAGGGTGATAATACATGTGTATCAGGAAACGCGGCTTGGTGTGTAAATACCTTTATTAGAGCTCATCTCCAGCAACTTCCTCGCCAGCACGTTGCAGAGTAAAGCACAACTTAAATAATTACCGAACCTAACGAGGCGCATTTCAGACAGAAGCATTTAATCAGCGAGCCCCCTTTCTTTTCATCTGCTGTCTTTTACTTTTTAATATCCGCCGAATATACATGAGGACCAGACCCACATCTCCGTAGAATAGTCGACTTTGCTACGATTGATTTACGGGGCTGTTTCAGTTATAACATACATCACAAGAGGATTTAGTAAATGACCGAATTAAGAAGAAGAATTAATGATTGCTGTACGAAAAAAATACTAAACTATGTAATAAAAATACAATGAAAGTAAACGGCATTCTTTTCTGGTCGTTGTAGACTATAATTTAGAGTAGTGTGGAAAGAGAAGTTTGTGTTATGAATACGAAAAGCAAACGGAGAAATACTTCAGAAATACGTCTCTACATGTCTAACAAGAACTGACAAAATTATTTAAAAGCTGTCATTTAAACTTACAGTAACTCTGTTCGCCCGTTTCAAAGACCAAGTGCTAAATGGTGTGCCGTAAATCAAGACTTAAAGACGATACTAAATTACCTTTAAATGTTTGTTTTTATTTTAACACTCATTCTTGTACACACAGTGCAGTGTTATAATAAAACATTCAGACGGGTTTGTGGTCTTTTGCAATACACTTAATTTTAAACACTTAATCGTGATTCTATTCTGCACGTTACTGTAGGCCTGAAGGTCTGAAATCTTCTTCTAAATATAGGGTTTCATGCCCCCCCCCCCCCGCCCCTTTCAGGCACTGATATTGGAAGTTTCGTTTTTAAGTAGCCGCATGCAATTTTAAACAATTAATTTACCACACGATCTACCGAAATAGGAGTATTGTCAAAACTGAACAAGTGACCATTTAGAAAAAATTAACGTTTATCCCTGATAGTTTTCTTTTTTCACCGAGAAATGGTCCATTATGGGCCTTATAAAAAAGTTATTGCAGAATATTATTTAGGTTGTTATCTTAATAATAACAAATTAAAGATCCAGCATGCCATGTAGATAACAACACTATAATAATGATTTTTAATAGTTTTTCTTTTTTAAGTTACAGCTGCTTCAGGGAGAGAACTATATCCAGGCAAGGAATTAATTTGGTGTGGACCAGAGAGAGCTTTCTGTTTAATGAGAATACTGTTGTTTTTTCATTTGAAACAAATTTCTCCTGCGGTGTCCAAAAAAAGATACATTTCAGATATATTGTATGTCAGCATTAACACAGTAGCTTAAAATAAAAATGATTGGCCATTTTTTTTCAAAGATAACAATACTGATGGGACAGGATCCAAACTGCGTTTATTTTTTTTATGAAGATAAATATATTGAATGCAGTAATGATCAATTTGTTACCCATTTTATATTCTTTTTCTTTTCTTCGGTAACATTTCGATCTTGTAACCTGGTCAGTCGTGGGCGCACAATGTGGAGGATTCAAACTATCTATTACTCGGTACCAAGGACAGAAACACGCATCTGACAACAGCCCGATAGCATTATTATAATTTAAAGTTGCACACTATATCTAATATACAGCAATACGTTCTGAGGGTCTTTTTTTTTTGCATTATTTGTCCACGGCGGACACGCGGTCACCTTGCGTTAAAACGAGGCCAACGTGTTTAAAAAGAAAAAGATTAAATTTATTTGCACGCGTGTTAAAAGATGGTGACAAAACCCCATTGTTGTGGCGAGCCTGGCCTTCAACCGCGACATTTTCTTGCGCGTTTGAATCCAGCCTGAATTATGCGTATGAATTTAACTTAAAAAAAATGCAAAATAAGAAGAAGAATTATACGCCACAGTCAAATTGTATTCGTTGTTGCGACCGGAGATCCTGGCCCTGTGTGATGAAGCCCTCAGCGTCAGCACAAATCGCACCGGCTCCCCTGTGAAATTTAGAGTCGCTTGTGAACTTCTCCTGCTTATGGATACAATCCTCCACGGGTCTGATTCCAGGTTATTTACGGACATTTCTTGCGACTACGCGACTATAGGCCAAAAACGCGATCCGAGATTGAAAGTTTCGGAGCCCTTCTTAAATCTGGCAGGTTCCGGTCCCGCTCAGCGCCGGCTCTGAAACCCTCTTCTGGGATTCGATGCCTCGCCAACAGACCTCTTTTCACTACAACCTTTAATACCAATTAATCCCAATTACCACCCCTTAATACAAATTACAACATTTAATACAGCTCCTAATTTAACTTAACTCGCGTTTTTACTGAGTCAAGGTGCTGTTTTTCCTTCTTTTTTGGGGGGGGTTATTTCAAATGTGTGTAGGTGTACACTGCTTTGAGTCTCTTCTAAAACCGCTGGTATTTGTCATTGTACCCGGCAGTTCTTACTGTTGTTAAGGGTTGTTATGTTGATGGATCTTACTGTGTAGATGTATTGGTGGTGTTATTTTTGGTAACCAAGAACTGTGTTAAAAACATACACAGAGTAATCGGTTTCTTAATTGCCATTGTATAATCCTTTCCTTACGACATTACTTTTAACACGCCGCGCCTCGAAATAACAATAACCGAACATTTTCGGCGTTTGATCTGCCTTACCCAGTATCCTTCAAATCTCCATGCCAAGACATATCATTGCCAGCAACTACTGTATTGTTGTGCATTTGATAAATAAACTTTGATTGATTGATTGATGCGAGGCGCACAACGCAGAATCGGCACCGAGGGCTTGAAAAAGTAACGCTCAATAACACAACGCGTCGCGCACTTCTCTCTTGGCCATGATTCCTACAGAAGGTTTGTGCCTGCGAAGGAGAGGGAAAGGGAATAATATTCGAGTCGGACCAGTTCGGCAGCTCTTGGAACCTGGGCAGACGCTCCACCATTCACGTGCAGCATTGCAGAACCCGGTGCTGGAGAGATTCCCACCCAGAGAGCAAACACGCTCCGAGAGCACCCTGCGCAGGGTGGCTCGGTCCCAGACTCCAAACTGGGAACCTCTGCAGAAAAATTGCGGAACGATAACAATGTCCGACTCACCTTCTTTTAAACCAAAAAAAAAAAACCGCACGCAGTTTTACATTAATATCGCGAGCGTAATCGATTTTTTTATTGTTGTCTCTTCTGTCAAGGACAGCGATCCAGACTGAGGTGTACATGCATCTTTCGTTTGTCATTTATTATTATTATTATTATTATTATTATTATTATTATTACTATGAGTAGTAGTGGTATTAGTTGTTGTTGCTGCTGTTGTAGTAACCCATAGTGAGGTTACTAGTTCTGTTTGTTATTTCTGTATTGAAAATCTTTAAACTCTGAACTTGAATCGGCCAACAACACTCGACTAAGATCGATCGGTCTTTTTATTTGGTATTTGGTATATAACACGTTTTTTTTACATGAACCACGTATAATCAATGATCCAAAAGAAGCTAAAATGCACTTTTGCTTTCAGGAAACTAAAATGTTCACAAAAGTATGAAAATCCGTATTAACAGAATGGTCATGGCTATTTTTTAATTACGAAACGATCATCCATCAGCGTTTCTAAGCCTCTAGCACAGTGGACGAAAGCAGTTTTGAACTTTTTTGCAATTAAAGAGGTTTGAGAGGATACGGCTCGCGTGTGGGAGGTTAGTTCTGCGCCTACTTACAGAACTCGGCTTTGTTGTGCAAGTGCTTTGCGTTCATGTTACGCTCAAAGTGCCTGCAAACTTAAATAATGGATTTTGAAAAAATCAAAATCGTCTTACTCTACGCACGTATAGAGAGACACATGCAAGTATTAATGCTATCGCCGTGTAAAAGCCATGCATATGACGCGGTTTTCCTCTTTTATGTATTAGATGTCTTTCCCAGACCCGCGGCTAGTGTCTAGTGTTGTTCTGAACACAGAAGGAATTGTTTTACCTTACCTCCGTTTTTAGCAGTGGGGATACCAGATAAATCCCTCAAGTCCACAGCGACATCATTCTCCGCCAGACTCACAGCAGCCATCGTAAAAAAAAAAGATAACGATGCTAACTACCAATCAAATGAATATCCAAAATACAGTCTGTGTTGACGTTTTGTTTTTTTTTTTTAACCTGACACGGAATTCGTGAAGCAGAAGCGATCCCGTCCCCGTGCGTGAAGCCAATGAATAGGGAAAGAGGTGACGGCACTTTAAAAAGAGAGATATTTGGAAACTTCCCTAAGGTTCCTATGAGGAACACACGCGGGTCACCGGTTACGAGCCGCGAGCAGCCGCCAGGTGTCGGAACGTCTCGTCCGGCGCGACTCGTCTACCCAGCTCGCCCTCAGAATCGCTGCTCTGAGCTCCGCACCCGAGCCGGGGTTCGGTAAAACCGAAACACACCCCGAAGACAGGAGGAATCTCTCGCGGCACACAGCCTGGAAAGGGGG
This sequence comes from Atractosteus spatula, assembly GCF_055471065.1. Taxonomy (NCBI): domain Eukaryota; kingdom Metazoa; phylum Chordata; class Actinopteri; order Semionotiformes; family Lepisosteidae; genus Atractosteus; species Atractosteus spatula. Next base: position 9,404,986 of record NC_142707.1, read on the forward strand.
CGGGGTGGTCGGACCTAGCATTGACTGACGCTTTGCCAAACTGGAATGCCAGCTCTGGGGATTGGTTCGGCGAGAGCGCACAGGAGGGAAACTCCCTGTCCCTAATCTGGAAACGTCACGGCACGGCTGGCCGAGGCTCGGTACAAAGAAGGAGAGTGATGATGAAGATTAAAAATTCACCTTTCGCAGAATATGACCTGAAAGCACCTACAATGAGAAAGCTTCTCGTTACACAGTGATGTACGCGAACACAGTGATGTTTTAGCTGGCATAAAACCGCCAAACTGAAAAATAAAAACATTTCATATTTTGTGCGAGCCTTTTCTATAAAAATCCTATTTGAATTCACCAGTGTTTCTTAATTATGTTAGCACTTGTGTTGTTGTTTTTTTAATGCCAGTTTCTCAAAAGCACCAAGTCAAAGAGTCGCCTTGGTACAGAGGGATGAGGTGACCATATCATATCCAGTATTTCCCTTTATTCATCACGAAAACACTGCACCATCGTGGCCGGGGACCCTGTGCTACAGGAGGTTAAGCTGAGGTCCTGCTTTGTCATAGAAGATGCCCCCTGTACCCCTGTACTGTTCGCAAGAGCTATTCCATATGACTGATAACTCAGTGGCTGTGGGTTTGAAAACCAGATGGGACTCTGCTCTTGTACTCAGGAGCTGTGGGCTTCACCCAAATTGTTTCTGGCAAAATACCCAATAAATTAAATCGCTGGACAATTATACAAGGAAAATGGAATCCCAGTGTCTTGGTTCAGTTCCTCTGAGTGCCTGCAGAATCTGCCCTTCCTGTTTCTCCCATAATGCAGCTGGCGAAGTCTCCTCTCTCGGCGCCCTGGTCTGGCGTGGAGAAGGGCCGCTGGCGTGGGACACCCGGGTGGGTGGGGTTTTTCAGTGGTGGATGAAGTAGGGCCCCTCATACAGTATGTGTAACAGCTGTACGGGTCCTTCGGGTTGAAAACGCTATTTAAAAGCAGGTTTAACTCTTAATCACAGTAGGTGAGGGCTATATGGTGTAGTGTAATTTGTGGATTTGTGACTGAAAAATCGTGGTCTTCTTGTTCGAAAGGCAAACTGGTGTTGTCAATTTGTTTGTGGGAGGTTAAGGGGGTTAATAATAGTATCTCCTTGTACAATATGACAAAAAACGCATGCAATAAACGACTTTTCCATAAGCAAACTATCCAAAGCTTTGTCATAAATCGCAAAATCGGGGCCCAATTATTTTTAAAATCTTCTCCAGAACTATGTTAAATAAAACAAGCCCAAATATCCGCCTTCCCTGTGAGGTTTTTGCGGTTAGGCCCATAAGGATCCTGTCTTCACATGGTGCTCGACAGTTATCGCCTCAAACCTAATGAAACGCGCTTGAAGAAAGACAGCCAGCCATTTTCGGTCACCTTCGACAGACTCGCGGAGCAATGTCTTCCACCGTACTGGAATACCGTTTGAAATCGGCGAGGTAACCCCCCGGTGCTTAAAAGCACATCAAATTGATCAAATCCCTAGCGCTGCTCTCGTGAGAAGGACTAGACGTGACGCCGCAGCAGCCCCCCCCATTTCAAGTCTCCCAACGCTGAAGTGGTTGCGCTCACACGGGAGGGCTTCAGCCGGAGACGTGTCGGTGTCTGTCGGGGCTTGAACGGCCGGCGGATTTGCGCGCGAGGAGCGCGGCCCGGGCAGAGCGAGCGGCCGGGTCCCGTCACCGGCGCCCCCACCCTGCGCTCGCGCTCGAGCTCGCGCTCGCAGGCGGCCCTGTTCTTCCTCGCCGCTCCGCTCTCCGCGAGGCAGCCCGCGTTTCAACCCGTCAAACCGGAGGTCCCCTCCCTGCTCACCCCGAGGACAAAGACTCCCTCACGCCTGCTTTTCGCTGCTAATGGTAGACTCCCGCCACGCTCATGGCGTGTATGCAACAATAAGAGGGAGAGGACAGACGCAAAAAGAAAATGACCATATTATTCTGAAGTGGACATCACTGCTCCTGATGTGTGCGAAGGCTGCATCTCTTTCTGTTGCGGGCTCGGAGTTCTCACGATCTGTTTCTGCGTGTCTTGGGTTACAACACATCTCCTCGTACTAATCCGTATTTAATTACTACCACACTGCCAGGGAAGCCTGCCCCGGTTAAAAATGTTTTTTTTTTGCCCCCACTCTCCGAGCCTGGGTTCTGCGGCGCGCGCGGTGCTCCCGAGCGCGTCGCGGGGCCTCGCCTTCACGAGCACGGGGTGGCTCGCGGGTCCCTGCTGCTCGCTGAAGCCGGCTGGGTTGTGTCAGCTTGTCAACCGCTCACTGAGGTCATTTTCACCCTGCGGCAGTGAATCAAACTCCGAATGAAAGTTTTTATCAGTGAATGAAGTATTTTCCTGCAAGTTTTGTCACAGATTCTTATCCGGAGGCTGGCGCGTTGCTGCTTTTTAACTCAATTTAGCCTGCTGTTGCTTTCTTTTGAATTAGCCTGCTTCATGCTTTTTGTCGGCTGCCTAAGATGTTAAAACAACATTCATAGCCTTTTCTGATATTTGCTTCAAAAGACAAAAAAACTCACATAGGAGTGTTCAGAACTGTCTTTTGTTCATAAAATTTGACATTTGACAAATGTTCATAACAGATGTTCATAACATTTGTCAAAGACACGTTGGTTTTATGTCTTTGGTTTAGAGATTTTAGTAATAGGTTTATGCTTAGGGTAAATTTGGGTTTTAGACGTTGGGTTTGGTTTCTCACGAAAACGCATTGACCTTTTGGAGAAGTATAATTGTTTTAGTACGGTATGTAGCCTTTAGGAAGGGTACGAGCTGCATAAAGTCTAATCCACAGGAAGGGATTCATATAATCGAACTCTTTAATTTTAGTTTGAGGCAATTGGTAAGGGTTTTAATCAACATAACAGAGTTGTTTAAACGTGCTATCTGGGACGTATTGTGACTTTCAAGTCGCTTGCGCCTCTTTCTCCACACAGGCGCAATCTAACGTGTTTAGCGCGAACACCGATTCTAAGTTAACTAGGGTATTAAAATGGCCTTAGATTCAGCCCTGCATCGAACAGAAGCTTTGGCGTTTGTCTTACGGATGCTAACAGCAGGCCCATGTGCGCGAACGCACGCACCGGCTCCGGCGTGCGCAGCCTCGCGCTCGCCCCGACGCACAAGCACGCGCGCCCCCGAGCCAGCTGCAGCCCGGCGCTGGGCGCGCGCGCGCGGGGCAGAGAGAGAGAGAGAGCGGAGCCGAAGCGCTCGGCGCCCCAGCAGCGTGAGTCGCGCCGCTGCTCGGGGGCCCAGCCTGTCAAGCGATGAGACAGACGTTGAGGAAGAGAAAGGCCAAGGGAAGGAGCGGCGCTGGATCAAAGGCTGCTGTGGGAGAGAGCTGGCCCGTCTCCAGGAGCCCTTCCCAGAGCCCTCAACATACAGGTGATACGCTCGCCTCCCCCCAGGAGTTTTCACTGAGTCACTCCGGCACAGCCCTGCACGGCGCACGGCGCACAGCTCCGGCTTGCAGCCCCTCCAGTCACCCGCAGGCACATTCTGTTTGCAGCGTGCCAGAAAATGGTCTTGTTCAACTGCCTTCGACATAACGTTTTAAGCTTCTTTTATGAGCGCAAGATCAAGCAGCGCAGACAGCTACATCCCACGAACCCTGCCTGAAATCGCAAAGCCTGACTAATTGTCTCATTCTGTTGAGAGCCACGCCGGAGAGTGTGACTGTGCTGCCTGCTCGGGGGGCCGAGGCGTGCTCGGCACTGTGGCCTCTTCTGCGTGTTGACATGTCCAGGCCCCTGGCCTCTGCATTCACTCCTCGACTTCACCCCTGGTGTAGGATGGTGGGCAGAGCGGTGGCTCTGTGGCTAAGGATCTGCGCCTGTGGCTGGAAGGTTGCCGGTTCAAATCCCACAGCTGGCAGAGGAATCCTACTCCGTTGGGTCCCTGAGCAAGGCCCTTCACCCCAACTGCTCCAGGGGTGCTGTACAATGGCTGACCCTGTGCTCTGACCCCGGGCTTCCCTCCCTGTCTGTGTGTCTCATGGAGAGTGAGCTGGGGTATGCGGAAAGACAAATTCCTAATGCAAGAAATTGTAAAGGGTTAATAAAGTGATGTTAAAAAAATTTATAAAATAAAGACATTTCATTGCCAGCAACTACTGCTGCACGCTGTATTGTTGTGCATTTGATAAATAAACTTTGATTTGATTTGATTTGAATGAGACTTGAGACCAATGTTCCCCCTAAGCTGTGCGCACACAGGTTATGAAATCAGCTCACATAAGAAATTGAACTGCACGCAAAAAATGGAATTCCCCCCCAAAATATAATAATAATAATAAAACAAACACGGTCGTCAATTGAAAAATGCTAAATTGACCACGAGAGTGGCTGCGAGAGGCCCGACTTGAGCATTGTTATCGCTACTCGATCATCGATATCCGTGCTCTCGTTGTCTCGTACCTCCCTGCTCCATGACTGGGCTCGCTGAATCGCTGTCCCGGTCTTTTAGGTCTCTATGCTTCTATGAGAATGACTCTATTGACAAAAAATGATTTCAGGTTCACAATTTTACATACACTCGATGTGGTGCGCACACGTTTTTGGCACTGGGGAAAACATTTGCACAACTTGAAATGTTTGCGCACACAGGCCATTAAAAGTTAGAGGGAAGATTGCTTGAGACCCCTGTGGGTCACGTGACGTACAATACACCACCGCCGCGCGGGATCCTGGGTGGGATATAACTGGTGGGATCGGAGGACTGTGGAACGCGGGGAGCTCTCTCGGAGCGGGGGAGCTGGAGGAGAGGATCCTAGAGAAGCTCAGAGGGAGGATGAAGCCCAACGTCGCCAAATGGGGCTTCTCAACGGCGAAGGAGCGCTGGAAGAGACTGTGGACTGGACGACCGCGGTTTCAGAGCCAGGACAGGGGAAAGGCAGGGACAACAGCTGGAGGGACCCTTTCATTGTGCAAACCCCGCCCCAGCATCCACTTCAAAACCAGCCCCACCGATAAAGGACATTCACCTTTTTTTAGGACAGTTGGAATATAATAGCGATTGCATGGCTTTGCATGAGCGTGCGCTTACTGTGAGATTTGTATGGTGAAATGAAGTTCGTTCTGATTGAAAAAAAGCAACTGGTGGGATCGTCGTGCATTGCACGAGGGTGCTGTTCCCAAGTCAGACCCCCGAAGAGAACCCCGAAGCTGATTCGCTGAGAGCTGTGCAGGTGGTTGCATCTCAGCGCTTCACTTCACCACCTAAATTTGGGGCCCCCAATGGAGCCCCAGAAGCCAGAAACCAAGGACATCAGAAGGAGAAAAGGAAAAAAGGGGGGTGCAGTCTTCCGTAGACATAGCTCGGCCTCCTCCAGACCGAACACTCACCCCCCTACCCCCCCCCGGTCTGGGCTGAGGTCTGCAGAAGAGTTTAACAGGGACCGTGAGAGCAAGGCCCTCCTGCCTGATTAATGCCTCTGTCATCGCTCTGCTGCGCTGGGGAGGCCCAGGGACAGCCAGCTCCAACCCACCAGGTCAAGCCCCTGATGCTTCAAGGATTTCCTGCTTTCTGAGAAAAACCTTGGGCTCGCATATCCCGTACTGGACATTTGGTAAGCAATTACTTACTGCATATCATCCCAGTGGTGGAAAAAACCACCAGCTCACGCCTGCTAGCTTCAAGAGATCCGTGCCTCGTTGATTTATTCTGCAAGATCAGTTCAGGATTCAGGACAAAGACAAGAGCGGTGAAGAGAGTGGTGTAAAAGTGGTGTTAAGAGTGGTGTTAAGTTAAAAGGTAAAGGTTGCATTTTCTTCACAGTGAACCCGATGAAAAAAAAGCCTGCGACCCTCATTGCCCTCTCTTCCCCACCCAAGAAGTTCAGCCAGTGAAGGTGCCTGAGCAAAGTGTAAGCTTTTTGATCTGGTTTCATGGGTTCGAGCTTCGGTCATGTTGCTATCTCATGCAATGAGAGCAGGGTGGGATTAGTCAGCTAGGGGGGTCTCTCAGTTCCCAGTGACACAGCGCCCCCTGTGGCCTACTCAGTGCTTGCAGGCTCAAAGCTCTGCACATTGCAAACCCTGTGACCCCCTGTGTTCAAGGAGGAGGGGCTAGGGGGTGGGCGGGTCAGAGTTGTCTCCTTCCACTTCCTCATTTCCCCCCTTGTGCGGTCACAGGTTTCATAGCTGTGAAGCGAGATGTGACGTTTTCAGCTCCAACTCTTGTAGATTAAATATATTGGAGTTTTTAAATTTAAACAATGCATTGGCAACAAGAAAAAAGTTTTGGTAACTATTTTTGATAGCAATGAAACATAAACTTGCAACTCCTTACTTTACCTACTGTATGGCTAAATGAACATATTGGAAGCTGGTTAAGGTCTCTAGTACTTAGTACTAGAATACTACTCTACAACATCCCTGTGCTGATCTCCTCTTGGTATCTCAATGGGTGCTGTCCTCACCAGTCTCTGCAACTGTTCCCTGCTTTTCACCATTGCATTGACACACAGATCCACCCTAATGCTTGTGGAACTGTGTTCTTTGAGAGAAGCCTGGGTGTCAGAGTGTATGACACAGGCTGCTCTGCTTGCAGACTGTGGAGAGACTCAGGGTGATGGAACACTAGGATGAGAGCTGCTGTGGATCATTAGTAGGAGAAGGAGCATCATGCACGTTAGCCACTGCTGACCAGATTCCATGTGTTCTTAATGGGTCCTATATGGCAGGACTATTTGGCAGGTCCTATATGGATGTGTCACCTCACTTCTACTGTTGTGCCCCAGCTGACACAGATGTTCCTATGACAGATGCAAAAAATCTACCAGACATTTAGGATAATTTTTTTATGTGGCTGACACTTTTGTCCAAAGCACCTTCCATTTGAACCCGGGTATTTTGTTAGAGCAGCTCCCAGTGAAGTATCTTGCTCTGGAGTACAGCAGCAGTGTGCCACCTGGGATTTGAACTCGCAGCCTTCATAGTTACTAGTCCACAACCCAAGTTACTGCTTCGCACTGCTGCCCAACAACACTGCGGTTTTCCTGTAGAGGACAGACCCCTCTCATCGGGCAACCCATGGGTAGCTGACCAGCATCGCAGAATGCCTAGCACGCAGAATGGCTGGGGGCCTGAGAGAATGCAAGTGCCCGGGTTCAGCAGTCCTTCAGCTGTTTGCTTTAGCAATGAGATCTGCCCAGCTGCTGCTCTTAAGGGTGGCGTCCAAGGCGTCAGGCCCTGTGCTTTCCCAGCACTGGGAGCCGTGCTAAGCTGTTTACAATCCCTTCAGAAAAAGGAGCTCTTTGAGCGGGGGGGTGTCTGGAGCCAATTAGAGGGCAGGATTATCTACGAGAGACCACTGCAGTGTCTGTGTACATTACCCTAATGGTCCCCATATACTCCCAGTCCCATTCTGCCCAATAACCCAGTTCAAATAAACAGAAAAACTGCACTCTCCTGCTCTCCAACTTCTTATCTGTCCACACCATTCCTGCTATACTGTAAAAATGTCTCATTTTCTTGTATTAAAAATCTATCCGATGTACCACAGCCATGTACAAAGCAGCTGAGTCTCTTGACAAGATGGCGCACCGAAACGCCCCTACCTTACTACCTTGCATCTTTAAAAGTGCAGGAGGATTACTGGTGACCCCTGTCTTTCACTGCAGCTCTCCTTCAGAAAGGGGTCCCCCTACAAAGCTGTGCCTCTTGACACCCCCTCCCCCAGTGGATTATGTAGGAAAGGAATCCCTGTGGTGATAATACAGAGACAGTTGTCAAGTGATTGGCAGCTGTCAATTAGATGAGAATTAAGTTAAGACGGGGGGAAAGGCGGGAGGGGGGTTATTAGAGGAATGTCCTGCAGAGCCCCAGGGGTTTGAAAGCGCACACAAACAGCCCCACACACTCATACAAACACACACTTGCACAAAGGCGGGCAGGCTGTTTGTTTAAGGAGAGCCGGCAGGCAGGCTGTGGTGGCGGTGGCCTAATTGGAACAAGCAGACTAAACAAAGGCTTGATGGGCAGGGTGGGGGTAGCGCACGGGGTGGGGGCTCTGGCCGCTCGGATCAATACCGGGGCAGCGCAGGTGAGCGTGCTCACGGCCCGCTGGGGAGGTGGCTCCCGAGCCGCGGCACTCGTGAACGAGAGGCGCTGAGAGCTCCAGAGCGAGACGCGAGCGTGTCGGTAAATGAACGTGCCTTGAAGCAGCGTGAGACAGAGGTGGGGGATAAGGGGAGCCGAGAGGCAGGAATGGCTGTTTGGAGGGGAGGGATCTGACATGAGAGAGGCCGAGCCGGGGAGAGAAAGTGAGGGAAACAGAAGACGGAGGGCGGGGGCAGGTGCTGAGGACGGGTGAGCCTGTCAGGCCGCCTGCGGGTGACTCCTGACAGAAATCCAAATCCAAATTCAAATTCAACGAGCTTTTTTTGGCATGGCTGATGAATTTTCCATTGTTGCCAGAGCCACGTACAATCAACATAACATCTGCCGACATTTATGTTACGAGCACATCATTGGAGAGTCACATACAGTACATCACATAAAACATACAACATACAACATTATTGAGAGCCAGGCCTACTGTCTGTTCCTCAGTCTGGGACAGGAGATCACACACTGTATTATTATTATTGAGAGACAGGCTCACTGTTCCTCAGTCTGGGACAGGAGATCACACACTGTATTATTATTATTGAGAGACAGGCTCACTGTTCCTCAGTCTGGGACAGGAGATCACACACTGTATTATTATTATTGAGAGACAGGCTCACTGTTCCTCAGGCTGGGACAGGAGATCACACACTGTATTATTATTATTGAGAGACAGGCTCACTGTTCCTCAGGCTGGGACAGGAGATCACACACTGTATTATTATTGAGAGACAGGCTCACTGTCTGTTCCTCAGGCTGGGACAGGAGATCACACACTGTATTATTATTATTGAGAGACAGGCTCACTGTCTGTTCCTCAGGCTGGGACAGGAGATCACACACTGTATTATGATTACTGAGAGACAGGCTCACTGTCTGTTCCTCAGGCTGGGACAGGAGATCACACACTGTATTATTATTATTATTATTATTATTATTATTGTTATTGTTATTATTATTTTTTTTAATATTGAGAGCCAGGCATGTTTGCACGGTACAGTATGTGCACACTTGTGTGCAAAGACAGTGTGTTTCCATCTGTTACAGTCACCACTGTAGGGAGCGCAGACAGATTTTCAGAGGATTTATGCACTGGTATTTAAACAAAAATGCTAAGTAAATCTGATGATGATACAACTATTTCCACCATCCAATGTATTTAATGCAATGCAAACAACATTAGAGTTAAATCCAAGGACTTTAATATCTAATAGGTTGTTCTGTTCTTAGCTTGTTTCAGTTTTTGCATTAAATTAGAAAGCTCAGCCACCCTTTCCCTCAGACACAGTCCCTCAGAGACAGTGCAAAGCGTCTGTTAGTAGTGGTAGTCATGGGTGTAACCTGCACATATGGAGCGGCTCCAATAACATTTTGTTCAACACCCACGGAGGAAATGCTCACCCGTGCTCCTGCGTGTCATTCAGTGTCATATCAGTGCAGGAGACAGGTGTCGCGTCTGTGGTGCACAGGCCCTGTTCTGCCCTTGGCCCTCCTCTCTCACAGCTCACTTGTTCCAGACATTCTTCCTCTGGGCCAGGGTGGGAACAGCACACTGGGAGAATGAGAGAGAGAGACAGACAAAAAGAAACACGGAGAGGAAGGATTACTGACTGTTCAATGCCAACAGTAGAGAGGCATAAAAATCCGCCCCTAATAACCTCCTTAAAAAAACATCCCACGAACATCCCTAATTACCCACAGGGAGGACAAAAGGATAAACCAATTTAGCTAATCCTTAGTCATATTACCACATTCCACTCTTAAGGGCTACTGTACATTCTTCATAAGGCATGCTTGGTTTACAACCTGGGGAACTGCAAACCAGCAGTAGGATGTTTTTTTTATATATTATTGTGAATGAGTAAACAACGCTCCTTACAGAGGAATGAGCACTTGTATAATTGTACTGGTTTGTCTTTCTGTCTTTAAAAAAAGGCATACTTGATTAATGTATTTGAACTTTAATGATGATTCATTGGCCCTTCCTGAAAGCAGCATAATCAAATGTTCTTCTGTTCTCACAAAGATGCAGGTTGCTGCCAAGAGATGTGGCGACCTGGAACCTGTCCTAGAGTCATGGGGGATTTGGCGAAACTTCCCCAGGTGCCGTTCCATCAGAAGGCGCATGCACACGCACACACAGGGATTAACATGCAAACTCCACACAGAAGGCACCCTTGTCCAGAATCAAACCCAGGAACCGAGAGCTGTGAGGCATCTGTGCTTATTACCGTGCCGCCTGTGTTCATCCAGGCTTTTAATAATTCCACAAGAACCCACCGTTGAATATAAAGACCCTCAGACCTATATCAAATGTCCTGCAGCACCTCAGCTGACCACCCGCTGTGTCTCCTCCAAACCCCCCCCTGCACTACTCATGTTTCCCCACTGCAACTCCCCCCCACCACGCTTCAGGAGAAAGACCACCCTTCTTAATTGGCTTTCATCTCCCTAATTAGAGTATACCCCAGAGGTGCTGGGAGATCAGTCCGGGAGACTTTTTTCACAGAACGGGGAGGATTGTGCTGAGTCCACTAGACAGGAGCCATCACAGGCTCCACGAGGTGAGTACTCGAAATCCGTCCATGTATTTCTCAACCGCTTTTTCCAAGTCAGGGTCGTGGGGGAGCTGGGACTTATCCCGGCATGAACGGGCTCAAGGCAGAACACACCCTGGATGGGACGCCAGTTCATGTCCATCTCAGGACACACAGACACACACTCACATCCAGGGCCAGTTTCCCTAGAAGCCAATTATCCTCCCAGCATGTCTTTGGACTGTGGGAGAAAACTGGAGCACCAGGAGGAAACCCAGGCGAACACGGGGAGAACATACAAACTCCACACAGACAGCACCTTAGGTCCAGAATTGAACCCAGGGCCTCAGTGCTACAAGGCAGCAATGCTAACCACTGTGCCACCGTCCCATTCCCCCTCAAAATATAAAACATTTGATTAACCTATTTCATTTATAGAGCATATGAATTCTTTTGAAAATTGTGGCGCACAGCCTCTCAGAGAAAAAAAGTATTCAAAAGAATAAAACCCCATTTTAACAAAGTCAATTTTAACATAAGATTGTTTTGTCATTTTAAAGTTGTGGGTGCGGTCTGATTTGGGCTTCAGTTTTTCAGGGAGACATTCGTGAATCCCAGTGGGAGACTCGGGCACACTGCCCCGAGCCTGGAGGATTGGGTGGTAGCCATCAGGCATGTGAGAGGACCAGGGGGTCACAGAGGGTAAGCCCAGGGTGAGAAACTGAATTTCTGACGCGCTGTGTGCGTCTGCAGAATTACCCCTCTGTAAACACACCCTCTGTGTTAAAAGGGTTAAGAAACTAGAAACTGGAACGACCGCTTGCCGTGAACAATGCAGATGTATTTGATAAGCTTAGAATTACCATGAACTATTTTATTACAAATGACATGGTGAATAGAGAAGGGTAACTTTGCTACTTTAGCTTGGTTTGTGCCATTCTGGATTCAGCAGGACTGTTTTCCAAAGCAGTACCTATCAATGAGGTATAGTTCTAATGACATTGATGGATAAAAACTGTTTTGTTGAATGTTATTTAATTGCTATATATTTTGTAGATGGTACAAATAATGATCACTGGGACCTGACTTGAAAACATATAATAATGCTGATACTTGTAATGATTCATGTCATTTATATAGCGCCTTTCATCCTAAAGGATCCCCAAGGTCCTTTACAAATAGGAGGGGACCCGTGCAGTCCTGAATTGCAGCTCTCAAATTGGTGATAAAAGTCACCTCACAAACAAGAGAGCCTTTTGGCTGATCTGCCTCACTGGGTAGTTAGTAGCTAATTGATCCAAGGACCTCATCCATCTGTTTCTCGAAAGAACCAGGGTATCAGCTTTAACAACATGGCTGGGTAGCTTGTTCCAGACTCCCACAACCCTTTGCGTAAAGAAGCACCTCCTGTTCTTAAAGACACTTCCACTTATTTAGCTTCCACGTGGAATGTGGGACAGCCATTCTGTGCTAACAGCCTAACTATATGGCTGATCGGGAATAGGAGGGAGAAATTGCTCCACCGGTTGAATCAGGGGGAGCCTTTAGTGAGGCTAAACTGTACAAGCCCAGAGTGGACGACAGCCAGGACACCGAGGTAAACAGCAGTACTCTGACAGTGCAAATAACCAAGTAATCAGGGCTATGCCTCCTGCAGCCTTGTCTCCTGTCCTGAATACTGTACATATTGTAATGCATACGGCCACCATTGATTGTGAGAGCCGGCTTACCGGCGCGGTGACGTCACCGCCCTTCCCTGTGAATAACGGGGACCGCAGCCGCTGGGCTGAAAGGAGATTTCCCTTTGGCTCAAGAGGCTGGGTCCCTGTTGAGTGATGCCGGAGGCTCGGGTTTGAGTCCCCGATGGTGGGGGGCTGACCTGATGCGGCAGCGGCGAGGGCGCCCACGTGAACCCCGAAGTGCTACAATATATATTTACAAGGTTTTAGAGACATCATGATAACGCGGGTTTTGAATGGCAGCTCTTTCGGCCTGGTCGTCAGAGTAAGAGTGCGAGCCCGCGCCGCGCTACTGACAGACAAGACGCGCCTGACGCTGAATTGCCATCCCAGCCACGTGCTGTGGGAGTGGGGCAGAGTTCACAAAACAGAGGATGTCCACAGAAAAACAAGGAGGCCTTATGGAAAGACCCCTCCATTCCCCACCCGGGACAACAAAAAAAACAACAACAGAAAAGTGGTTTCGCCGACAACTGGGGGCCAATACGCACCCTTAGTGAAGACATGCTGTCATTTTGCGTCTGCCTTTATATCGTATCGTCCATGGTTAAAGAAAACGGCTGAAAATTGATCAGTACGGTCCCCTCTGACTCGGTTGTGAAGAAAAAACACTTTGATCGTCGATTGTCAGAGAAGGCTGTCCTTAACTTACGATATCATTTTTTGTGTGTGTGATTTTACATAGAATGCAGAACATTGAATGGTGACATTAGTATTACCTGTTATTTTTTTAATATCAAATTAAAGAGCTTTAAAAATTCAGCACCAGCTTTTGCTATTCATTGTTTTTGGGACGACAATACTGTCAAACTTCAGAAACGTATTACTGCAGGTTTGTTTTCTCACATTGCTGATCACAAAAATAAATGAGTGTTTTTAGGGTGCCTGGTGGGCAGTAAGTATCTAAGACGAAAGCTAGTCGTGCCTCAACAAGACCCAATGAATGAATGGAAAAAGCTTCATTGGCATGACTGATGAATTGCAGTGTTGCCAAAACAATAATATTTAGCAAGACATATGCAAACATTTACCATACAAACCTGGGAGACTCACTCTCTGCTCCTCACCGCTGGGCTGAAGCACTACTGAGTTTCCTGTCCCTCCCCCAGTAGGACTGGAAGCTGGTCTGATTCTGGCAGATGTGAGAATCCCAGGATTAGATTAATTAATGGAATAAGAACAGCTGAAAGTGCAGCTCTTGCTTTCTTTCTCTTTCTGCTGGCTGTGGGCACTGAGCCTGTCCCCTCTGGACAATAAGGTCTGTCTGTATTGGCCATTTTCTGTGGCCAGCCTATCTGTGGCTATCCAGCTCTGTCTGAGTTGTCCAGTTTCTGTGGCCAGGCTGAGGTCACTAAAAGCCTGTCCTCTCTGGCTATCCAAGTCTGCCGGTGTCCAGTTACTATGGCCAGACTGTGGTCACCGAGTCTGCCTATGTTGCCCAGTTTTCTGTGGCCAGGCTGTGGTCACTGAGCCTGTCCTCTGTGTGTACCAGGTCTGCCTGTGTTGCTCAGTTTCTGTGGCCAGGCTGTGGTCACTGAGCCTGTCCTCTGTGGGTACCAAGGTCTGCCTGTGTTGTCCAGTTTCTGTGGCAAGCCTATACTTCCTCAGGGTCTGTTTCTTGGTGTGGCAGTCCACAGACTAGTGTGTGACCCAGGATCTCATTCTTACAGAATAAACAATCCAGTTTATAAAGCGCCTTACCATTTTCTCCACGATCTGCTGGGACACGGAAGCCCTGCCCCTTTTTTTCCCTAATGAAGGCCAACAGCCCAAGTCATCAACACAAGATGAGAACAGTACAGTACCTTTATTTTGTATTGCAATACAATCTTATTCCACAAGAGGGCGCTACTTATCTATCATTTTCTTGTCAAGGTTCAATCACTTGTTAATTCCAGAAGAAAAAAAAAGATTAGCAACAGCACTCATTGTTCAATTTATCCAAGAATTCCACCAGCATCTGTACAAATATTTAATCTCTTTACACCATTTGGCTCAGGTAATAGTTTATACACACATAGGATAAAAAAATAAACTTCTGAACACTGATTTCTCTTCTCCTTTACAGATTAATAAACATTAGAAGTTTATATGGAGCAAACTCTATGTAGAGTATAGCAACCCAGTGATTGTGTTCATGGATGGCAAGAAAGCTCCCATTGCCCAGCCTTTTGATCCATGTCTGGTTTTATGGGGTACAGGCCCTTAGGCAGAGTGTATCATTAGACCCTACGTCTATCTACACAAACTGACTCCAAATTGAACAAAGTAAGCAGGATGCATCCAGGGCCTCTCGCAGGCTTATGTCCAGCAGCCAACAGCTTTTAAAACCTGCAATGTTTCACACTGAAATGCAATGAGAGTTACTACCACCCCTATCATCAAACAGGTGGATTTGAAGGAAGTTATATGCCCAAAGAAGACCACAGGACTGTGTACTTTAAATGAAAATCAAGGCGCTCCCTTTTCAAAAGGTGTTGCTGTTTTGCAGAGACTCCAGACATAATGAAATCCCTTCTCGGAATATGGTCCGAGTCACCGCTGATCAAATTCACACAGCATCAGAGCCCCCCTTCATCCTGCACCTTCTGGGAACGCAATGGTACATCCCAGACATTTATTCCCTGGATCCTTGTGGAACAGTCCACTGGACGTGCAAAGAGGGGTGGATTTTGTAAGCACACAGTCCTGCTGTCCATGAACAGGAAGAAGACAGGAAAGCAGAGGCCCAGAACATCTATGCAAAACCCAGAGATCTCAAATGAGGGTGTGGGGGTTGAATCAGGCTGGGTGATTACAAATTCCTCCCCCAGACCTCCAAACAAACCCCAATCCTAAAAACAGTGACCACTCTGATTTCAAGTCGAGGGCGATGAAAGTAAAAAAACTGACATCACGGTTAATATTTACACTTTACTACATTTCTAATAACATAACATATAAAACACCTCGCAGTTAAGTGTGTGGTTACAGTACGTACTTACAAAGGCTGGTGAGAGAAAGTGCAGTAGTTTATTTACACCCTAACTGGCTGGCTTTGCTATGGCTGTGTTGCCAATGGGACACTACAGTCGGTTCCGTTTATCCACACCCTTGATCAACTGTAACTAAAAGTTCAGTCTGCAAAACAAAAATGAAAAAAAAATCAAAATGTTCAAGTTTAATCATACCCTGCAACTGTTAAATGTTGTGTAATGAAAAGAGGAAAAAATAAGGAATCTGAGTATATAATATCAAGGGTATGAATAAATTTGGAGCCTACTGTATACTTCTTTCTGTTGACAAGAGAATTGTTCTCACACCTTTTTAAAGACAAAGGAATAACTTTCTAATTTTATCAAATCCAAAAATGAAGGATTGAAAAGGCTTGTGGTGACTCCTAAATTAGCATCCTGTAAGATTAAAACTACATTCCACACTTTCATGGTGTTGCGGAGAACTCAGAACTGTGGTCAACATTTTACGGATACAATACTTTGGAAACGTCGTTTGTTACTTTGACATTTATACCCAGTGCAAATGACAGAAAGCTTGACCAAGATGCAAAACGAAGGATCCTTTAGGAGCTCAAACCCCTGTATTAGACATAATGGAACCCCAATGTGTTTAATATAAAGGAAAGACCAAGACTACTCTTAAGGGGAGTTGTGACTGTAAGAACTTTACTAATATTTAAACCTGATAACAGACTGCAGGCTTCCATACAGGCCATTAATTATCATTGTCCTGCTTGTTCCGGTAAGGCCATGGGAATCAGGATCTATCCCAGAAGCCCTGTTGGGACTGAAAGCCCATAATGGGCAGGACCCAGGACAGGACGCTAAGCCCATTACAGGGTCACAGAGAAAGCAACAGTTTGGAAGAGCTAATCAAACCTGGGCAACAGGTGTTTGGGAGGTGGGAGGAAACTTGAAGAAACCCATGCAAACTCCACGCAGAAGGTAAGCTATCCCAGAATTGAAACCAGCACCTGAGAGCATGCCACCATGCTGTCAGAATGACAGATTTCATGTTACTTCAATTCCATGGGCATGATGGGAAATCTGCTACAGAGCTCCCGAGAGAGTAAATGAAAGCGGTTCGATGAGGCAAATCTAGATCTCTGCTGAATCAGAAACCACAGGTGCAGTGCTACTGCTGCCCCGAACTCCCCCAGCGCACATAGTGCTCTCCCTACTGCAGAGACTGCTGCCACTGCAGCCTTTTCCTCCCCTTTTCCTAACCTGCCCACAGGTTTACCATTGCTGGCTCCAGCCATTGGCTCTCACCATACTAAACACGACATTTCACACGCACAAAAAGAACATTCAATAAATAGACACTTAAATATATAAATCAAAATCATAAGACCTATTTCTTCCAGGGGGCTGACTGTGCAGGACACTAGGAACTTATTTCTTTTTGAAAATTATTGAACTCAATGCCTGCTGGCTTTAAAGAACCCCAATCAGACTGAACACAAAACAGACAAAAAAAAAGTTAGAAGTCCTAGTGAGGATGACTACTCTAATCATCTGCCTGCTAGGTTTTTTAAATCGCACGAAAACTGGCCCAACCACAGCACAAGTAACACTTCTGCGGTTCCTACATGCAGCTGCTGCAGTTTTAGAGCCGTCCAGCAGGGGGCAGGCATGTTTCTATTTTAACAGAAGGGAGTGTTTTCTAAATTTCAGTGTCCCAGAGCGATTTAGGTTAGAACAAGTGAAATAAAAATCATTCACCATCCGCACCAAAGAAATACAAGCCGTTTCCACAGCAACCAGTGTTAAAAAGAACAAAAACAAAAACATCCTCAGTGTTACAATTAGTGAACATCGTTTGGCACAGCAATCTCACTTCCCTCCACTCTGGAGATCTTGCTTTTGCTCCTAAAAAACCTTCTGTTCAGGTCAGTAGGGGGCAGTGGAAGCCACTTGGTTTAATAAGGAAGCTAAATGGAAGCTAAAGTCTGTTCTGTTTCTCTCCTCCCTCCAGCCTGCTGCTCTGCTCTCATTGCTAGAGGAGGTTCAGTGTTGCCCGGCCTCTCTGATACGACAGGCCACTGCTGTGATCAGGGCCGCCCCCTTCCCGCTGCCGTCCTCTGATTGGAGGAAAGTGACGTCACACTGTGGGGCCAGGTCTTGGACAGTCTCATGCAGAATGTTGGAGAAACTGGAAACCAAGAAAGTATCACAGCATTATGACATGGAGATCTAAAGAAAATGATTTAACACTGCAGTGTACAGTGACTTACACATTGCAGATGAAGGATACATGATGTACAATCTAAGCAATGCTATCTGTTTCACAGCAGGTATAGGATATATTCACTATATGCAGAGTATTTATACTATTGTACACTTGCATGTGTGCGTATTAATGCACACAGCAACGTTACTCCTGAAGATGGAGACCCACAGGTCAGAAGATCTTATCATTAATCCAGAACTGTTAAATTAGGTCACTGAAGCGGATTAGGGAATTCGGCAAGTAACGGAAACGCCGGAGACACCCTGTGTCCTGTGTCCGTGCGAGTGACTCACTGAGGGTGCAGCTTGTACAGAGTGCCGTCCACTCCCACGGTGACCTTCAGGTGGTCCAGCCGGCGGTTCTCGCGGATCTTGTCCACCACGGCGGCGAGGCCGGCTCCGCAGAGCTGCGCCGCCCGGTGCGCCACGGCCGCGCACACCTCCTTCACGATGATGCTGTCGTCGCACGTGCTGTTCAGGCCCAGGTGCTGCAGGATGGAGCGCACCTGCCGCAGGGCCAGACGGTCACTGCAGAGCGAGCGAGACAGCAGTGAGGCCGAGAGACGTGCACCGGAAATATAAATCAACTGACGGGATCGCACAATTTGACAAATTCTGAATTTAAGCACAAAATCATGAACTTTTCGGAAGTACTGTATAGTCACCATGTTGTTGCAAACCCCTAGTCTCGCTACAGGCGAGAGGGAGAGCTCGCACGGATGTGATGTGAAGCGACCCTTCCTGCTCACTAGTCACTGTAATGACTAATGGAATGCGGCGTACGAGCTAATAAGTACAGATTGTGCAGCAGACATTTCACCATAGAAAGTTCCCAATGTGATCAGTTAACAAGCAGTATTTGTCAGCAAAACCGCTTCAAAATTTTTCTATTAGATTAAAAGAGGTGTATTCCCTAGCTGTTATACACTGTTTACACTATTTTTTACACTATATTTACACTGTTATAGAACTGCACACGTTACTGGAAGTTGATTCGTTCTGAATCATAGAACACGGAGCTGTGCATACCTGGAAATTTCATCTATTTTCTGGTGTAAATTGGAGGTTTTACACACTATTGTGTACATTTTACTTGCATTGTAGTTTGAAATGCACTCATCAGTGCTGTTTCTTCCTAACCCCAGAATATAAAGATAGCATAGCCGTTCCCCTTTAAGACTCCATGCCCATGCAGGAGAGCCCCGCACGCCCTACCTCTCGATCTGAGACAGGAATTTTGTCTCGAAGATGCCTCGCGTCTTGAGCCGCTCGGAGATCTTGCCCCGGAACAGCAGCCCCCGCTTCGTGAAGTCCAGGAGGATGTTCCGCACGATCTCCCCCAAGTACATCCCGCTGATCATCTTCTCGTACCTGAGAGGGGCAGGGAAAGGCAGGAGGAGAGTTGGTAAGACTGGCACTTACAACAGAGACCTGGATTCCAGACTTGACACGGGCTGACACAGCTGTTCCTGTCAAGCAAAAGAACCAGAGAAACTTGGGTGTTGACCCAGAAACCAGACCCATTTTCTCCTTTTCGGATTGTAAAACTAGATGCAATGGCTGTAGTGTGAGGGGAGGGTGCCATCTTCAATGATCTCTCTTGGGGAGGAGGCAGCACTCCTAGGTCACTGAATGCCAAGCGTTCCCGATTATGGAGAAGTTGCGCCACGCTCGTATCCTGGTACCTCTGTTTGCCAGGATTGAGAGACAGCTCGTCCACGGCCTTGTCGAAGGGGGTGAGGAAGTCGTCCAGGCAGCCGTTGTCTCCGAAGGCGCCCCACTCCATGTTGATGCACATCCGCCCCTCGCTGCCCTCCACCAGCTCCACGTTCGCCATCTCCTCCATGTAGCAGGCGTTGCTGCCCGTCCCTGAGCACAAAGACAGGCAGAAAGGGGCCGTTTACAAGCGCAGCCCCTGGACCGGAGAGGGAGAACAAGTACCGTGCTCTGCACGGTGTACACAGCGCGTCCCGGTAACGATCTCCCCGGCGTGGACCAGCAGGCATTGCTGCTGCTCCCACGCCAGGATACCGACGTCACAATGACAGGAGCTACATCTCCAACGCTCCTCCCAGTCGGAACAGGAACAACCCCACGCACACTCACCCACAATCAGCCCCACTTCACAGAGGGGGTCTTCGTAGCCACAGGTCATCATGGTGCCCACTGTGTCGTTGACAACGGCAACCACGTCCAGGTCAAACTCCTACAGCAGAGGAGAGGGGACACCCTGTCAGCCGAGGTCGGATGAAACGGATGTCCATCTGCAAGGGAACTGCAAGCGTCTGGTGAAATCTGACCTCACGGCGGTGAATGGCGTCCTTCAGCAGGGTGACCACGTCCTCCCCCTCGCAGCCGGACGCCTTGAAGCCCTTCGTCCACTTCAGCAGGATCCCCTGGGGGCAGAAGGATGAGAGGCATGAGACATGGGGATTAGGGCGTGAGAGTTTGCCTGGAGCAAATGTGTTCTTCCCACGCCAGGAAGTGAGATCAGATAAGATAAGATCACTTTATTGGCCATATACAATTTCTTGCATTAGGAATTTGTCTTTTCGCATACCCCAGCTTGCTCTCCATGAGACACACAGACCGGGAGAGAAGGGTCAGAGCGCAGGATCAGCCATTTATACGGCACCCCTGGAGCAGCTGGGGTTGAGGGCCTTGCTCAGGATTCCTCTGCCGGCCGTGGGATTTGAACCCTCCAGCCCCAGGCGCAGATCCTTAGCAACAGTGGCACTGCTCCGCCCCAAAAACATGTGCCCGATGCGGGTATTGATCTCGGATCGCCTAGACAGAACCCCTATTGGCTAACCAGGAGACCGGAGCAGTGAAGCACCAGGTAAGTTCTTGCTGCTCCACGTGCAACGAGTGCAGTGAGATGAGAACTCGAGGTCACGAGTGGAAATGAAGAGCATCCAGCTGCAGGACCCAAAACGGACGTGCAAACATGTGGCACTGCCAGCGCATCTCCAGTGAAGCACTGGAGCTTGGCGCTTGCCCACCTGGTCCAGGTTGTTCTGGTGGCAGGGGAAGGAGAAGGTGAAGCCCAGCGGCAGGGACACGCCCTTCATGCCCATGTACTCCAGGAAGTCGGCGATGCAGTGGACGATGTGGTCAAAGAGCTGCAGAGGGGGGGGGGGACACAGGAGACGGAGAGGGTCGGTTATCAGGAGAGGGACAGAGCACCGACCCGACTACTTCACACACAGACGCTCCATGGAGGCTGTAGAGGGTCTACCGCAAAATCTGCGCCCCACGCAACGGCCACGCTCTCCCCTCGGGCGAACCCCCAGCCCAGCGCACCTCCTCGCCGGTGCCCTGCATGGCCTCCTGCGGGATGGTGTAGATCTTGTTGTGCATCTCCACCGTGCGCCGCTTGCTGTTCCGCACGCGCACCAGCAGCACGCGGAAATTCGTGCCGCCCAGGTCCAGCGCCAGGAAGTCGCCCCTCTCTGCGGGACAACGGCAACAGCAACAAAAAATCAGCGATGGGCCGATTGGGAGCAGACGGTCGCAGACAGAGTCAAAGTCTTTGACAGGAGAGACGGGTTCTTAGCTCGGTTAAGGGCTGAGAATGGCGCCAACAGCCATCTATCACGGAGCCAAATACGTAGCTGTAGCGCTACGCGTGATCCATGACCTGGAGGTCAAGTACATCCCAGGCAGGTGCTGGAGCCTCTCTACCGCTTAAAACCCAGGACCACCAGAGCACCCCCTTCATCAAGCTGGGAACTGTGTGATCGCGATCACCTGCTTCATTTGGCATGATAATTCATTTAGGAATTATCTGCAACACGCATCTTATGAGGACCGGGGTTTCCTCCCTCACTGAACAAATCACCTGGACCCAGCTCGTGTTCCCCATCTTTAGGGCTGGGGCGATTTGGGGTGACCTCCGGGCATGCTAGGTGGGGGTCCCTCCAGCCCCGCGGCTGCACGGCCCTGGTTCAGACCCGGGGCGAGGGGAATAAGGCGCTCACCTGTGCCGTCGGGTGTGGAGCGGACGTAGGTGGGCAGCATCTTGACGGAGGCGGAGGCGCGCGTCTCCCGGCGCAGCCCGGCGTCCATCTCGGCCCTCATGCGCCGCTTGACCTCCAGCAGCGCCTCCCGGTCCAGCCGCAGCCCCTCCAGCGTGGCCTGCCGCTCCGCCTTCTGGCTGGCCAGCCGGTGCGCCACCGCCGTCACCATGGCGGCGCCCTTCCCGCTGCCGTCCTCCGAGCGCAGGAAGCGCACGTCGCAGTCCGGCACCAGCCGGCGGACCATCTTGTGCAGCCGCCGGGCGAACCTGCCGGCGGGAGGGTTCGAGTCAGCGCCGCCTTCCAACGCCACACGGGGGCGCCAGCCGGCCAGGGGGGAGAGAGGAAGGGAATCGGGGGCACTGCCAGTGTGGACAAGCCGGAAAGAGGAAGTGCTGGTAGCGGGAGCGGTGAGGGACAGGAGGAGAGGGGGAGCGGGAGGGCTGGAGAGAGGAGGCGGTGAGGGACAGGAGGAGAGGAGGAGCAGGAGGGCTGGAGAGAGGAGGCGGTGAGGGACAGGAGGAGAGGGGGAGCGGGAGGGCTGGAGAGAGGAGGCGGTGAGGGACAGGAGGAGAAAGGAGGCGGTGAGGGACAGGAGGAGAGGAGGAGGCGGTGAGGGACAGGAGGAGAGGAGGAGCAGGAGGGCTGGAGAGAGGAGGCGGTGAGGGACAGGAGGAGAGAGGAGGCGGTGAGGGACAGGAGGAGAGGAGGAGCGGGAGGGCTGGAGAGAGGGGGCAGTGAGGGACAGGAGGAGAGAGGGAGCAGTGAGGGAGCGAGAGGGCTGGAGAGAGGGGGCAGTGAGGGACAGGAGGAGAGAGGAGGCGGCGAGGGAGCGGGAGGGCTGGAGAGAGGAGGCAGCGAGGGAGCGGGAGGGCTGGAGAGAGGAGGCAGTGAAGGAAGGGAGTAGAGAGGGAGCAGGAGCACCGGAGAGAGGAGGAGATGGGGAGGACAGGAGGAGGATGGGAGGAGAGAGTGGGAGCGGGAATGCCGGCGAGCGAGCCTCACTGCGGGTGCTTCTTGTACACGGAGCCGTCCACGCCCACCGTGGTCCTCAGCCGCTCCACGCCCTTGTTGTCGCGGATCTGCCGCAGCACGGCGGCCAGCGTGGCGGCGCACAGGTGGGCGGCGCGCGTCGACACGATCTGGCAGATCCGCTGGGTCGCCACGCAGTCCTCCTCCGAGGGGGACAGGCCCAGGCGGGTCAGGACCTCCTGGGCACGCTCCAGCCCCTCCTTGTCACTGCGCGGGGGTAGAGAGGGTGAGCGCTCGTGCGTCTTCCAGGCCAGCACACAGCGGACCCCCCGGAGCCCCCCGGAGCCCCCCGCGGCCCCGCTTACTTCTCGATGGCGGAGACGAAGCCCGTCTCGAAGTGGCCCGTGGTCAGCAGGTCGGGGGTGATCCTGCCCTCGAACAGCAGGTCCTCCTTGGCCATCTGCACCAGGATCAGGCGCACCAGCTCGCCCATGTACATGCCGCTGATCATCTTCTCGAACCTGGGGCACAGCCGCAGACACACGTCATATTGTAATCATGACAAGTATGCAAGTACAGTCAGCAAAGCAGAAGAAATGGATTAAAAAAAACTTCCAATATCGAATGGCGTCTAAGTAGAGGTCTTTAAAAGTAGCATCTCAAAGTGCTTCACAGTAAGCTTAAAAAAAATGACGTTACAGTATAAGGATAGCAAATTGCCGAACATGCACACAAGAAACACAAGTGGCTAGAGGTGCAGCAGATGATACATGATCATTAGACAAATTCAGTGTAACACCTAAAGAAGTCACTTCAAAAGGCTCATACAGTCAGCAAAGTGCCAGGGCATGCACCCAGCCCGACTCAAGGCCCATGCCCGCACTGGCAGGGCAGAGTGGAACCCGCGCCCGCAAAGCCGAGTCGAGAGAGCGAGAGCGGCGCCTCACAGCTGCTTCCCGGGGTTCAGCGAGCCCATGTCGATCTCGCGGTCGAAGTCGGTGCGCACGTCATCCAGCGTCCCGTCGTCCCCGAAGGCGCCCCACTCCATGTTCACGCACATGCGCCCCTCGTCGCCCTCCACCAGGTCCATGTGCCGCATCTCTTCCATGTAGCACACGTTGGTGCCCGTGCCTGGGGGGAGGGGGGGGCGGCAGGAGATGGCATGACTCAAGCCGGGTTGGCACACAGACGGGTCTCGGAGCGTTTCTGCAGCCTCCTCGCTCTGCCTTCACAGGCGGCTCTGGACCACGAGAGGCCCTTCGCCAGCCTTGACCCCGCCCAGGCTGCCCGATCTTCCGGGCAGCTCACCTACACCTGCTCTTGCCCGATGATAGAGGAGCCTTTCATTCCAGGCACTGCCCATGAGCAGTTTTTTTGGGGGTTGGTAAGCGCAAAATAAAAGTAGTCTCAAAAGACTAAATTTAGTCACAGCGGGAGATATGACTCCTTTTTAGCCTTTTAAACCACTTACATCCTGTTATCCAACATATTGTGAAGACATTTATGTCTTACTGCATCATGACTATTATTTTTAAAAAGCATAATGAAGCCTGAAGACAACACCCTTATGTACACAGATCCCACTTGCTAACCCCATGTGAAAAAGCACATTGCAAACCATGACTATCTACCATTAGTGCAGACGTGTGAGCCTGTTTGCTCGGGTGAAACTACACTTCACCCGGCCTTTGAAGCCGCTGTGGCGGCCTCTAGTGGCAGGTTCTAGTCACTACAGCGCTCTGACTCTGGCAGTCTGCCATGGACCCTATGGAGACAGTGTGTGAAATAGGTTTCACAAGGAAACACGGAAAAGCGGCTTCATTCTGAACCCTGCTCCCTACGCGCTTCTTCCCCTTCCCCCCAGATGAGGTCTCGAGGAGGTGTGACTGGAAACCACACAGGAACGGTCCGTTTCTCGCCCTGCGTCTACGACAGGCTCTTAGGTAACAGTCACAGACAACAGCTCCTGCTCTCGAACAGGAAGGTAAGCAAAACCTCTCAGTGGGACACAGATGTGCTGTCGCTGTAAAGCACCAAGCTGATCCTGTCAGGCGCGGACTGTGTGCTCGGACTGGGCTCCCAGGACAGGAGAAAACTAATTCTTAGGTTCTCCAGGACTCACCCACAATCAGCCCGATCTCACAGTTGTGGTCGTCATAGCCACAGGTCATCATGGTGCCCACGGTGTCGTTCACCACGGCCACAATATCGATGTCGAAGTCCTGCAAGACCAGGTTGACCCGTTAGTGCCCGGCTGTGCTGACCTCGCCCCCCTCCTGGCTCCGTGCCTCCCTCTCCGGTCACTGCCCGGCTGTGCCCAGAACCAAGACTCACCCCTCTCTTCTTGATGGCCTTCCTCAGCAGAGCGACCACATCCTTGCCCTCCACTCCGCTGGACTTGAAGCCCTTCGTCCACGTCACCAGGATGCTCTGTGTGCGGACAGACAGGACAGGAGGTCACAGGGGGGTTTGTGGCCCTTTGTCTGACCTATAAAGTTCTGCCTCAACTTCTTTCACTTCAGGATAAAATAATAATCAGATGAGCAAAAAACTGAATTCTAATGTCTTAAAAATGCTGAAAATATCTAAAACCTCTGAAATCTTTATTTTCTCACCACTAAAACACCACAAGCTACACAAAGAGGGAAAGACAGCATGGAAAAACTACTGCTCTGTTATATCACTGCTGAACCCCCCTCTGTTTCACTGCTCTAGAGAAATGTGAAGATCTGCACCACCAATGAGATCAGAAAATCACACCTGATGCAGGAATTCTGTCAACAAGACCAACAGGGAATTGCAGAGACTCCTAGGGAATAGGGAACTATTTATGGAGACTTGTGAACAGTCTTTGGGTAATGCCCATTTGATAAAATGCAAAAAGACACTTGCAGATTCCCATAAGTTAAGGGAACTAAAACAATTGCAGGATTTAGATGGATTTTTAAAAGCAAAGCTCTTTTCTATATTGTAGAGCTCTGAGCAAGAGGGCCCTGCTGAGCTCAGGCCAGCTCACCTCGTCCAGCTTGGTCTGCTGGCAGGGGAAGGAGAAGGTGAATCCCAAGGGCAGCTTCTTGTCCTTCATGCCCAGCTTGTCCAGGAAGTTGGACAGACACTCAGCGATGTGGTCAAACAGCTGGTGGAGGAGAGGAGGAAGTGCAGTTCTGATGAGATGGACACTCATTGATTTGTTCCCTCCCAGTATCAAATGCTGCCCAGACCCACACCTGCGGTCATGAGTGGGGGGCCAGATATCCTGGCCTGTGTGCTTAAGTCTCGCTGCTCCGGATTCACTTCCCACCCAGGATACAGAACGTTTCAAAAGGACCTTTTCCCTCTCCGAATCTTTCCCACCTCGCTCCTATTCTCTCCTCCCACCTCCACGCCCTTTTCCTTTAACGTCTCTTAACTCCCTGTCTCTCCTCTTTACCCACTCTCAGAAAGTACACCCCACAAAAAACGGGGGTGCTCCGCTAAGAAGATGGAAATGCTTGGCTTCTGCCAAAGACGAGCTTCCACACTGGCCAGGCTGCAATCAGAGCCTCGAGCCGGGCAGCCCTCTCAAGAACGTCCTCTCTGCCCCTCTGCTCAAAATCGAGCTCAGGTCCCCCGACAGATCCCTTCCACTGCCATGTGCCCATCTGGCCACCAGGGGGCAGCATTAACCTCCCCTCCGCCCCTCTCTCACCGCTGTCCCACTGCCTCTCATCAGGTCCTCAGGGATGGCGTAGATCTGGTTCTTCATCTCCACCTTCTGCTTCCCGTTGTCGGACACTTTCACGTACAGCACGCGGAAATTGGTCCCCCCCAGGTCCAACGCCAGGAAGTCTCCCTTCTCTGCGCACAGGCGGGAGGAGGAACAAGAACAGCACAGTCAGCGACAATGAGGGAAAAAGGACAAAAGTAATCAAGCCGCAGACCGGACCTGAACAAAGGCATGTTTGCTTAACACACAGCAAGAGGGGGGTTGGGCGAGTGACTGCTGACGCCGGTGTCGGGCACGACTACACAATAACGGCAAGGTGCCCCCTGTGAATTGGGAGTGCCAGGCAGGTGAGGGTTATTTTAGGAGTCTCGACTTTCAAGTCCACATCAATGTTTTGAGTGAACCCTTGCCTGGCTCGGTTTCGCAAACATTTCTCCTCCAGCCTTCCTGGATCTGTCACTGCCTCGCTGACAGACCCTTTTATGTGAGTGACTTGCACCGATGGCTGGATCATTAAACTTGCGAGGCCTCTCCAGAAACTCTCTCTCTAGGCTTATTTACTGCTCTGCATCCTACGGAATTAAAATCAGGCAGTGTAGCTGCGAAACAAACAAACAGTTCTGGTTCTGGTAAGCAGTTTGATCCTTACAAAAGTAACAATACGTGTGCACCCACCCACACACACACACCCCAGTGTGCACACGCAAGCTGGGTATTGAAACGCAAATGCGTCACAGGAAGATTAAACCAGAAGTTGAGAAAAGGGATTTGTCTTTAAAAGAAGTGATGTAAAAGAAACCAAGAACATCAGTTCAAGAACAGGAAGTTTAATGCAAAGATTAACTGTGGTGACTGTGTTCCGCTTGTACAAGAGATAGAGCTACTAAAGGAAATAACTCCCAGAGAGAGGGGGTTGCTGCTGTTCTTATCAGAATGACTGCAATATAAGCACCTAGTAAGGACCTGTGTCAACAGTGAAGGTAAACAGAGCCCAGCCTGCCCCTGAGCTTCCTCTTGTGCAAACAGCGTTCCAGCCAAGAGCAGATCTTTCCCTGGATTACTGCACTAGTGCACTCCTGCTGCCAAACCTGGAAGGTGAGCAGGTGTGCATTGTAGGTACGCTTCACTGAAAGTGTGGTCTTCACTGCAGGTTCAACTGCAGCATCCCTGGAGAATGAGTGCAATTCAGAGCCCAGGAGTAAGAATCAGAGAGATACCGACTGCCCAGTCATGCTGTCAAAGGGATTCTGGGATCATTAACCCGGCTTGTGTCACTGACAGTCATTAGGGGGATTTGGTGCTCATGTTCTCAAACAGGAGGGTAAGCAGACCTTACTAGGATACAAATCTGCTGTTCCCGTTAGTTGAAACAGAATGTAGAAAAAGTCACTATCAAACACATTTAGCTATTTGTTGAGAGGATGTTTGTGATCAATGAAACGTAATCAGGCCACTAACTACAGGCTCCCTCTGTACAGTGTGGTATATTCACTGCTAAATAATAATTGAGAAGCAAATTAAGTTTTATTTCTCACTTCCTCCAGATAGCTCTGCATGTCCGGACTGTTGCTTGAAACGGGAGGCTTCACTTCACTCAACACGCCCTGTAATTAAGTGTGTAAAATGGCCAATGGCTCTGCCAAGCATGTGAGAGGGAGGACAGGCACAGGCCTCACTGCTCTCAGGCCCCTCTGGCTGGTACAAGGACTGTTGTGAAACACGGTGATTAACAGCTGCTGAAAAGAAAAGTAACAGGCTCTTCCAAACTGCACCAGATATGAAAGCAAAGCCCTGCCCTGAGCATGCTCGTAGTGCGCACACCCAGTTACTAACACTCCTTAAAATCTCTCGGGCACATCTGTTCTGGATTCTGAACTACAGGTCAATCCTCAGTTCCTGGAGTTCCGCCAACATCTACGGCTTTCAAGTCTAACTTAACTTTTCATTTAGCTGCTGTAGTAATTATTTTATAGATTTTTTTTTCCATGCAAAGACTTGAAAATCTTGACTTTGCTTGACTTAAGTGGTATATCTGTAGATGAAATGATAAAAACCTGTTTCAAGGCCCTTGACAGAAGTGCTACGTCCTTCCAGAGAAGAAAAGAATGATGCCGGCGCTGAACCAAAGTCAGAAGACCCCCCCCCATGTCTGACAGTCCACCCTGTTAGGGTGCTCCCTGAGCATGAGGGTCAGTCCTATAGACGAGCCCCTGCCCACACTGACCAGGGCTGCCTACTGCACACTTGGTCCAGGACCCCTGGGAGGCAGCAGGCCGGACTGAGACTGGCCTGCTGCTCTGTGCAAGTCAAAGACCTGGGTCAGCATGTACAGAGAGCCATAATAATAGAGGACACCAGCTGAAAAAACACGAAGTGAAAAGGGAGGATTCGGAACAAAAATGTAATCTCTGAAAGGAAACATCTGCACCAGCCCTATCTCCATTCCCACTCGCTGCTGAACACTGGAGCGGGACACCGAGGTGGCCCTGAGCACAGCGAGGCTGCAGCAGCCAGACTGTCAACACTCTGCTCTTCCCACGGAACAGCTGTGGGACCCAGACATAAACACCAAGCAGCAGAGAAGGCCAGGCTTCGCTTTTGGCCTGATTCCTCACTATTTCTGCATTCCTTTGCTTGACAAACAAGCTCGACGGTTATCACTGTACACTCCCTAAAGTGGGCCCAAGTTCGGCCCACTGGCAGAGACCACTTGCCGTTTCTCCCAACGGGAGACGATTGCCTGGCACAGGCAACGCTGAAGGAACTGGCCTCTTCATTCCACACACGGCAACATCTGAACGACCACACTCACGCACGCAGTTGGCTATTTTTATGAATTCTTAAGATGACTGTTAAGGGTCTTTAGGTGTTACACTGTATGGATTGTCGAGGCTGCAGCCTGCTGCGTTGTCTGCGGGCCCAGCTGCGTCGCCTGCGCACATGCTCGGCAAGTCTGCACCCGGCTGCGTTGTCTGCGCACCCGACTGCATCATGTGCGCACACACTCGGCAAGTCTGCACCCGGCTGCGTCGTCTGCGCACCCGACTGCATCATGTGCGCACACACTCGGCAAGTCTGCACCCGGCTGCGTCGTCTGCGCACCCGACTGCATCATGTGCGCACACACTCGGCAAGTCTGCACCCGGCTGCGTCGTCTGCGCACCCGACTGCATCATGTGCGCACACAGTCGGCAAGTCTGCACCCGGCTGCGTCGTCGGCGCATGTTCTTTTACGATCCTGAAGTAAGAGCGCAGGTGCAGGTACCCCGCCGTGTCTCCCTGCATGCATGTGCCAGGCTCCCCAGGTGTCTCACCTGTGCCATCGGGGGTGGAACGCACGAAGGTGGGAAGCATCTTCACGGCGGCGGTGGGGTTGGTGTCGCGG
Organism: Atractosteus spatula; assembly: GCF_055471065.1. Classification (NCBI taxonomy): domain Eukaryota; kingdom Metazoa; phylum Chordata; class Actinopteri; order Semionotiformes; family Lepisosteidae; genus Atractosteus; species Atractosteus spatula. Next base: position 9,434,710 of record NC_142707.1, read on the forward strand.
CCGAGACCCTTGTCCATCTCGCGGCGGAAGCGGAGGGAGATGTCCATCAGCGTCTCGTCGGACAGCCGCATGTGATAGAGGTACTTGTCGACCTGAGACAGACAAGCACACGCGCACACACGCGGTCAGAGTGCTCCTCTGACAAACCAACACAGTGAGTCCGATTTCCTGTTCCAAGAAATTTGCAAACTATGTGACTAAAAATTTTTAAATGAAGCACTGAAGCAAAAGGTTTAGAAAAAAGAATACTGTACATGTTGTACAGCTCAGCAGTGAATTTTGATAGAGTAAAACTTCTGGAAAACCAACACCAGCAGACCCCATCCTGTTGTCCACTGACCCCTGGTGGTCCACAAAACTACTACAGGGGGTCTACAGAAAAGGAAAATGCAATCTTTACCACAAACCGTATTTAAGGCTAAAACTGGCATCATTCCAACCCGACGTCCTGTTTTTGAGGTCAGCTCCTTAACACTTACACAGACCTTGTTTTTTTCGTGTCTTGTTTAATGAAAAGAGATGGCTGTATGCCCATTCTGTTTGCAAAAATAAACCAAACAACTGTAACACTAACATGAACCCGGGTGGGAGGGCTCCATTCCACTGTGTTAATTTACTAAAAAAAACAGAAACCTACGACAACCAATTTGCCCACTCCGGCTGCTGTAGCTTTGCAGGGGTGAGCTTATTTAAACACGCAGGACGATGCAGAGTGTATTGGTACGGACAAAGTCAGAAACAAGTAGTGGTGAATTAATCACACCCTCCCTTCCATTCCTCTCCCAATCTCCACTCCTGGTCTAAGAGAGTGCCAGGCCGGCAGGTTTCAGAAGTCAGCCTTTAAAACAATTTCTAAAGGCCAGGAAATACTGTGACCAATGAGGTGGGGGTGGTCAATTAAGTCATTCAGAGGTCATTTGAAAGAAAAATCAGAAAATCCTCCAGCCCTCAAGGACCAGTGCTCTCTCCATTGAAACATTACTTATTCATTGATCAACGGCTTAAACCAGTGTTCCCTGGTCTTTCAGTAGCAGTCGATTCTGGGTGACCTAGCAGGCTAACAGGACTGGGGCTGGGGACCCCTACCCTAGACTCTCACAGCTCCCCTTGCAGGGAGTGCGCTGCGCACACTATACACACCCCACAACCCCTGCCTGTGTGAAGGGACAATTTCCTCTGACTTGGGAAGCCCTGCCACAGGACTCGGGTCATTTGCAGCCTCGTGATTTGCACACGTCGCAGCAGGCCAGAACATCAGCATCAGGCTTGCGGAGCCCTCTCGGCTTGACTGCTCCAGAAGAATTCTGCAATGTGCCTTAGTGGCGGGGCCTTTCGGACAGCAGAGTCAGACTGCTCACCTCACCCACACTCGAGTCATTTCTTGTAAAACCCGTTCCCTCCCTGGAAGCGTCTCTCACAGGCAGGAGGCCCAGTTCCGCCGACGCACTTTTTAAACAAACTCCTCCAACATCAGGCCCCACTGCCTCCACTATAAACCTGATCCGGTCCCAGTCCAGACGGATGTTCAGTCTGTAAAGACCAAAGTATCCGACTGCAGCAAAGGAGCAACGGCGGTCAAGTAAACAGATGCTAAATAACACCCACTCTAGAGTATCCCACCGAGTTCCCGTACAAGTGTTTCTGACTGAAAGTGACCTAAGGCATGTGCCTGAAAATTAAAAACGAGAAAGTGTGTCTCAGTAAACCACTCCTTGCAGATTCTCAGTAAACCACTCCTTGCAGGGCAGATCTGGATGACAACTGGCTGCAGTTTTTTTCTTTCAGTCCCTTGATCATGTTAACCTGTATGCTTGCCTCATGACCTACACGTTCTCTCGCGCTCCAGTAACCCCAGGTCTGGGCACCCTCTCTCGCCTTAGGACCTACACGCCCTCTCATGCCCCAGTCACCCCAGCTCTGGGGCACCCTCTCTCGCCTCAGGACCTACACTCCCTCTCCTGCCCCAGTAACCCCAGCTCTGGGGCACCCTCTCTCGCCTCAGGACCTACACGCCCTCTCCTGCCCCAGTAACCCCAGGTCTGGGGCACCCTCTCTCGCCTCAGGACCTACACTCCCTCTCCTGCCCCAGTAACCCCAGGTCTGGGGCACCCTCTCTCACCCTCTCTCTCAGGACCTCATTCCGCTCCACACCCAAACCCACAGTCAGAAACACAAGCCGCACTATCTTGAAACTAGCAGGCCATGAAACACGAAGGACTTCATTTGCTGGAGGACGGAGGTGTTTTTTGTTTTAGAAGAAAAGGCCTTTTGAGAAATCGCTGTGCTAGGGGCCGTGAGCGGGCCATCAAGGTGACCTCAGCAGCCTGGCCAGGAGAAGGACGCTTCCCAGAAAGCGCCAAACCACCCTCCCCCCAGCTCACAACCACCAGCTTCCTCTTTCCGAAAACTACGCTACCAGAACACCGAGAGCAAGGGGAGGGCAGCACAGCACAGACTTGCACAAGTTCCCCACCCTTCTGCCATGTGACTGGAAAGACACACACACACACTCTCTCCCCACGATCCAGCTACACTGCGCAACAAGTTAGCGTCAGCTGTTAAGACATTTAAAAAGAGCAGGAGAACGGTGGGGGAGGAGGAGGAGAGAGAGGAGTTAAAGGGCACACGAGCGCACAGAAAGATGCACATATACAGACGCAAAGACCGAGCACCTGCTTGTCCTGGTAATGCCAAGTGTGAGATTAAAATGGCACAAACGCGCACGCTTATACAACTGACCGCTGCAGAACGCTCCATATAAATGCCAGAGATGCCGGCAGTAAATGTGACAAAGGAGGGCAAAGGAGAAAAGTTTTCACTCTGCTGCGGTGTGCAGCCCCACTCGCAGGGAGAAAGACAGAGGGAAGAATGTGGACGCAGAAAACGGGAGGAGAGAGCAGAGACGAAAAGGAACAGAGAGACAGGGAAAGTGGGGAGGAGAGAGGCATGGAGGTGGGCAAAAAAAAGGGGGGGGGAGTGTAAGAAGGGAACAGCAGGAAGCGAGGGAGTGATGGGAAGAGAGGGAGGGAGGGAGGGAGAGGGGAGTATGTGCAAATCCACACGCTCTCAGTCTGCCACTGGGTATCGAGTCCTGTTATATAAGGAGTAATCGCGGCATTCAGGCACAAACGCACAGCTGACCGGAGACCAGCAACACTCAGCGGGGGACGAGGCACACACACGGCCTCTGCCCACCCCAGCACAGCCCCAAGCTCATGGCCTGCGCTGCCCCTTATGCCATCGCAGGGGGTGGCCTTACACGCCCCTACGTTCTCACCCGCTGAGCTTAATTATGAAATTGATCTCAATTTTCCAAGCCTTTAGGGGTCAGTGGATGTGAAAATGAGCCTTACAGAATACACAGCCACAGTCCGAGCGCTCCCGTCAGGACCCCAGTTGACCCGATGCCTCGCCTCTTGCTGGATGCTTAAGGATCATTGCATATGAAGTTTTCGAAACTTACCAAAGTCTTGGGGTACCTATATTGCCCATGAGCTCCTGCCATGAAGGGCTGAGGTTTGTCCTGGGGAGACGCCCGGAAACGTCCCGTTTTTAAATCAGTCACAGCAGCTGACTGAAGGAGGCGTTGTCCGAGGGGTCTTTTAGACGCTCCTCCCAGACAAGCCGGACCCCAGCCTTGGAGTAGCCTTCTCTCTCCAGGACAGGCAGGACAACTTTTAAGAGCTCAGAAACATTAACAAAGGGGGCAAGAACTGGATGAATCCAGGGCCAGGGCTGGAAACCAGTGCCCTGGGGGCGCGGGGCAAAACCGCTCCACACGGAGAGAAGGGCCAGCAGTACCCCTGTCCTGAAAGCAGGCCCCTGTGTGTACAGTAAAGGTCACGACCTCAGGTCCGGGCCAAGCCAGTCGGTACAGGTAGACAGCAGCTAGAAACCCCATGAACACAAAGCAAGGCCTCTCCGAGATGTGCCACACAGACCCAAGGTATTCTTACAACCACTGGAGGGCTTGCAAGAATACACAAAATAATCACAGCAAATTACTTCCTAGGAATCGTATTTACTTTCCCTTACACAGCCTCTGCTCCTCAGGGGCTCAGTGGCTCAGGATCTGCACCTGTGGCTGGAAGGTTGCTGGTTCAAATCCCACGGCCGGCAGAGGAATCCTGGCTGACCCTGCGCTCTGACCCCAAGCTTCTCTCCCCGTCTGTGTGTCTGCGTGTATGCGAAAAAGACGAATTTCTAATGCAAAAATGGGGCTAATAAAGTGATCTGATCTTATCATTCTCCAGATCAGCCTCCAACGAGAAGTTCCCGAGATGTTTGCCCTTTGCATCCAGGAATATGACTTTGCTTCATCTCTCTGCAGGTACTCTACAATGACCTGTACGTACTGGGACACTCAGCATGTCGAGTGAAACTCATCCCTTCACTCCATCATGCACGCTCAGAGCCTGCCAAAGTCCCACAAGCACAGCGCTTGCCTGAGAGCTGGGAAGCAGCCAGTTGTAAGGGACCAATAACACCCTTATCTATAAAACAAGCACAGCGCGGGGCGCGGAGATAAAGCATGAAAAGCTGTTAGCAGTTCTCAAAGGTACTTGATAGCTCCTATCGGCACAGCATTCACTGGACAATGAAAATATTAACACCCAAGCCCCACAATTTCCTGCATGCATGACTTTTATATAGTGAGTGCCATTGACATACTGTGTAAAGTCCCGGGGGAGTTTGGAAAGTTACAAGCCTGATGATACAGAAGTGCTCAGGGGACGCACATATAAAGCTTGAACACATCCACCGTGTCATCAGGTGTGCAAACGCCAGGTATAGGTTTGCCAATAGGCTCCGCTGCTCGAGTGGCCGAAAATGAGAAGCACCTGGAAAAGAGCCGTCACTGAGGAATCCACCAGAACCGGCTTGCAATATCACTGCTGCAACTCGGAGCCTTTTTTATGGCTGGAAGGCCTCCAGACGTGAATACCAATGGAAGCAAGTCATCCATGTTTCTTTTCCAGAACTTCCCTCCTGTACCATTACTTATACGAGACTGTGAGTGCTTTACTGGACCCTCCACTCAAAGCGCTTCACAGGTAATGGGGACTCCCCTCCACCACCACCACCAGTCTGCAGCCCCCACCTGGATGATGCAACAGCAGCCATAGTGCGCCAGAACGCTCACCACACACCAGCTATCAGTGGGGAGGAGAGCAGAGTGATGAAGCCAGTTCAGAGATCTTGAGCAAGAAAATACTCAAGATCCCTAATCCAACTCCCCCTTGGTGTGCGGAAAAGGCACAATCTCTCTTCATTGCGCATTCGGGAAAACGGCTCCCTCTGCGTAGCGCTTTGATCCAGCTTGGGTTTTTCCAAGCAGGATCTTGTGCAAACTGTACAAAGGGAGTGGAGAAGCAATATACAGTATTATATTGGCTTTGCAGTCGCACATTTACATGCATTCTGAACCAGGTGGCAGGCAAACACGTATGCAAAGTCACTGCCAGAAGGAGGTTGACAAAGAGGAGCCTGTATCTTTTACAACCTGGAAGAGGCCCAGGGGCTGTGGAATAGAGGCCTGATCCGCTTCTGCAGGAGCAGATCGAGCAGGTCGAACCCTGCTCTGTTAGGGCAGGGGGTTTCAGGTGCTCTCAGGGGAAACCAGGCACAGGGCACTGGGGTCGAGCCCCAGACTCAAAGGAAATAACAGAACCTCAGTGACTGATCGGCTTCTCCCTCATCACGGTTCAAACCAGCTGTAATTTCTTACAGGGGGGAGGCGAGTAGGAAAAACAATGAAATCATTGGCTCAGCAGTCGTCATTATCCTGAGCGACTTACAATTTTTTGTACTTTTAGGGTAAATCCAAGGAAAAAAAAAAGATCGTAGAAGTTATAGCCAGGAACAGATCATTTGGATCTGACATGGTGTATGTTAAGTGGTAAATTATATAGTCTAACCTTTTTGAGGGACTTGTCGACAATGACCTACGCGTGTTCCTATTCTCGTCGTCGCTCTATAACCTCCAGGGCTGAACTCCGTGACATTAACCGGGAGCAGGAGATCAGGCTCCAGCCCGCGGCGCGTTCCGGGCCAGAATGACGCCACCTGAACCACGGGGTCACGTGTTCGACACTTTATTGTGGGGGTGCTGTTTCACCGCGGACTGACTGTAGGGGAGACCTGGAGCCCTGGAGGAGGAGGAAGGCTGAGTTTCCTTAAATTTGGGAAAGGCAGGGCAGACACGTCTCTCACGTGCGCCCAGAGCACTTAGGTGTTTTTTTTTTTTGTGTGAGCTATCCCGCACTAAGTCTGTAAGGAAGGAAAAAAGCGCACCGCAAATATCGACTTTCTTGGGTCTCTGTGCGAAAACCATTAGGGTTAAAAAACAGCTTGATAAATATATACATCCGGAATCCTAGTTCTTATCTCTGACTTTGACCATCCTGTTAAGAGGATGATAACTATCTTTTAATAGGTCCCTTTAAGTGCGGACTGAGATCGCGGAGCAGATAACACGGAGCGTTTCAGGACAGCCGAGGCTAAACAGGCGTCTGCAATTTAAGAAAAAACAGCCAATGAGAGCTATCTATACCTTCTCGCCTCAGAATAAGACTTTATCACACCGTAAGCTTTTAACTGCGTCTCTGGTAGTACAGGCACGATTCTTTTGTAAACTATGCCGTAAAGGTCACTGTAGGTAAAATGATTAATGCATACATTTAAAACATATCGAAGAACCAAGAAAATACGAGACTTCAAAGGTCTATCAATCCTATTGAAGAGATCGGTTACGCGTCGCTTTTCACAGTTCCGTTAACAATACTTTTAAAAATGAATAATGGGTTATATTTCGAACACACAGCGGCGATCTTTCCATGTCTTTAATCGTTTAGCGTGTCGAGTCAGTGGGGGAAAAGACACTCCAAGTCACTCAATCACAGTCATCGCCGCAATAACTTCTCTCAAAAACCCAGGCGCAGCAAACTGGCCTGCGATTGTTTCAAATTGATCAGAGATCTCAAAAGACGAGGAAACCAGCTTCAATTTCCGCAGATAGGGGGGGGGGGTTCCACGAAACAGAGCGGAAAGGGAAAAGAAAGAGCCCTCGTGAATTCTCACCACTTGCGCAATCATACTTTCTTCAAGTTAAAAAAAAATCGAAACGATTTTTCGACGAGACGAGCACTAAATTCGAGCGCCTCGAAGCTACGTGTCTGAACTCAGACACCACGCAGCGTCACAAGCACCGAAACGGAGAGTAAGTGCTCTCGGCGTGTTCGTGAATATTTCATCACGCACAACCAGGAAAGAAGGGCAAATTTGAGCCCGCAAAGTTCCAATTCGTGGGTTGTCACTTATTTACATAATTCTGTAGAATAATACAATCTGCGCCGAAGATGTTTTAGACTTTTCCTAACACAGAGCCGAGGACGTCGCTGCAGGACGCACTGTTAAGGTTTTTAAACCCGGTTGCCCCATTCAAAGGGATCTGAAGCTATTGTTAAGGTACGATGTACTATGATGCTAATAAGGCCCAGCGAAATTACGGGCTGCAGACAACCCGAACTACTGACAGAACTCACAACATTTAAACTTTAAATTAAAGTTTTTTTTTAAGGTCTAAATTAAGTCGGGTTTACAGTTTTTCTCGAAATGTGAAAAATGAACATGTACACAGTTGACGTAAGTACACGTTAAGTGAAACATTACGTATTCATTAAAACATTAATGGGGGAAAAAAAACTTTTAAATACTCACTTTTTGTACTTGGTCATGATTCAGTTCCGTGAAAAAGTATGCCAGTAAATGCGAAGCAATCATGGTTCCCAAATTACGTTCCCCAAAATACAATATAACAAAAACGAATAAATTCGATTATTTTTTCTCTTTTTGATTGAAGTCCTCGCCCCTAATAGTCTTGCTTTCTGCGCGGCTATTTGAACCCGTTTTATTTTTCTTGCTATAAAATGTGTTACTCGCGTTTGCCTACGCACATAGCCAGTACTTCGCTTCCAGTTGCCGGCAGATTGATTTCCACGATGGGGACTGACGAAGGGGTTTCCACATGTAACACGAGCCTCCGCTGACGTCACTCGAGCCGGCCCCCGGATTGGCAGAGCGGAAGGTGTGGTGCTGGTCGGGCCAATGAGCGGCGCCGCTATCGAGAGAGAATGGAGCCTTTTCGGGAAGCCGCGAGAGGGCGCGGGATGACTAGACTCGTTAGAGCGGTGCGACGCGTGAAAACTGGCTTGGAAAAAGATGGCTTAGGCATTACTCATACATCCTCCATCACACACGTACAATGCGCTTGACTTACGGTCACAAGGCACGTCCCGCTAAGAGCTCAAGACTAACTGGAACGGGGGGAGAAAATGACACAGCTTCTCCCATGTAACCAATGGATTGGCCGGCTGCTTAATTCATCACATGAACTAGAAAACCAGGACGGACCGGTAAACTCCCCTTTGAAGGCAAGCGGCTGCCTATACTTCTTATTAAATTATCCTAAAGTCTTCTCACTCAGGTACTTGAGTTCCTTTTACAGCAGGTCAGGGGTCTCCTGCCCCGGTCATGGAGAGAGCCAGTTCAGCTTGTTTAACAGGTCACCTGTTTCTACAGATTGTTACTGATGAATTGAGCAAGTCACCTGTTCAATGCACAGAACTCTGTCCCTTGAGGGCCAAAAGCTGCTTAGATTGTGGTGCCAAATATTTCTACATCACTTGATTTCACCAGCTTAACATGCCAAAATTAAATTGCTCCAAATCTCTTGACACCGGAGATGTAGTGGGGAATTATAAAACTGACTGGACAGGGGCTCTTCGGGTCCGGAGGTGAAGACCCTTCCCCCAGGGTTGCGTTGCCACTGTTTTTAAATGGAAGTGGTGAAATTCAGCGTTTTGGCTCAGCGAAGCGCTCAGCGCCCTGGGGACTGGAGCTCTGCGGAGTCGGGAATAATCTGCTTCAGTCAGCTACAGGGTCAATGAAGCATTTCCACTACCTCCAGGCCTCAAGCCACCCCTGGCGTCTTCTGTGCCTTTGCTGAAAGAGAGCCGATGCGTAGGCCCATTCAACTTTTTAATGACGCAGCTTGGTTGATTGCTTCTTTTCTGAGCTCAGAAAAGGCCACAGAGGTTTAGACACTTACCCTGCGCAGAATAACCTGCTCTCAGGTCCACAGATCCGCTGTTTCACTGTACTGTTGTTTTAATGGTATTCTTTCTGTGTGTTTCACTGTTTGTCCAACCAGCATCCAACTTAAACTGTGTTTTTTTTTTTAAGCTAATCATACATTCTTCTGTTTGCTCCAGGCTTTGTGCGTCTACCCAGTGGCACACCTCCTTTGGGCACTCGGTATGAATTACTGTAGTTCTTACCAGTCTGCAAAGGAACAAGTTAAAAGCTTATTCCCTGCTGAAAAGAGAAAAAAAAGGAAACGCAACGTTTCAGCTGTGGAGCCGTCTTTGGGTGTGAGGGCGTTTCTTATTACTTTGGTCAACATTTTAAAATTGATTTTGGACTCTGGAATGCTTGTTACCGGAGTATTTGATACAGTAAAATAGCAACTGGTGTCTGTATCTGATATTGATCAGTTTCTTCTGTTATGCAAGTCAGTTACCCTGAGTGAAGGTGTCTGTTAAATAATATACACTACTACTACAACTACTACTGCTGTCCCGTGACTATTACTACTGCTATTATTATAACTGTCCTACCAGTGCTACTCGGGTGTGCTCCTCACACCCGAAGAAGGCTCCAAAGCTGAAATGTTGTGTTTTCTTTCTTCTCTTTTCAGCATGGAATAAAGCTATTACTTGTTCCTACTAGTGCTACTACTGCTGTTCCGCTAATACTACTGTTACTACTACTACTGCCTCGCTAATACTACTGTTACTACTACTGCTGCTACTACTACTGCTGTCCCGCTAATACTACTGTTACTACTACTACTGCTTCGCTAATACTACTGTTACTACTACTGCTACTACTACCGCCCTGCTAATACTACTGTTACTACTACTGCTACTACTACTACTGCCTCGCTAATACTACTGTTACTACTCCTGCTACTACTACTGCTGTCCTGTGATGGCTACCATAACTATTTTACTACTACTGTTACTACTACTACTAGAACTGTCCTACTACTGCTACATCTGCTGCTGTCCTGCAACTGCTAATATAACTGTCCTTCTACTACTAGTTACTGCTACTACTGCTGTCCTGCAACTTCTACTAATACCACTACAGCCCTACTACATTTACTGTCCTACTACTCCTACTGTAACTACTACTACTGCTACTGTCCTTCTACTGCCCTACTACTACTGTCCTGTGACTGTTACTATAACTGTCCTACTCCTACTGTTACTACTACTGCTGTCCTGCAACTTCTACTAATACTGCTACTGTTTCTACTACTGTTCTACTACTGCTAATGCTCTACTACTTCTGCTGCTACTGTTGCTAATACTACGGGTAGTAGTATCCTGCTGAAGTTGGATAGGATGTCAAAAGGGAGAAAGGAGAGGTTGAACAGAGTTTTGTTTTACTTGTGAAATCCTGGACAAAATCCTCCTTGAAAATGACATTTCAGGCTCGAGGGGCCGAGGGTAGAAACAAGGTAAATGAAGGGAATTAAGAAAATAAAAGAAGAAATGGGTCAGGCGAGGACGTGTTTCTCAGCAGGTGCAGGATGAGGAAACAGAGTTATTGAGAAGGAAGAACGTTTAAAGCATTCGGATGAAACTGAAAGAGAACCCTGTGACTTGATCGCGCTCCTTGTGTAATATGAACCCAGCCTTATTCTGTTCCAGAATGGTCATGCTTCTAGGAGTTTATTTAAAGAAATAGATTCTGGGAAATACCTACATGCTGTCCATCAAGAGGAACCTTCCTACCCCTCTTCACATAAAGACAGGTGTGGAAGAGAATGTCCTGCCTCCTCTAGAGGTGTTCCATGTTGACTGACACTACAGCGAGGACTGACCTCAGAACAGGGCAGACATCGTGTCTGGTTTCTTTTGTCTCTTATTAGATTTCAGCAGCAAAGTCTGTGGCAGGACTGTCTGAGCCCTTCCCCTCTGCGCAGCCAGAGTTCCATGACGGATCGTTTTCACTCGGTGTTTCTAGAGAGCCTCCCCTCCCGAAATATCTGATACCTTCAACCCAGTCAGTCTGCATTCCCAGGTATCTGGCTGAGAGCAACACCCTCAGATTCCAGCCCGGAGCTGGAGATGCCTTTATTTGCAGCTCACAGTCCCGAGTGAATATAGACCTGGAGGTCATGCCTTAATCACGAACTGCTCGTTATCGTTTCTGGTAAAACCAGATGAACAAGAAGCAACATTTTCATTTGAAAGAATCTGCATCGATTTCATCCCTACTGCTTTTGCTAATAAAATATAATATCCTCAATATTGAGAGCTTTATTTTGTTTGCCTTGTGATTTCCCTTTGGAAATTGTTTGCCTTGCTTTGTGGTACGAGATCATGCTGGCCTTATAAATACAGTTGTGCTTCCTTGCACAGCGCCACAGGATCCTTCATGGCACCCTGCACAGAGGTGTTTGAGATCAAATAAGCAGAATAACTGATTCCCGCTAATCTCTGTCCAAAGAACCCAGGCTACAAGCACAGAGACAGAGAGACAAGAGAGAATAAAAGAGAAAGTCTTCCTTCCTTTCTTATATGCACAAAGCAGTACTTTTCAAAAAGCACATAATGTAAGAAAAATCTCCACGGTACATTACAGTCATCCACACAACTAATGCATTGCGACTATACACTCTCTCTCATACTCACCCAGACAATTCACACAGATAATGAAGCACTAAATTATACATAGACTCAGCCTCACGCACTCAAATGGACTCAAGCACAATGGACCCACACACAGAGCACATGCACTGAGGATCCCCTACTTAAAGCACCAAGCCACGTTACAGCCGGTTTGTTAATCCGCGATGGCTGCTACACTGTGGATCTTTTGCAGCAGAGCCAGCGATCCTCTAACCCAGTTTAATACCTGGCATTGTTGCATAACCGCCCATTGTGGGGCTAAATGCAGCAGCAGCATTAGTGCCCCTGCTCTCTGGAAAGCAGCTTAAATGGAAAAAATGTCTCCACATCTGTTTTTGTAATAAAATAAGACACTGAAACTTTGAGCAAAACTGCCCCATGTGATTGTTTCTTCCACTATCTAAATCTAGACTAAATCTCAGGACACCACACCCAGCCACTGAGTGAACTCTCTACCTGAACACACATGGGCTGTGCACAAGAAGCACAAGAACTAAGGGGCTGTATTTTCTAACAGGTCTGTTTTTTGTAACAGCTACAAGGAGCTGCTAACTTACAGGTAAGAAATGACAATCAAACACCAATGAATAAGCCAGTCCAGTGTGGTTATGGCAGGCATTTTAATCAGATCAAAAACGTGCAAGAACAGCAAGTCTAATACACCCAGTAACAGCAGAGATAGGTGGCTAGTGTGAAAGAAGGAGCAGGATGTGCAATCACTTGGGTAGACCCAGTGTTACAGGGTGTATAGTGCATTTCAGTAATAATGCAGGAGAGCTGGGACAGAATGAGACACCATACCAAATTTGCTTCAACTTGCAAGAGGCGCTGAAGAAAGACACACTGCATCTTTGATATCAAGATTTAGCCTCCAGTGTCGGCAACTGGACTTGAATTGTGATAGCTGTTGAAAATGTGTGTGCACGGCGAGCAGCACAGTAGAGCAGTATAACTGTACAGCCTGTCTATAGCTCCCAGCATTCCCTGGGTGGACCGAATTATTCAGTAATGCTGACACATGGCTCCATCACCAGCTGTAGTTATTCACAGGAGAGATTGGGAAAAGGTTTAAAAAAAAGATAACCCTAGAAGATTGACAAACAAGTCTTTATGAAGTGGAAACATCACGAACCAGAGTGTTGTCAAATTTAGCAATGAGAAGGGTGCGGGATTTCCCTAGTTTTCCTAAGGCTAGGTAAAGTGAAAAATATATGAAGAATAGGATGTTACAGAGTACTGTGTGGCATAATGATACAGCATATCACGAGGAGGTTTTCACTGTTGTGTGCCTGATTGGGAGAGTCTGTGATTACATGTGTTGCAATCTGAGTGTGATTGCATTCATGTGATTGCAGTTGAAGGTGACTATGCAAGGTTGACTGTTTATGCTGTACAGCACATAGTTGCTGTGGTCTGTACAGTAAATCCACTGTGGTCCATACCTATTCAGATGTAATCAGGACACTGCACCTCACCGCTGCACGCTATAAACTGCTTATTCAGACATCTGGCACCTGGTCATGTGACAGGGGTAGGGGGAGGAGGTAGGGTATTTAGAAGGGGAAAGGGAGGGAGTGCACGTTGCGTGCCAAATCAGGAATTAATGTCACCTCTCTCCTAACGCCCAATCCTAAACCTCAACACATGTACTCAAAGCCTCTCCCAGTAACTTGAGCCCTCTTCCTTTTCAGATACTTTCACACCCCTGGTCTCTCTTTCGGAGGGAGTGAAGCTTCGTCGCACGTTCTACATCACACTCTCTATATGCCCTGCCCCTTCTTTTGTCTTTTTCTCCCTTTTATCCCTCTGCCTCTCCCTTTGTCTCTCTCTATCCGTCCATACCTTCACCCCTGCTGCTCTGATCCCCCCAAGCGGTTCCCTGCCCCTGTGATGAGTCTGGCCCAGCCAATGGGGTGCCAGTGAGCGGTTGCCATGGTGTTGCTGGGGAGACATTGTAGTAAGGGAGTTCCCCCCCCCCTCCCGGGAATGCTCTCCAGCCTCTGGATTGGTACGTGATATCTGACATGCACATCCCATATCAGTGTGCGCTACAGTCCCGGGAGCTGACAGATCGCCTGTGACATTGCTCTCTGTTCACTTATAGATTTATTCTTTTTTTTCAGGACTCCGGGCTTATCAGCTGTGAATAAAACAGAGATGAACAGGTTTCTCTTAATCCCCACCAGCTCACCACAGAGCGTAGCCACAGAATGTCTCCATAACCCACCTGCAGGATTCCACATTTCTCACTGAGCAACTGTCCTCCGCACAGGCAAGAGGATTTTGAAGCGATTTGAGCTCCAAGCCAAATTGCAACTCCCCCAAAATCAAATTGCACCAGGTAAAAGGTGCAAATGTAAGAGAGGGAGAGCGCGGGGGTACAGAGATTGAACATAAAACATCATCACCCTGCACACACTCGATTTGCAAGGTTCATTTAGGCTTTTTCCAAGACAGAAGAGTCTTTTGCACCAGGGTAGAACTCAAAAACAGCTGTTTCAACACAGGCGTCCGGACCTTCAGAGAAAAAAGCCAAAAGCAACCCCTGATCCCTAATTGGGATTCATTGATTTAACACGCTGGAGGGGGTAGGATAGAGGGGAGGAGACGTGCCTGTGCTCAGCGCTGGGGGCAGCATGTGGGTGGCAGGAGAGAGAGACTAACCCCCCAGCAGGGGGTGATTTAGCAGCTCTTGCCTCAGTCCTCACGAAATCTGTCCATTTCAAACACTGTCATCACCCTTTTTTTTCTAGGAAGGCCACGGGGTTATTTCTACAAGGGAGTAGACCACTATTCCTCCAGCACAGCCGAGATCCTCAACACGCAGCCTGAACTTGCTTCCCACCAACCTCCCCCTTGGAAGAATTTGTGTCCTGGATGGGGGGCCTTCCCCTTCTCACAAGGTTGTTCTTCCTACCGGAGGGGGAGAAGGGGGGGGGGGTCCACTGGTAATTTTTTAGAGAAAGCAGGGAGGGGTGACTTTTTAGGTGCCTCTTCAGGCAAAATCACAAGATGTGAAAGAAATGGGATTTAAGCTGCTATCAGCCACCCAAAAACTGCCGACAAACTTCCAGACATGAATTATTGTTTTAAAATCTGGCCTGGTTCAGGTTTAGCCCCAGGATACGAGGACATGTCTGGGATGCCCTGGTAAGCCAGCATTCTCCAGCAGGGACCCCTCGCACTGGTCCTGCCTAGTGTGAACCATAAAAAGCGTCGCAAACATAAGGAGACCACTTAGTCAGCATAGCTTCATTGTACCAGTGGGTTTTTTACACTTGCACGCATTTATACAGGTGAGTATTTCAGTACAAGGGCTTTGCTCAATGGTAAAGCAGCAGCGTCCCACCTGTGATTTGGACTCCCAGCCTGCGTGTTTGTGTCCTCTCCAACGACGGATTCAATTAAATCATTCCGAACACATTGAAGCCGTAGCCAGAGGCACCTACTGTATCTCGTTCCAGGCTTCGGCAACACCAGCAGGCTGGAGACTCCAGACTCCATGGACCAGTCTTCGAGAGCATGGCACTGTAGGCAGGTGGCAGGGCGGCAGCAGTATGGTGTCACGTGTGGCATCATACCTGGGCATGCCTGGGATTCATAGCACCAAAGTCAACATGCCTAAATAGGGATAGTCCTTTAGCCCTCCTGAATGGAGGAGGAACCTCCTAAGCAGGGATTTTGGTCACCTTCAAACCCCGAAACCCATGCCCCTCCCACCTCAAGACTCATGAGTCATGCTGTCGGTTGGGATCCTTCAACATGTGGCCCTTTCCTTCCACTCCACTGCAGTACCTGGAAATGCATCCAGCGTCATGATTGTCATATTGATCTTGCTGACGATCAATTAAATAATGGAAAAGCGGGCTGCTGCAACAGTCTGCCAATAGGCCTGGATTGGATTGGAAGGGTGGGAGGACACAGCCCCTCTCTGAGCCAGATGGGGGATGTAAAAGCAGCCAGTACAGAGGCAGTGCCCTGACGTCACATGGACATCATGGGTACCAGCAGGACAAAGTGACCACCTGGACGAAGCTACAGCATCAACCGTTTTGCATGAACCATGCCTTCATTTTTAATAGCAGAAAGTGCATGTTTTCAGGTTCACATTGGTTAAGAAAACAGACAGCTGGAGTAGCAGACAGCACGCTAAGTATTACACTTCCCTGAGTTTTTGTACAGAGTTAAGGTTAGTGGCTGGTTTAAGGTAATCATTAGCTTTAGGGATATTCTCTCTTCATGTGGATGAATCAAAACCCCAAATGATTTTTCTCCACCTCTCAGTGTTTAATAGTTGTTTTCTATCATTTACCACTGGAGACAAAAAGGAAGAAGTTTTTATTACTGTATAAAGCACACACTGCATGCCAGGGCATTTGAATTTATGAATGGCATGACACTGGTGTGCAGTCTGGGCTGGGCTTTGAGCACTGGAGGCACAGAGGATGCAGTATTGAATTACCTTATCTAAACACACAATAAGGTTCAATCAGCAATTCGCACCCTCCCATGTGACTTGGTGGCTGATGAAATTACAGAGGCTGGGCTCTCTGGGGTGAAAATTCCAAGCCTACATCAGCGTTTGTTAACCGAACAAAGAAATGTCACTGAGGAAACCTACTTACCGAAGTATGTTTCGATTGATATCAGCATGGAGTGGGGTGATCAGATGGCCGCAGTGCAGTACATTGTGTTGCGCCCCAGCTCTCAGTACGTGTGTCTCTATTTCTCCTCCACTCGTGATGCTTTTGCTTTCTTTCCCTTTCTTCTCTTTATTCATCAGACACAGAGTCTTCAGGAAAGAGCCGGAAGGAGTTCACGAGCCTCGATCCTGAAGTACCCTGTGATTCTTTCCCCTTGCCTCTTTCAGAAAGTCCTCCTGACCTGGCGTGTTTTTTTAGAAAGACAAAAAAACCAACCTACATTTTCTAAAAATAAGTTATTTTTATTTTTTTTCCAACACCAGTAGGAGAACGTCAATTGGCCTGCAATCGAGGCCAGAGCTCTGCCATCATCCTGCAACAGCTTGAGTATGAGGGCCTGGTGCCTGCTCACCCCCACACTCAGATCTCTGACGAGTGCAATGAGAGCACATGGCACACTCCTGCGGCTCTTTCTGAAGGTTTCTCACACAAGTAAGGGCTCTGCCGCAAAAATGACATTGTTGAGGCTCCTTAAGGCTGCCCTTCTAGTATGTCTCCTTTGCGTGGGTCTCGTTCAGAGATTTCGCCTGATGCTCGCTGAGATCGGTTTGCACTGCGAGCAGGTCTCCCTGGCTTGGGCAACAGCTCTGGAACCTGTGGGCTTTCTGGGCTGAAGATGCAATTTGTTAATAACTGCAGGGTTTTCCATTGCTTTCATCCATCCAACCATTTTCTAACCACTTTATCCACTACAGGGTCGTGGGTAAGTCAAATCTATCCTGGCAAGCAACAGGCCCAAGGCAGGGTACACCCTGGATGGGATGCCAGAATCCATCCTCAGGGCACAAACAGACAGGAACGTGCACACATTCACACCTAGAGCCAAAGTTCCTGGGAGCCAGTTAAACTACCAGTAGGTGAAGGAGCACTGGAAAGCACTCTGGACAGGGGCTGAGGAGGAAAAACCTGTGGAGGGCTGAACAACAGCAGTTTCAGAGCCAGGACAGGGAAAAGAGACAGGGACAAGAGCAGGCGGTGGGGCTTGGAGAGACTCTTGCATTGTGCAAATCCAGCCCCAGCAACCACTTGCAAAGTGAATTGATTGAGAATGGTCAATCACCCTTTTAAGAACTTTTATAATTTAGTGGAGATCTTATGTTAGAGTTGTACTCATTGTAAGATTGGTAAACATTTTGGAAATGACGTTAATTGTGTTAAAAAAAACAGGAAGTCTTTGGACTGCAGGAGAAAACTGAAGCACATGAATGCACAGAGAACATACTAACTCCATGGAGATTGTACCCTGGGAATTGAATCCATGGCCCAAGCACTGTGAGAAAGCAATGCTAACCACTGTGCCACTTCTGTTGCTTTCAGTGAATAAACAAATGCAGGAATACGAATTGCAGAACACTAATGCCTTCTATGTAACAGAGCAGGCAGGCTTGTCTGTCCTGAAAAAGCACCACTGTTCCAACACCTTTTGTACCTGCACTGAAATCTCTAGCTTCTAGATACGTACATCTTTCTGATCAGCTTTTTGTCTGCATACTCATGTCTTTCTTAGCTTGTCTCTTCTTTATTTACGAAAGGTTTAAATCATGCAAATCTTGTTTTATTTAAAAGTAAGTTTTCAAGACTGAAATAGAATCACTTATCTTCTTCCTACACTGAAGAAGGAATCATTTCACCAATATTCAGAACACAAATATTTTTTAATCATTCAGACCTGGTTTGCTACATTTTTTTGCGCACTATAGTTCAACCTCCTCCTCAAAATCCCATCCATAAACTTTTGGCTTTCTGCCCCTCTTCCTATAACAAGTGTCTCCCAGGAGAAGTGGCCATTTGTCCCTCCTGGCCAGTTTGGTGTATCTTATTGATGCAAGGCTCTCTTCTAGGCATCCAGTTCCATACTCCCACAACCCTTTACGCAAAGAAGTGCCTCCTGTTCTCGTGTTAAATACATGTTGTTGTCTTATCTACCCGCATGGCAAATGTGACAGCTATAATAATAACAACAGAGTATGAAATGTGACCCAATGTTGTTGCTGGCACAGGGAACCAGTGCTTTGAATGTGGGCACACTTTACCCTGGTATAGTAATGACATTGACAGTGCCAGGTCCTGTGGACACACGAGGTGGAGACAGGCCAGTCTGAGGCTGTGTGAAGAACCACTGGTGAATGAATGGGTCTATCCGAGTGACTGAGCAGTGAGTCAGCGCCAGCAGAGCTCAGCACTAAGCCCCCGTCCTGGCTCCCAGCCAGAGAGGGAGAGACTAGCACGTGCCCCAACACTCAGCTGATCTGATCACCCACAGTGGCCTGACACACGCTACTGTCACTCACACACACACCGCACTGCAGCCTCATACACACATGCACAACAAATATACTGCACTGTCTCTCAGACACATGCATGCACAACAATTATACTGCAGTGTCTCTCAGATGCACAAATACACTACAAATATACTGCAAGTCTCTCATATACACAATGCAACAAACACACTGCAGTCTCATTCACACATGCACAACAAATATAAAGCAATGTCTCTTACATACACACAAGAAATACACTGCACTTTCACACACATGCACAACAAATATCCTGTGCACTGTCACTCACACATGCACAACAGGTTGCACACAACACTAAGCTACCAGTTATACACAAAAAAACCCACTATGCTTACTCTCACATGTACAACCACACACACAGCAAAAGGGCAGCACTATCTCTCTTACACAGAAGAAACATTGCACTGAATTATGGGCACGTTTACAGTGTACTGTTGCTTTCTGTGTGGTGTTGAGGCAATTGGCAAGGACTTCACTCCTGAGTGTACACAAACCTGTCCATTTGCCGAAAGAAATTGACAGCTGGATTTCTAAAGGGCTGCAACCACAAAAGCTCATTGACTTTCTGTGGGCTTGCATCCATGCAGAACTTTTAAAATCGGGCCCGGAGAGATAGATAGAGGGAGAGAGAGCCAAAGTCAGAGAGCGCCAAGGGGTAGATGGAAATTTGCACAGCAAGGGAGACAGAATTAGTGGAGAGGACGGAGGCAGATGGAAAAGAAAAACTGAAGGAGTGGGGAATTAAAAGAAAAGAGAGAAAAACAAGAAATTCTAAGAACCCGAGACAATGAAAATCCCAGTAGACTTTTAAAAGACTGAATGCATTTGTGCCTTCCCGTTTTTCGTGCACTCCCATTTGTGGTTGAATTCCGAAACTGAAAACAATTCCCAAACGCGGCCTTGCACACACAGCACCATCAGTGAGCACTGCATGCATGCTCAGGTTTATCATGGTGTCTGTGTAAAGTGTGTGGGAGTGCCTTTGCTCATGTTACCAGGTGTGGGGGCCTGTTTCACTGTGTCTTTGTATGCATCACCAGCACTTCCAAAGCCCAGCTTTTTGAGGAGACAAACTTTAGAACTCGACATTAAAAAAGAGCCAAAGCAGACATCTGTGTCTTGCTCCTTTGACGTCTACACGGCCTTCTCCATTCAGGGTGGCTTTATGAGAGTCAAACTGGTAATCCTGAGAATGAATGTCGGAGAAAGGTGATTGCTTTGAGAGAGCAGACTGTATGTAGAAATGGACAGTCAAGTGTGTCACTATTTTGTGGATAGAAGTGTGTGTCCTTGCCATCTCTAACTGGCAATCCAAAATCTTCCTTTGGCAAAAATACATGACCACCCATCATTCCATATCACCCAATACCGCTAATAGCTGCGTAACAAAATTTTCAGAAAGCTTAATATTAAGGTGATCTGACCAAGTGGCACAACAGCAACCTAGAAATTACATTCAACAACATTAAAACTATAGAAATACAGACTTTAACCTGAAGCAGAACTATTGAAATGGAGTTTAAATACCTAATTTCACACCTCTGCTCTTCCAACTTATTGTGCCCGATGATGTCACTTCCTGAAAAGCTAGAAACACCCCAGGGAGGTGCAAGGGGTGTCTCTTCCCTGTATTCGTCTTTCTGCATCCCTCCTCCCCCCCATGTGCAGCTGTGTGGTACTTCCCTACTTCCCTGGAGGTCCTGACCACCCTGCCCTACAACCAGGCGGGGGCAGAATTGTCTTGTCTTGTTATTCCTGGCAATTTTTGTTTTTGTGGGCCTGTATCCGACTGTAATACAGTGTCCTCTTTATAATCCCATAAACAATTCCTACACCTAACTCCATCGACCTGTCTGGCTGGATGCTTCTTTATGATGGGGACACTATACTATAAAAAAAGTGCCTGCCATCCTACGGATGAGATGTAAAACCGAGGCACTAACTCTCTGTGGTCATTAAAAATCCCAGGGTGTTTCTCTAAAAGATTGGGAATGTCACCCCAGCGTCCTGGCCAAATGTCCTTCTGGCCTTTACCATTCATGGCCTCGTAATAATCCCCATCTGTGAATTGGCTTCATGTCTCTGTTCTCCCCATTGATAGCTGGTGTGTAGTGAGAGTACTGGCGCACTATGGCTGCCATTGCATCATCCAGGTGGGGCTGCACACTGGTGGTGGTGGAGGGGAGTCCCCATTACCTGTAAAGAGCTTTGAGTGGAGTGTCCAGAAAAGCGCTGTATGAGTGTAAGGAATTATTATTAATTATTATTCTTTGACTCTCCCATATGGGTGCCTGGGGGTTCCTCTCACCCGCATGTGCTGGACGTGTGGAGAGGCACGCACACCAGTGAGAGACAGTCACAGAGAGACACACCGGCGTGTGAGACACAGAGAGAAAAGACAGAGACAGAGAAGCAAGAGAGAGGGAGAAGGGAGAACAAATGCAAGAACAG
Source organism: Atractosteus spatula (assembly GCF_055471065.1). Classification (NCBI taxonomy): domain Eukaryota; kingdom Metazoa; phylum Chordata; class Actinopteri; order Semionotiformes; family Lepisosteidae; genus Atractosteus; species Atractosteus spatula. Next base: position 9,455,929 of record NC_142707.1, read on the forward strand.
AGTTGCAGGAAATTTGTGTTTAAAACCCCCCCACGGCTCTACAGCATAATGGACTCTAAAACAAACAGCAGCTGGAATCCTGCTGGCACAGCACCACCACTGCCCTCGCCAGAAGCCTGTCTGAATCCCCAGGGGGCCCTGGCACTGTCCAGCTCACACTGAAACACAGTCCAGGACGGGCAACCTGGCTGCTGAACAGAGGGGAGAAAAGATTTTCATCGAACGTGCATTTCCATCCAGTCCACACTCATCTCTTCTCTAGGTTTCTGCGTTTGCTTGTGCCCACACTTCCCCACCTCTAGACCGCTGTCATCGAGCCTGCACATCGGCAGTATCCTTCTTAGTTCAGGCAGACTTTGCTTCTCCTCTGTACTGGGCCAGGCAATATCGTTTGTTTATTACTCCTGTGTTCTGGGCCAGGGAGTATCCCTGTTTATTACTCCTGTGTTCTGGGCCAGGGAGTATCCCTGTTTATTACTCCTGTGTTCTGGGCCAGGGAGTATTGCCTGTTTATTACTCCTGTGTTCTATGCCATGGAGTATTGCCTGTTTATTACTCCTGTGTGCTGGGCCAGGGAATATCACCTGTTTATTATTCCTGTGTTCTGGGCCATGGAGTATTGCCTGTTTATTACTCCTGTGTTCTGGGCCATGGAGTATTGCCTGTTTATTACTCCTGTGTACTGGGCTAAGGAGTATCGCCTGTTTATTACTCCTGTGTTCTGGGCCATGGAGTATTGCCTGTTTATTACTCCTGTGTTCTGGGCCATGGAGTATTGCCTGTTTATTACTCCTGTGTACTGGGCTAAGGAGTATCGCCTGTTTATTACTCCTGTGTTCTGGGCCAGCGAGTATCCCTGTTTATTACTCCTCTGTACTGGGTCAGGAAGAATTGTCAGTTTATTACTCGTGTGTGCTGGGCCAGGGATCATCTGTTTATTACTCCTGTGTACTGGGCCAGGGAGTATCATCTCCTGTGTACTGGGCCAAGGAGTATTGTCTGTTTTTTACTCCTGTGCACTAGGCCAGGAAGTATCGTCTGTTTATTACTCCTGTGTACTGGGGTAAGGAGTATCGCCTGTTTATTACTCCTGTGTTCTGGGCCAGAGAGTATTGCCTGTTTATTACTCCTGTGTGCTGGGCCAAGGAGTATCGTCTACTCACTCTCTATATATAGTTTACTTCTCCTTAGTAGTGGACTACATTCTGTTCAGTGTGCAATTGTCCACATAAATTAAACTCCATACAGAGTTCAAAGAGGCCCCCAAGTATTATTCTTGGCACATTTTGATCTGAAAGAAGTCATCCACACTGTTGGGACAGCCCCATGCTGTCTGTCAGTCAGGAATGTGGGAACAATAGATCAGATTTTGTCCTTGTGTTGGTAGTAATGCAAGGACAGATCCTTCCTGGGGAGAGCAGGAGAGTGTATGAGTATTATAGGGCTATATGCAGTGGAAGCTGGTAGTGTTAAGAGTTTCTAGACCTGTTGCTTTATTATCTCTTTTCAAAACTAAGCAGACCTCCATACAAATGTACTGGACAGGTGATGCAGTAAATTGCATATATGTAACAGAAGTGAAGTTAAAAAAATTACAGCCCCCAAAACCTCTTAAATCCACAAAGCTAGTGGAAATGAGTGGTCCCCTCTTTTTTTAGGGGAAATGGAAAGTGTGCAGACCCATACTTTTGTTAAGTAAACAGACTACTAACAAAAGCCCACTTTTTCAAATCAGCTTACAAACTCCACTTGTTGATCCTGTAAAATGCACACTACTGCCTTGTGCCTATTGATTGCTGTACAATCTCACACTCACTGTTATCTCATTTCACCTAATATATGACACATTTTTTGCTCTTCCATTCCATAAATTATAATTAATCTACAGAAACTCTTCTTCTGTTTAATTCCCACAGTTTCCACAGTGTGAGTTACTATATTGCACACTAAAGTTTATTACATTTCTATGGCTTTATAATGTCTGTGACAGCATAAACCATTTTTATGATTGTAACTCTTGAAAGCAGAGCTCCCGCATGACGACTTCACCTGTGCCGAAGTGATACTTGGTGTTAGTGAGGCCAGCAGGGGGCGCTCACCCTGTGGTCCATGTGGGTCCTAATGCCCCAGTACAGTGATGCAGACACTATCCTGTAAACAGGCGCCGTCCTTTGGATGAGACGTAAAAAAGAGGTCCTGACCCTCTGTGGTCATTAAAAATCCCAGGGCGTTTCTCGAAAAGAGTAGGGGCATCCTTGCCAAATTTCCCATTGGCCCTTACCAATCATGGCCACCTAATAATCCCCGTCTATGAATTGGCTTCATTACTCTGCTCTCCTCCCCACTGATAGCTGAAGTGTAGTGAGCGTTCTGGCGCACTATGGCTGCTGTCGCATCATCCAGGTGGATGCAGGACACTGCGGGGGGGGGTTGGAGTGGTGGTGGAGGGGAGTCCCCATTACCTGTAAAGCGTTTTCAGTGGAGTGTTCAGAAAAGCGCTATATAAGTGTAAGCAATTATTATTATTATACTGTTTCTGTATTACCAGCAGTGATCATTCTTGACAGCTATCTGTACAGCATACTTTAAGGTTTTAAGGCCTGTTGGTCCGTGATTCTAAGAGACCGCATTTGTGCACACTCATTTTAAACTTCGTTATGTAGGAACAAGAGATTAAACTTCACTCGAGTTCAAGAACTGCGGTAGAACCATTTAAATGCAATGAACACCAAAAAAAGGAAACTCACACCTGCCCCCTTGTGGTTACTGCAATGTTTCACTTGACTTCGGCGGATACTTAGCGTCGTTGAAATGAAACGCCATGAAAACGAGGTACATCTGGAGACAACTCCTGTGTAATTAAGAGCAGTAATGACCTCAATCAAATGATTAACATCTAAGATGGAATGCAAACCGAATAGGCCCACCGGTCTCTAGGTCCAACAGTGAGAAGCACCTGGAAACCGCCTTAACATTAACAGGTTTCAGTACTGCGATTTTCGCGGTATCAGCCACAGGCACAACAACCACAGGAGCTCAGTCGGGAAAAACAACAACACCAGGGGCCCCAGGTGACTACTGGTTAGCGCTGGGACCCGGAGGTCGCTAGGTGACCGTGCCCGCGATTCCCTCAAGCTGCAGGGCGCGCAGTCGGCAGTCGGTAGAGCGGTTGTTATATCCGCGAGTCTCTCTGCTGCTGTGCGCGATTTTGTATTTAATTTTATTTTGTTTGTTTGTTTTGTTTCATGTTCAATTGATTTTTATTTGCTTTGGCAACATTGATTGTACTCATCGGCCATGCCAATACAAATAAAGCATCTTGAATTGAATTGACTCCCTGCATCGCGCTGGCCGCCCGCAGACACACGTGTCTTGGAGACAAGCGAGGGAAACGCGCCCCCTGCCGTCCAGAAGCGCTAATTCTTTGACAAAATCGCGCAGGAAGGCGAGAGCAGGTTTTTCAGTTTTCACCTTTGCCAAAAAAATATTTTTTTTTTTGGTAGGGGGTCACCGTTATCGTGTTTGACTATCGAGCACTACGTCTTCTCTAGTATTTGCGTGCATTAATCACTTACTAGCCTCCCACAGGTAAAGCCAATATCTCGCTACATGGGAAAACTATCATTAAAACATTTAAAATTACAATAAAATGTAATGTAATCGTCCAGAAAACTGTGATAATGCTAACATGTTATTGTTGGTGTTTGACTCCTTCATTGACCTTTATAAGGAAACCTACGTTTTTGTATGTCTACTTTTTAATTACGAGCGTCTGAATATAACTATCCTTGCAAGCTTGCATTAATTTTGTTTAACCAATTTAGTTATTTCCCGGCGCCAAGCATTTGTATAAAGGTAATGAGATTTATTTATTTTAAAAAGCCTCTTTTGTATTTATAGAATTCTAGCCCTACCACTGAATAGAAAATGCTGTGATTTTTCAGCTGCTACATTAATCCGCTCGATATCCTTTAGTGCGTCTGAAGTTAATTGATTGGCACAGGAAAGTTAAGTATAACCGCACCACAAACAGGGAAACTGCACTAGCTGAATGACATGAGGCACAGACCGAAAGAAAGATAAAAATCACATTTATGTTTCAACAAAATAAATCATAATGCATCAGTCTGAGAGTATATTCTAAACGTGGTGCCAAATGGTTCAAAATGGTAGATTTAAAAAGACGTCTCCCTTTTTTAAATCAAGTTCTTATTTTTGCGCATTTTCCCTCAGAGCGGCGTTCAGTCCGACAAAAGAGCAGTTTTTTCCTCCGTGTCCCCTTGAGCGCCAGACAAGAGAAACCACTTTCCGATTCCTAACCGCTGTGAATCGTTTCGAACCGTTTTGGTTTACCTCTCATTATATTTGTGCTTATAAGTCAAACCATTTCGGAGTAACGTTTACACTAGCGCTCGAACCGAGGACTACAGGTGCGAATGTCGGTGCACTCTCTTTTCTAGAGCTGAACCTCACGCTATCTTCAAGAAAAAAGCGAGTTTCAGTTAAACTGGGGGGTGTCAGCTCAATTAGAGGAGAGGTTTCACATCGTGAAGTAAAGGATGTTCCTTCCTTTCAACTGTAATGATCAATCAGGAAGGAGCGCACGGGTCAATTTCGCGATAAGAACGCTGGGAAATCAATTTTTCTACTTACACAGAACACCTCATGGGCGATTCACCTGAATCACATCACAAGACAAAAACACACACACGTGCATTGACTAGTCTGTTAGAGTCGCCGTTCAAAGGCAAAACTACCCATGAGAAGTATTTCAATATTTTTTACTTTGTTAGGACTCATTAAGCTTTCCCGCAAGTTTAAACGTTTTATTTAAAAAAAGGACTTGGTTTCTAACTTTAAAAAACAAACTAACGAAGGAAATGGCGTTGGACTGGCTACCGCCGACCGCGCTGGGGTTTCAGCTCACCCCCGAACCGGAGCTCATGTGCGATATCATGAAGGCCACAAGCGGGGAAGACTCGCTCCCAGTGGCCGCTGCCATTACCAAATTCAGGCGCGGTCACGGCGCCGAGTACATCTCGACTGAGAACTGGAACGACATCGTCAAGAAACGACAGGTCGCCAACGCCAAGGAGAGACAAAGGGTGTGTGAGCCATGAGATTTGAACAGCGAATTAATAAAAAGTAAACGTTACGTTTTATTTGTAAGTATATCCGGTTGAAGTTTCTTCTCTTTCGCGGCGGTACTGTAGCTCCCTCAGAAATAAACTTGTTAGTGAAGGTCGTTTTTTGATAACGGTCTTCTGAGACCGATTTTCCCCTAACTTTGAATAACACTTTTCTAGCCCGTCGAGGTAAAGTTAGATTTAAAAAAACATATTTACTCAGGTGCATCCTCATTAAATTCAATATCTGGCTTCTAAACTGAAGAGAGAACCTAAAAAGTACCTAAATATCAATAATGCGCACCTATCATGTAAGTATCAATGTCTTCTACCAAAAGAGAAGTAAAGTTAAACAAACACCCATTCCGTTCAAATACAGTGTTTTTTTTTTTTAGGAATATTCCTTAGGTTTCTCCCACCATTGGGAAATGGCATGTTAGGAGTAGCATCTGTGCGTCAGCTTGTATCAAAATATCCAGTTTCGTCTTGTATGTGAGGAAGGGAATTCTAAACGGCGTGGACGCCGGTGTCATCTCTCTCTCTCTCTCTCTCTCTCTCTCTCTCTCTCTCTCTCTCTCTCTCTCTCTCTCTCTCTCTCTCTCCCCCTCTCCCTGTATTCGCTCAGATCCGGAACCTGAACAGTATGTTCTCCACCCTGAAGACGATCGTACCGCTGGTGCCGCGAGACCGGAAGCCCAGCAAGGTGGACACGCTGCGGGCGGCATCCGAGTACATCCGCCTGCTGCTGGCGGTGCTGGCCGACACTGGCGGTGTGCAGGTCTGTGCCCGCGGCGGGGACAGTTCTTGTCCTACAGCATCGGGGGGGGGGGGGGGATTCGTGTCATGATCTTCCTGACTGACCTTTTGCGTCCACAACTGGCCCTCTATTCCCAGTTATAGGGCAGTGTTCGAGCGACAGAAGGAGGAAGTGTATTTGAGTCTCATGGGGATAAAAGACCACTCCAATTACTTCATTTAAATCCTATAAAATATTTTGAGGCCTGCAGGAAGGTATTAAGTGGATACATTTAATCCGCAATCTGCCCGGTTCAATAAACGCTTTGGGCCAGAAGCCAGGAGGCGGTAGTTAAGGCCCGCTGACTCGGAGTGCTGGGCGTGGCCAGGCCTTGCTGTGTGAGGCAGCTGTTCCAGGGCTGATGCTCTCTCTGCCCAGGGGCTGGATGGTGTCGTGAGGACGGAAGGGGTGAGCATGACGGTTCCCATGATCACCGCGGGAGCCCCTGGGGGCGGCGGGGTGCTGCTGGGACCGGAGCAGGGCAGCAGGAGTGAGCTCGGGGGGCACTCCCTCCTGCTCCACCACTGCGTGATGCCAGCTTACATCATCCAGCTGCCTCCTGAACACTCCCTGGTATGGAAACCCATCTCGCAGTTCAATTTAATTCAATTCAAGGTGCCTTTTTATCATGACCAATGGGTACAATCAGTGTTGCAAAAAATAACAAAATTCCTATGAAACAAATAAAAAAAATAAAAGTAAAACAAAATCTACAGACGTTTACAACATATTACATTCAATGCTTTTTATAGGGATCTTGGAGACATCAGTAACCAGGGATCTGTTGATTTCCTTATTTTCACAATTAACATTTAAGCCCCCAGTTTATTTTGAAGACCCTTAGGCAGAGTTCTGTTGTCCAGTGTTATCCCCCCCGGCGGGGTTGGAATTGGCTGGCCAGGGCACTCTCAGCCAAACCACTCCTGCGATTCCCATGTCTGCAGTGCCGCGGTGAGGTCCGTGAGGAACGCCACCCCTCCAGCTGGCCCTGCTCCTTACCTGCGTGTCCGTGAAGCCTGTAGTGTGGCACAGGGTGATAGACCGCTTCACCTCAGCCGCTCTTGTCTCTCTCGTCTAAGTAGAGAAGACAGGTTATTTCTCTCTGAACTGAGGAACAACTGGCCATTCTCATTTGGGTGGGCAATAAATCTAAAAATCGATTTCTTGGACAGCACTAAAATAAGACCAGTTTTGCTCTTATACTGTACCTTTAAGCAGGTCACCCAGCTGCATTTTTCTGTTCCTCCAAAACATCATCTTCTGCTCTTCTGTACTAAGCTTTGATTGTAGCACGTATAAAATTTCAGCTAATGTTGTGCATATAATTCCTTCTTAAATATGAAGATGTTTCAGACCAACTAAGGACCTTGCACAGTGGTTGATATGACATCTCCGTGCTGAAAGAACACATTCTAAGGTAAGCAATGCCCTCGATAGCTTTCAATGGTAGCTGCTTTATTTTTAGGTATAGTAAGATTTAGTATGACTGGATTGCTTGAATTCTAAAAATGAGCTAGATGGGCAGAATAGCCTCTTCTCGTTTGCAACATGGCTCTAATGGACAGGTTTTGATGCTACACTGCCATCTAATGGTGGTGATGATTAATTGCATTTAATAGTCCTGTTCAGCGCAAGAGATCCCGAAGTGTTTGCTAGATGGGACCCACATCATCCACCACTGATGCACAGCAACAGCCCATTGTGGCAGCTCTTATGTACCAGCAGTCGTTGTTGAGAGAAGATCAATTGCTTCTCCAAGTGAAGTAAGGAGGCTAGACTGTGCAGCTCCCAAGAGGAAATTAACCAAGGCAGCATCCCTACACTTACAGTACCATGGGATCTTTAACAGTCGCATAGTTAAACTGAGGTGCTGACATCTCGCCCAAAGGCCAGACTCTTGTTAGTAACCATGCTGGGGTGATTTCTTGGCCAGAATGTCTCGGAGAGGAAAAAGTTCCCACAGCTAACCTGGTTTTCCTGGGAGGTGTCCTGGCCCAGTAAGAGAGATCACTTTATTAGCCCTATACAATTTCTTGCATTAGGAATTTGTCTTTTTGCATACCCCAGGTTGCTCTCCATGAGACACAGACAGGGAGAGAGCCTGGGGTCAGAGCGCAGGGTCAGCCATTGTACAGCGCCCCTGGAGCAGTTGGGGTTAAGGGCCTTGCTCAGGGGCCCAACGGAGTAGGGTTCCTCTGCTGGCAGTGGGATTTGAACCAGCAACCTTCCAGCCACCGGTGCAGGTCCTTAGGCACAGAGCCACCGCTCTGCTGATGTAATGTACGTCCTGGCTGAGTTTACCAGTCATGGCCTTCTAATAATCCCCATTTATGAACTGGCTTCATTACTCTGATCTTCTCCACACCAGCCAAGGTGTTGAAACGGATACCCTGGTTTCTTCCAAGATGGGTTGAAAGGCCTCCTCTTGTTTGTAACCAATCCTGCCTGTAACTGACTTTTTTTCTTTTAATGTTCTTTCAGGACATGTGCATCTGGAGGATTGTTCTCTGGTTTTCAAAAGGGTGAAGCAATGAATTGGCACCATTGCCCTTTTTGTTTTACACGTTAACTTTTGTTCAATTCAATATAACATTTGTTCTGTTTTTTGCATGTTTGCGTTAAGCCCTGTCTAAAGCACTTATTAAAATTGTTTGTGAAGGGATCTTCCTGTAGTGCTTGCTTGCTGTGCCCTGTGATGAAGATGTGTGGTCTGACAGGCTGTACTGCAGACACCGTGCACTTCCTCTCTGAGGATGAGAGCTGCCCAGGGAAGTGAATTCTGACCACATATTAGTCCACCATGCTCTCTTTGTACGCTCGCTGTGCAGGCTGGGGTGAATTTAGCCGAACAGTTCTTGAAATGCAGTTGCCGTGTTTAAGAACTGTTAAGGAAAAAGTCAGGTCTGTTCATTCCCGTCCCCAAGCTGTGATGCTAATGGATTTCATCCATTTCTCATTCTCTTGAACCATTGTACAGGAATTTTCTGGCTCATCTTGAATGCTTTAAAAATAAAACTTTGCTTATTTTAAGTACCCAGAGAGATAGTAGTTCAAACATAGAACGTAGTTTTTTGGCTGTGAGTGGGTTTTCACCATAATGAGGGGAGGATTGCTACTGTAAAAAAACGGAGCTCTACAGTAGCTCTATTCTAAATGCAATTCCCGTATTTCACGCCAGGGGGCGACATTCCGTCCACATTCTGGATCGATGAAAGCTGGATGAAAGCATTTCGTGGAGTAGGGCACTAGTAGCCTGCTGCCAGTCCTATATAGGCTATGTGGTGAATTTATTGCAGGGATATCGGATGCATACCGGAAAAACGCCTAGACCGTTAACGATAGTTTTCATAACGGTAGCTCAGTAATACCGTCGAGCAATTATTTCCTTTCCTTACAAAAGGAACTGCTCTGCGTTAAATTGGGAGGGGGGGTTTGGTAGCTGTACGAAAGAGCTGAGGTCATTGGCATCGAAGAGGCAGGCGTGGTTCGGCAGCACCAGACTGCGAGGATATAATGAAGCGAAAACACCGAGAGGTTACCGCTGCGGGCTGTCACTGAATCGGGTTGCTTTGGTTATTGCATTTTATAGAAAATAAAAACAGGTTCGTTTTGTGATACGTTTATAGACAAACCGCAGCCTGCTTTCCAATATATCTATTAAGGAGAGGGCTCGGATGATGCTGTAACAAGGTAAGCAGTGATGAGCTTCAGATCGCTACCTGTATACATTTCTGTCTTGGAGGTGGTATTTGAATATTTTATTCGTTTGTGTCGGAAGGGTTTTTATTATATAAAGGCGTTCTATGGGGAGAATATACAACCAGCGTGTATTTGAATGTTTTCTTAATCATGTTTGAGTCCTTCAGAAATGCGGGTTTTCATCCTGTTCTTAAGCGATGATATTAAGGAAGCTGTTCTTCACTTAAGCAATGGTGCCTGGAATCTGTCGTGCAGCGAAACGCATCTTTACACAGAAATGCACTGTCTGCCCCTCTCCGGTGTTTCGGCGGTACAGAAGGTGATGCAGACTAGAGCGCTTCTTGAGGGCCGACGGCGAAGGCAAGCTTACGGCTGCGTTATCAATGGCTTCACTCTTGTCGAAGAGAAACGACTGAATTACTGGGCACATGACAGCCGGCGAGCCGAGCCATCATTTGATCCGGGGTGTTGTTTTGATTCCACGGCTGGTCTGCCGCTTATTTTTTTTTAAAAAGAGCTAAAGAGTTTTGAAATAGCTAAATGGTTTTCGGAGCGTTATATCGAAGGTTACGTTTTGAACTTGGTGACCAGCTGCCGGGGTCTTAAAAGCGCGTGTGGTGTTTGGTCCACCGAGAAACCCGACACTGCAATGGGGGATACATTTATAGTACCCTATAATTTTAACAAAATCACCAGGCACAAATAAAGCGATCGGGTCGTAAAGCTACAAAGCGTATGTTACAAAACCCGTGTAGGGATGACCTATTTTCAACTGTTTTTGTCAGAGGCTGTTTTTCTTAGTCGATCCCGTGGCCGTGTGTGCTGTGCTATGTTGGCTCACATCACACAGTCACTAGGCTGACATGTCGCCTATGGCCGTGCGACGCCCGGAGGTAAACAACGCGGGAATCCTGGGGGACGGGCCCCGCGCGCGCCTGGGCTCCGCTGGGGCTGGTGCTGATGCTGCGGCGGGCTGAGCCGCGCCTGGTTGCTAGGCAGCCCGGAGCCTGCAGGGCAGGAGCGGGAAACGGAGAACGATGCTCTCTGGGGCTGGAGGCGGCGAGGCGGGGGTGGGAAAGGACAATGGAAAGCAAGTATCGCAGCAAGGAGGGCTCTCTTTTTTTTTTTTATAAACCACCACCTCTGCGTGTTACGTTTCATCGTCAATATAAATCCACCCTAAGCCCTAACCACGCATTTTTGTTAAAACATTTATTTTAGAAAAGGCCAAAACAGGTGCACTGAATCACTGGTATTGCGTGGTCCTGGTGAAGTCATTTCAGCAAAGGCTCTTCTTGCCTGTTTGCTTTTTCATTTTCTATTGAAGTGTACACAACAAAAATATTTTAATTTTTCCTTTGTGTGAAAGTAAAATCGCAATTAAAAACCCTATCTGTTTGTAGTTGCATGAGGTATATAAACCGAGGCATCAGGAATTGCTTTCATGCTGGGCTATGGAAATTCTAAGAGGGAGACTAAGTATTCCATAAAGTACTTTCAGTCTCTGGAGCCCCCCAGGGACACAGTCACATGTCCACTAATGAAATAAACAAATATCCCTTTTTGTGGCCGAGTTGTTCACGTTCTCCCTGTGAAGGCATTCGGTTCATGCAGTTGCAGCATACTGTAGCAGAAAGGGCTGCATGATTTCAATATGGCCAGAAAGCTGTAGAGAGTGTTTCACTGAGCCTGCTGGCAGCAGGAAGACTGATTTCCACATTGCTGTTTGAGAGAGGGAATGTGAGCAGTCATCTGAGATCAATGGCATCCTTCTACTCTACATGGGGAAATGGCTGCTCTTTTATATCTGTCAGCTTTAGTTATACCTTCTTGCTGGTGATGTATTGATTTGTTGATTTTTCTGCTCTTTATATTTTATGGGTTCCTATACCCTGCCTTGGCCCAGCAGAAATTTCCTCCGCTCTTCAAGCAGGAGTGCCCAAAGCAGAAGAAAAAACACTTTCGAACGAAGCACCTGGATATTTTTGCAAAGGGAGTGTCCAACAGGGGAAGAGCCTGAGAACACCACCCCTCCCTGGCAGATTAGTGGGGCCAGAAAACTCCCAGGTGCTACAGAGAAAGAAACTGTTCTCGCTTGCAAAACTCACTGATGGATTTCTCTCGGAAGGAATGGGGTTGCATCTGAAAACATCTGTCCAGACAGAACATGCTTGGAAATTAAAGTATGTTCAGTCCTCTGCAGTGATCACTTTGAGCACAGTGCCTGTGATGTTGTGCTCTTTCTGGGGAAGAAAGCAAAATGCATCAAAATGATCTACAGGGCATGTACGATAAAGGCAGGGGGGTTTTAAATACAACCCAGCAAGAAGGAGGAAAGTCTGTTCCCTGCTAAGGAGCTGATGATCTTGGGAGGCAGAGTGGCAGAGACAGGCGATTGGTCAGGAGACCCACAGCGTTCGAGCACTCTCTGCTGTAGAGCAGGAGAAAGCACATTATCTTCTCTTGCTTTTCGGTGCGTATTTAGGCAAACAGGTATGATCTTGGCTAAATCCATAAAGAGTTGCAAGTGCACAGTCGGCTCCAGTGGGGTGGAGGACGTCCCTCGGGCTCATGGGGAACGGGATGATTTGGAATTTCCATGTCTCTCCTTCTCCAACAGTGTGTGACTAACACCGTATACGCCCTACACAGCAGTGCTCCGCCTCCCTCACTGCACCGTTCATTGATAGATATGTAGCTGGGCTGCCTGCACTCCGGTGGCACCAGCTACAAATTACTCATCAATAGAGACATTAATCAAGTAATTATGGACCTGGCGTCCCTCCCTCTCTCTGTGGGCTTGATGCTGAGCCAGTTGTGGTGGTGTGTCTACCTTAGTATGGTAAATCAAGGGCAAGGACAGAGATTATCCATTGGGAGGGAGGAGGCTCTTGAACAATGAGCCTGAGCCTTTGTTTACACAGAGCGTCTGTAGGGGAGTTCACTATCTGGAGAGTGTGTTCTGTTAAGAAAACGATATTGATTGTCCACCACTGTTGGTAATTCGCTCATGTATTTTGTCCTGTTTAGTAAAGAAATATTTATGTGCATGTGATATTAGCACCCAGGGATGTATTTCATCACAGCGTATAGTAGGCATAGGAGATACTTGCATATCTCACAAGAAACACCTTTCAAATTTAAGGTGTGTTTTAAGATCATGCATTGCTATGAGTTGTTGGTGGGAACATCAGCATTGTGAAATGGCAAGAACTATTTAATAGTCATACTCATAATTTGTATCTCTCTAATCATCTATACATCCATCTACAGCAAATGCAGAACTGGCAATGGATGCCCTGCCAGCCTGCTTACTCATCTGAGCTGCAGTACCTCCTCCTTAGCCTGGATATTCTGCCACCCAGAATTTACAGTCAGACAGAGGGAGCGTGGTCTGTCTTGCGCATCGCCGGATTAATGAAGTGAATAGTAAATAAGACACGGAGCACAGGAAGATGGCAGTTCCCCCTCCCTCCCTCCCCCCTGAGTCACCCCAGTCTCTGTGGGTGTCCCCATGGAGGGCTGTTCTGAGGTTAACAGCTGTGTCTCCAGCCCTGTGCTGTACCAGATAATGACATGCACACACAGACACAAGCGATCCAGTGCAGGTCTCCTGTGGACAACAAAGGCAGATTAGTTAAATTAATGTCTGGATTGGGGAAAAAAAAACAAGGTTTAAATTTTGATAATAACGGCCTCATTCACAGGTCTGGTCAATACAATTAAGTCCCAATACCACTGAATAACAAAGGTAAGAGAATTGCCATGGATCAAATAAATAACGAGAACAGCCATGTGAGCCATAATAGTAGTAATAATAATAATAATAATAATAATAAAGGAATGGGATTCTGTCCATGGTGCACCCAGCCTTGTGCCCATTGCTTGCTGGGATAGTCTCCTGCTCCCCCAAGACCCTAATTTGATGAAGTGGTTAGAAAATGTGGGGGTTAATACTTTTGCAGGGCACTGTATATACTATATAAGTCCTCATTACTGCATCTTTCATTTTTCAGAAAATGAGAAATCTTTTAAAATTCCAACATTAGATACATTATTGGTTGATATGTGTGGAATGTATTGAAATACACAGGGGCATGTGTGGTGAACAGATCAGTGGGAGAAATTTGGGGTTGCTCATCGTCACGACAGGGAAGAGATCCTAAGTCACTGGAAATCCTATAGTTTTTAGTCCATCAAGAAGGAAGCTGACTGGGCAGATTATTTCTTGGTCTTCCTGAATCCAAACCAGCTCCCGGAGAACACCGTGATATGCTTTTAGTTTGGAATGTTTTTCCTGTAAGATGGATTTAGACAAATGAATGCCTACATTTTGTAATAAAGCCCCTGAAAAATACAGCAAATGATAGATTGTTTATAATACTGTGTACCACTCAGTTTTCATTGTATTCTACTTCGATTGCCTGGGAGTACATCAAAGAATATATTGTATGTGATCAGCATTTTTTAAAAAGAGGTTTAAATGGCCTCTGTTTGATAAGAAGTGATACGCATGCATTTCAATGTCGAAAAGGTTCACGGCGCCTCCATTTTACCCTTGCTGGATCTGTGCACCCTTTCTCTAAACTGCAGAACACGTGCCAATAAAACCGTTTTTCAAAACAGCAGCCTGAAAGCGTGGCGACAGAAGGCTGGAGCGACAAGCCAGCGTCCTCCTGGTGGTGTCGGCAGGAGGATCTGATAGGTTATCAGCACGGCGCGTTTGCCGGGGTGTGTGGGAGTGCCTGGGCGCAGGCGAGCGCGGGTGAGAGTGTCTCTGTGAGCGCGGGTGCCCTGCAGTGAACGCAGCCATGTGGCTGGGGGTTAATAAAGGGACCCCTACAGAACTAGGAAAGACAGGCCGCTGGAGAGGCAGGTATGAACGCACTCATTCAACACAGCTGTGTGCTTGCATTGTCAAGGGCTGGAGGGAGGAGTCTTCATCTGGCCCAAGCCAAGAAAGAATGAGTTCAGTGTTCGAAAAGTGGAGTGATAATTAATCCTTCCAAAAAGCTGTGGTATTTTCAGTGCAGGCTTGGATTTCGCTGCTCTTAACGGTGCTGTGTCTTTTAATCTCCTCCTCTGTTGACACAGGATTATTCTTAACATTAAAGTTTTTGCAAAACTGTCTGAAATCCCCAGGGCTAAGCCTGTGCCACGGGCTGGTCACATAAAACACACAGGCGCTTGGCACTGGTGACAATAAATACTGAATCTGCATTAACATCTGGTTTCCTTACTTAGTTATAAAAGTTCACACCAGATGTGTATTAGTTTGCACAATTTTCTGTCAAGTTCAGGACATGTCATGTTTTGAGGTTCAGTTACTTAGCACGGCTCTTTCAGGCTTGAAAAGTGCCAGTTCCCTGAAGCTTGTAAAACGCAGAGTCATTTGAATTGCCTGGCCCTCACCGGAAATAGATTTCAGGCAGACCCTCGAAGAGAAGCTGATCTGCATTAAGGGGTCTAACCAGGCGCATTAACTTTCTGCTCAGGGCTCTTGCCGCTCTGCCCATGAGGTGAATTAAAGCCTCCTGCTGAGACCACAAAAGGAAAGCAAGCAAACTCAGTCAGTGAGTTAATTAGTCTGGAGAGGATGTTTTACTGATGGCTGTTCATTCAGTCCATCCATACATTATCAGAAAGTTGTGTGCTCCTGGTGAGGGGTGTTGCAGCTCAGAGCCTGTCCTGGAATTTTAAGAAGGAATTCGGGACTTGAGTCATGCAGTTGTGAATTATGTTAAACTGGGTTATATTTAGGGTGATACAATCAGACAGCTTTCCTATTAAAAATGCCTTACAAACATACAGTAACTCACAGGCTGTTATTTAATTATTTTATTGCATTTACAGTAAATCTATAAGAATATAACTGTTCATTTTTTGTGCAGAGGCATGCTGTTAAAATGTATATACAGGCACACTGTTTATATGTACATGTAAGTGCAAGGAAAGCAGTGTTGTTTGCAAGCATCTTGAAGCTTTTATTTTACCTCTTATATGAGCATGAAGTCAGGAGCTACTTCTGATAACACTATAAGGTTACCCCCAGAATAACGAATTTACTTTCGTCTTGAGTCATCCTTGCCTATTTAGAGCTGTCCCCATAGGAGCAACGTCAGTGTCCTCTCAAAGATAATGTAACCGTGTGTCAGCCCATCGGAGAGCAGTCTCTGGAAATGGAAATGAGAATCCTGCTGAAATGCTGTGTTAAGTAAGATGTTTCTCCTTGCACAGTGCACCCTGACTTCTATCCTCTGCTGCAGCAGATTCATATTTAAACAATGCTGTTGAACGAAAATAGAAACTTTCACCCTGCTGTAGGTGGGCAGGTGCCTACTTTGGAGAAACAGTCAGACAGTCAGAGACAGGAGTGAGGAGGGGAGCAGGCCAGGCACTGACAGGAGGCACAGCGAGATGGTGGGGGGGAGCAGTGGGTGTGGTGTCTGTTTCTTTTATCTGCGTTCTGCAGGACCGTGTTTCATGAACGAGCTGTTAGTCTGCACAGGGGCTGTGGCAGCAAATACAGTGCCAGGCGTGCTCTTCACAGGGAAACTGAAACTCACTACCACTCCAATCAGAAGCTGAGTGATTCAAATAAAACAAAGAATCCGAAAAGCCCAATCTGCAGTAAGAGTGTCTGTGTGTGTAAGAGGGCCAGACAGAGGAGCCACAGGACAGAGCTGGATATCACACACACAGCAAAAGAACAGAGCAAGAAAGGGGCAAAATTCGACAAAATAGTTGCTTGTTGGAGCCATCAGCAAGAATAAAAAAAAAATTCTATGTATGTGTGTTTGTTGAGTGTCTGTCGGCCCCATCGATCGCCATGAAAGGAGCTGGAGAAAAGCAGGGCCTCATCCCAGAACCTCACTGCTCCACTGTGGAACCTCCTCAATCTGTGCTGCTTGGATTCGGATATTAACACTTGTGCAATAAAATCTGTAGCAAACAACACAGATGGCAGCAGAAGACTGCCAGGCTGAAAGAACTGAACCTTTTTTAACTCTGAACAGAGATGGCTATGAGGGGACCTGGTACAAGAATTCAGAATCCTCACTGGCTTTGACAAAGTCAACCCAGTGGCTCACATCAGGAAGAACAGTGAAGCACAAACCTGAGAACACAAGTGGGAAACTACGGGGAAGTGCATCTGAAGCTCAGAACGGAAGGCACTTGTTTACCCAAAGGGTGGTGGGAGCATGGAACAAGCTACTCGAGTTTGTCATTGAAGCTTCCTTGAAGAAACGGCTGGAGATCCCTCGATCAATTTGTTACGTTAAGTACCAAATGATGGTAGTTTGATGGGCTCAATGGCCTCCACTCGTTTCTAACCTTTCATGTGCTTTGCTGTTTTTAAAACATAGCAGCCACCATAACGCTGCCAAAAGGTTCCTTCTAAGTTATCAAAGTGATACCTTGGGAGCAGAATTCAGTTCGTTTTAATGTTCTGTACCACATGTAGCGCCTTGTGATGATGAGCATTATCTGAGTGCTTCAGACACTGGTCTAGTGTTTCCTTCTGAGGACAGGTCAGAACTGGAAGATACTGGGGCTCTTTGGGTTCACCTGCGGGAGGAATGATGAGTAGTTTGGGTTGTTCAAGGAGT
The DNA here is from genome assembly GCF_055471065.1 of Atractosteus spatula. Classification (NCBI taxonomy): domain Eukaryota; kingdom Metazoa; phylum Chordata; class Actinopteri; order Semionotiformes; family Lepisosteidae; genus Atractosteus; species Atractosteus spatula. Next base: position 9,473,160 of record NC_142707.1, read on the forward strand.
GGTTAACATTTGCAGGGGTAGCCCAGGGGTGAGTGGTTCAGGCTGGGGTCAATGGAGACCTTTAGGAAGGACTATGGGGACAGTAACTTACCAGGAACAGACCAGGTTGCAGGGACACACGTGAGCTTTGATTTGCCTGCTGCACTTAACCCTGAGCCTCGTGTCTCCTCCCCCCCTCTCTCCCCAGCTCTCTGAACCCCCTGTCCCCCTCTTCTGACCACCCTGTGACGATGAGCACCAACGCCCTCCCCGAGGGGCCCTGCTCCCCCTCGCCCTGCCCCTCCCCGTCGCCCCACAAGGAGAGCTACATCCGCCGGAGCAGCGACAGCGACCCCGACTTCCTGCGCACGAGGAGCGCGGCCCCCCGCCTGCAGCAGGACTTCAGCATGATGGAGCAGAAGAAGCGCGTCTCCGTCATCCTGCAGAGCCCCGTGAGTGTGCCAGTCCCTGTCTGGGCAGACCTGCAGGAACCCGCACCAGCTCTAGAAACCTACGGGCTGGTCCTGTGAGATTTCAGGTCGGCTGACTAGCGGCCCAGACCGCCGGAGGGGGGGGCTGCGGCCTGGACCCCCCCCTTGTGTCTGCAGGAGCTATCTACCCCAGCAGGGTGGTGGGTTGATGTGTGCACCAGGCCCCCTTCTCCCCCTCCCTCTCTCTTCACCCCTCATTAAGATCTCCAAAGACCTGATTATCTCCAAACCTCAGCTGGCCTGCAGCTGAGATTAACAATCAGTACAAATCACCGCAGGACAGCTGCACTCTGAGCCACTGAAAGAGGGAAAGAGGGATAGAGAAAGGGCTCCACAATGCTCTTAATGATCAGCAGTACAACACAACACAACACAACACAACGCAGCACAAGACAGGCACACGCCAAGCGTTCAGCTGCACACGTAACAATGTGTGAAGTGTATGGTGAAACACTCGCTTTTCTGTGTGGGTGTACTGTATCTTTGGATTTACAGATTATTTGGTACACCACTATATTTGAAACGGAGTCACTGCATCAAAAAAAAGTAGAACAGTGCATAAGATAACACGTAATCTTATTTAGTAAAACAGTAAAAACTTCATAGAACAGTGAAGATGTATTTGAACTTAGTGAAGAAGTTAACACATTTTAACTTTATAACAGAGAGTAGTGAACATGGTACAGGGACACCTGCAAATCGGTATATTCAGTGCACACTACCACGGTGATAGTCAAAGCATTTTCACTCCAACCCAAAGACTGCCATTTTGTGAAGGTAACTGGAGAATTGATTTCAAACACGAACCAGCAAGAAACAAAGAGGGTACAAAGTGCAGAATTTTGCAATGTACAGTAACAAGATTTTATGTTAAGACAGAAAACATTTTGCCCTGAATAGCCAGCTTGTATCGTCTCTTGCTTTGCCCTGCTTTAAATAAGCAACACTGTCAGTGCAGGAGGAGGTACTTTCTTGTAAAAGCACAGGAGGAGGTGTTTTCTTGTAAAGGCACTGGCAATGGGGCAGTGAAGGGGTTAACCGTGTACAGTCTTGGCTGCCAGCTGCTCCCAGGGGAGGGTTAACACAGCCCTGTGACATTTTAATTGCTGGCTGGTCTCAGGGGCATGAGGCCTCAGATGTTCGGTTGTTCACTGACCCCAATAACCGGCTGTGGAGACAGCTGTCTTGGTCTCAGAGAGAGGACCGCTCGCTTAGCATTAGCACTCCTCTGTAACACAGTGCCCCAGTCTGAGGCAGGACAGGAAGATGACTTAAGCCAGTTCCATGAACAAAGGAGAAAAGAATCTGAGCAGCTACAAGGTGATACCAGGAGCAGGTATACTCAGCTCTGTGACGGTGATGCTCTCATTCAGAGGTGATGCGCTTCATCCAGGTGGGGGCTGTACATTGGTGGTGGTGGAGGGAAGTCCTCATTACCTGTAAAGCGCTTTGAGTTAAGTGTCCAGAAAAGCACTATTTAAGTGTAAGGAATGATTATTATTCATTGGAGCTGACACCGATGAGCTCGTTCTGCTCCTGGGCATTGCTTTACTTTACTTTTACAGATGCAGTTTTTCTGAACAGCTCAGCAGTCTCTGTCACAGTAACAGCCTGTCTGCGCTCTGGATCGATGCTTTAGTAAGAGCACACAGGCCCACTCCTTTCTGGCAGTCAGCGACAGGATGATGACAGCTCTGACGCGGCGCTGTGTCTGTCCTCTCAGTCTTTCAGAGAGGAGCTGGAGAGCCTGATCCAGGAGCAGATCAAGAAAGGGAACAACTCCTCCAATCTCTGGGCCCTACGGCAGATTGTCGAGTTCATGGCTTCGCATGGGGCCCCAGCCTCCCTGCCCATCTCCCCTTCCAGTAGGTACCCTCCCTCCACACCCCTATGCATTGCAAGGCGCAGATAACCGAAGAAGAGCCGGTTGGGCTGTGCTTCGGAGGTAATAAAATGGCTCCATGCAGGAAATGTGGATAATTTCTCTTTTTTAGTTAATCAAAGGAGCTCAGTCAGTTTTAAATAAGTGAAGAACTTAAATGATTGCCACACCATGCAAAACAGAAAGCAGAAAATAGACTTGGACATATCTCCGCTTGGTAGCTTCTCAGCCATCACAAAGTGTTGTAACGACATTTCCAAATGTTGCTGAAAAGTTGTCGTTTGGTTATGTTAGACCAAATATTTTAGCAAGGTCTTTAAATGTCACTGGATGGGAGCAATCAGTCTACGTCAGACAATCAGGCAGTAGGATGTTCATGTTCTGTATGTGTCACCCTGACAAGTAAACATTGCGGAAAGACTGGGTTAAAATTATATTTTAGTTGCAAGATCATTGTAAAGAATGTTTCAACAACATGCACTGGAGCCCACACACTTCATGGTTTTTATAATGTTGCTGCAACTCCGTTGTTTGCTTTGTCGGTGTGCTGAATCATGCAAGGCTGGTTTTTAAACTCGCAGCTGGATTTTTATGACAGTGACTCAGACTGATGCCTGGCGCCCCTCTGCCTCCGTGTCCCCCACAGGCCTGATGATGGTGACCCCGATCAATGACCTGCAGGCCACGGAGCCTGGCACTCTGGTGAAGGGCGAGAGGCTGATGCGCTGTAAGCTGGCTAGCGTCTACCGGCTGCTGGACCTGCATGGCTGGGCCCAGCTCTCCAGCACCTACCTCACTGTGAGTCTGTCCGACTGTGTGACCGACCTCCTGTCTCCCAGGCTGCAGCCGAGCCGGCTGGGTAGCACTTCTCTCACTGTGAATCCATCTGCCATTCTTCACCTCCATGTTCTTGGTTGAACCTGGAATGGCAACATCACAAGTCACACACATAGTTATTCAGTAGGTCCTGCGGACTGCCCTTAAAAGACAATTTATTTTAATTTTATGTGACACCTTTCATGGAGAAAACAATGTCCCCAAAGTGCTCTTTCATAAAAAATGTCAATTTCTAATACATCAACCCCGGGAGAAGCCAGTGTCCATCCATTCATTAGCCTATAATTCCTTGCAAGGGGTTGTGGTGATCCACAACTCGTCTTGGAAGCACTGTGCCACTACTCTGTGGACTGGGTATCCCAGTTCATCGCCTGGCTCACGCACAAGCACAGACAGACTGTTTAAAGAGACACCAGTTATCCAAGCCAGCTTAACTTTGGGAGATATTAGGAAACTGGAGTACTCTGAGAAAACCCAGGGAGAATGTGTAGATTCCAGGCAGACGTTTCTGATGTCTGCAATCGAAACCAGGACCTAAAATCTGTGAAGCGGCGGAGCTAACCTCCATGCTTCTAGAATACTTGAATGCCATTGCATTAAGCATGAGCAGATAACAGAGCAATGCAGAGTGTTTGTACTTGACCATTCCAACATGCTTACCTGCCACAGAAGTAAATCACTAGCACTTTGTCCTGTGTTAGACTATAACTCTCTGAAACCATGCGTACCTTTGTTTGCAGCTGAGAGTGAGCAAGGAGCAAGAGCACTTCCTGATCATCCCCAGGGGTCTTTCCTTCAGTGAAGTGACAGCCTCCAGCCTGGTAAGACCTGTTCCTCCAGCAGTGCAGTCTCCCTCTGGCTGACTCTCCTATGGGACTGGATGTCCTGGGTCTCCACACAGCACTGGGGGAGCATCATGCTCCTCTTGCTCTGTGCTTCTCCCAGGCCTTTGGCCCTATTGAAGACATGACACGTGGCAATAATCAAACTAGTTATTTTAAGAAATATCAGAGAGAAACCGGAAAATGCCATGAAATCCATGCACTGGGGAGAAATGAAATTTGTGACATGTACTAATGTAACCATGGGGTACATGTTCCAATGAACAGTGAACAAGTGCCCTAGCATCGCAGCACAGGCTGGCACACAATGGCAGTGCATGCCAGGAGGCAGTATATTAGTAGGTGTGTTGGGATTTGATCCCTTGTCTGTGCTGATCTCTGGATCCCTGATTCCCTGATGCTCTAGATAGAATCAAGCCCTTCCCTTCCCTCAGATGACTGTTTTTTGCCCTCTCTGTGTTTCCTGTGTTGTTCTCTGAATCCGCTGCATCTGCCAGCTCTTGGGGTGTTCTGATCCTCAGGCTTCCTTCTGCAGGTGAAGGTTAACGTTCTGGGGGAGCTGGTTGAGAGGGGCAGCACGGCTCTCCAGGTCGACACTGCCAGCTTCCACCTTCACTCTGCCGTCTACTCCGCCCGGCCCGACGTGCGCTGTGTCCTCCACCTGCACACCCCAGCCACTGCAGCGGTACAGAGCCACGAGATTCCGGAGACACACACAGAGACAAGGGCCAGCCACGCACACATACATACAGGAACACAGAGACACTGGCCAGCACACACACATACACACACACACACATAGGAACACAGAGACACAGGCCTGCTCACACACATACACACATACACAGAGGAACACAGAGACACGAGCCAGCACACACACATACATACAGGTACACAGAGACACCGGCCAGCATACATACTGTACACAACATACACATACAGGAACACAGAGACATGGGCCAGTATACATACACACATACATAGGAACACTGAGACACCGGCCAGCACACACACATACACACACAAAGGAACACAGAGACACGGGCTAGCATACATACAGAACATACACATACAGGAACATAGAGACACAGGTCAGCACACATACACAACATGCACGCACAAAAATACAGAGGCATGGGCCCGCTAGCACACATACACATATAGAAACACAGACACATATACAGTACCTAGACATTATAACACAAAGAGAGACAAACACAAGGATAGACATAGACTGAGCCCCACACACCGCAACACACACATAGAGAGATACAGATACACATGGACACATAGAAATACACAGACCAAGACGCACACATAGACTTCATACAGGAACTGACATATAAACATGGCTACTCATTTAGTTAGGCACAGACAACTTAAGATTTCTTTTGAATTTCAGCATGGGACAAGCTGTGTTGTTTTGTCCACTACAGGTTTCTGCCATGAAGTGTGGCCTCCTGCCAATATCCCATGAGGCCTTGCTGGTGGGCGGAGTGGCATACTTTGACTACAACGGAGCGATGGAGGAGGAAGAAGACAGGGTGGAGCTCCAGAAGAGCCTGGGACCCACCTGTAAAGTGAGAGAGGGGCCACAGGAGGGAGAAGCAGAGGGCAGGAGACAGAGTGGGGGGAAGTGAGAGGAGAAATGGGGAGTGGAAAGATGGATATATTGAAAAACTGGTAAAAAGGGAGAAGGGTCTAGCAGCTAAAGGAAGGGAAAGAGATATAAAAATGGTGGGCCAAAAGAGTCTTGGAGGATGAGTCTTTTCCCATAAGGACAATATATTTTTTTCCATCCATGTGTCTGTAATTTTATGAGTTTTGTGGTTTCCTTGCACAGGTACTGGTGCTAAGAAACCATGGCATTGTGGCCCTGGGGGAGTCTGTGGAAGAGGCCTTCTACAGGATCTACCACATCCAGGCAGCCTGTGAGATACAAGTAAGCTGTAAAAACTCTTTTCAACCATTGGCAGCCTTGTTTGCAAAGCTTGGTTTCTATGGCAACACACCGAAACTAAGCAGGTGTGGGCCTGGTTCCATGTCTTCGGAAAGTGATGGTTTATAGTACAGGGGTTAGTTTCCACAGCTGAGCTCTGTATCCTAAACAGAACCCAGTTTTTTTCCCAGTCAGAGGCTGGGGATCCTAAGTTTATTACAAAAAACAGTAGTTAAAGTCGCCAGCAGCTGTATCAGTCTGCAATTCACAATTGGCAACCCACTGAAGCTGCTACAGGTATGGGCTACACATTGCCTGTGCAGCACTTCGAGTGGAATGTCCAGAAAAGCGCTATGTAAGTGTAAGGATCATTATATTATACAGCTTAGTAAAAATACAATCCTCCAAAATGTGCTATGCAAGACTGGTCCACTAGATGTCAGCACCATGCAGAGTGTTGATCCTTCCATGCTATCCCTCTGTGTACCTGTAGGTGTCAGCATTGTGCAGTGCAGGGGGCGAGCAGAACTTGATCCAGCTGGACCCAGAGAAGCAGCGCCCCCACCAGGCTGGCTCAGTGGGCTGGGCTGGCTCCACCTTTGGACCCCTGCACAAGAGTCGTGTGGGGGAGCACGAGTTTGAGGCACTGATGAGGACAATGGACAATCTGGTGAGGTTTTAACACACACACACTTAAAGACCGACACCGAACACTCACACACAAATACACAGACATACTGTACACTGGCATGAAACGAGTCATGGCCGCCCGGTGATGAAGCTCTACCCATCCCTGCATTTCTGGGTGCGTTTCCAGGGCTACCGTACCGGCTACGCATACCGACACCCCGTGCTGCTGGAGCGCGTGAAGCCGCGCAGCGAGGTGGAGATCCCCGCGACCGTGACGGCCTTCAGCTTTGAGGAAGACGGGGTGCCCCGCCCCGCCCTGCGCCACCACACCCAGAAGCAGCAGCAGGAGAAGACGCGCTGGCTCAACACGCCCAACTCGTACCTGCGCATCAGCCAGGACCAGGCCAGCCCCGGCACCAAGACCACAGTGAGCAGCGCCCCCACGTTTTAGTCACACTGTGCCAAGCCTGCCTGGACGATGTTAAAAAAGCTCTTCGCTGTTTTTAAGTACAGTTAACGTGCATTTTTAAAGGTGCAGATCTTGCACCTCATTTTGCAGTGTAGTTGTGGTGACTCACCCATCCATGCATTTTCTAAGTGCTTCATTCAGCTCAGGGTCGCGGGGGAACAAGAGCCTATCCCAGCAAGCAACGGGTGCAGGGATACACCCTAGATAGGACGCCAGTCTTTTATAGGACACACACACAGACACAAACACACGCACACACTCACACCAGGGCTGATTTGCCCTGAAATCAGTTACCTTACTATTGTGTTTCTAGACAGTGGGAGGAAAACGTAGTACCTGGAGGAAACCCACACAAATATGGGGAGAACACACAAACATTTCAGAGTGGTTAGAAAATGGATGGATGGAATAAGTTGGAAAAATCTTACAGCCTGCAGTTACAGTCGGAATACCTACTCTATGTACATAGAAACCTATGTAGAGTGCATGTTTCTGCAGTTCCACATCAAGAATAACATATGTCTGTAAAGGCGTGTCATTTCTGGTTTTCACAGAATTGAGACATGCCTTTAACCCGGCAGTGCTCACTGACAGGGTGTTATACTTCTTGTATACAAAAGACAGTACACATGCTCCTTTAGATTAATTAAATTGCACAAAGAAGAGTTTGACAATATTCCTCTGTTGTTTAAGTCAAGGCTACTTTACATGGGACACTATTATTGGACATATAATGCAAGATATTAATATAGCAGACAATATCATTCACCAATTAATTTTCACATTTTAACACAGTTATTTCATATAAAACACTATCTTTTTTATCATTGCATTTATCATTTAATTTTCTGCAGTTAATCTAATATCTAACACAAAAAAATGTCAAGCAGGTAAACATCTTCTGCTCATACCCCCATCCCCCTGCCACCCAGGCCAGGGAAAGTATGGATCAACACAGTGGACAGAGCCTTGATCTGTCTTCCTTTCAGTCCATTCCCCCCACCTCTCTCCATCTCTTACCCTGCATTGCAGAGGAAAACCGCTGATCCGAGCTGACTTCTGCAGAGCCTCTGCTGCCCTCTGGTGGGATAAACATGTCATGACATCCAGGTGACCACACAAGCATGGTCGCTTTGAGTGTGGTGCCCAACAAACACGTGTTTTATCCCTGCTAAATACTGGAATTTATTTTTTGCATTAAACCTTCAGAAAGGTTCAGCTGAGAATAGGTAGGGAATTTTCGGGCAGTGCTGAAAATGAGGTCCTGTCTTGAAATGACCTGAACAATTGCCTGAGTTCAACACATTGGAATGAAACCCTCTGAGGAGACCTGCTTCTAGAGGCTGGTCCAGCAGTGTGTGCTGTCAGAGACTCCCCTCTCCTCAGATCCCCACTTACAGATTAGACACAGTGTCACACAATTTGGGGCCCATCCTCAGGAACTGCCCAGTACTGGACTAGGAGACTGAACTCGTCTGGGGTGCTCATGCAGGGTGCTCCTCTTCACCCCCTACATCCCACCTCTCCTCCTCTCTCCGCGACAGTGGCTCAGAGCAGAGGAGGTGAAGCTCAGCAGTGGCACGGCCATCAAGATCGAGAACCCCAACCAGTTCGTTCCGCTCTTCACCAACCCCCAGGAGGTCCTGGAGACACGGAACAAGGTAGGGCGGCGGGGTGGGGCGGGGCTCACCAGTGCCACCACACAGAACCAGGGCAGCAGTAGAGCCAGGCACAGTGCAAGCTTTCCTGTGGTCCTGCCACATGAGGACCTCATGAGCACCAAGCACGGCCCCGACTGGATGCGATTGGTCCTCTGCAGCATGGTGTGGCTGTGATCCTCATGTGGGACTGGGCTTTCCTGTATGAAGGGGTTAGGGTCAGGGTGAGAGGGGATGGAGTCCCTCCGTCTGTAGGCTCTCTCCTCTGACACAGTTGCCTGTCAGGGATGTTCTTTCTCCCACGTGCTGCAGAATCCCACAGCGCCGTGCAGGAGATCCAGCACCTGTCTCATTTAAGCAAGACTTGGCTGCAAGCAGTCGGGGGCGCTGTTGCTCCAAAAGCCAAGAGAACCTAGGCCAGCTAATAAGGAACAGCTCAGTGCAGCACACCTGAGGGGCAGCTCCTATTCTCACTTTTACTGTTCTGTTTCTGTCTCAGATCAGGGAGCAGAACCGCCAGGATGTGAAGTGGGCTGGGCCTCAGTCCCAGCTGCTGGCCAGTGTCATCGCTGACAAGAGCAGGAGCCCGGTACGACCTGGAGCAGCACACTCCACCTGCGTGCACGAGCACATCTGTGTGTGCATGTGTGTGTGTGAATGAGTATGTACATGTATGTGTGAATATGTTTATGCACATGTGCGTGTGTGTGTGTGAATGAGTGTGTGCACGTGCGCATGTGTACATGTGTGTGCACGTGTGTGTGAATGAGTGTGCAAGCTTATGTGTGAATGTGTTTGTGCACATGTGCATGTGTGTGAATGAGTGTATGCATGTGCGCACATTTTGTGGGTATGTGCACATGTGTGCATATACTGTATAGATGCACATGAGTGAGAGTGTGTGTATGCATGTGTAAGTGTGCATGTGATGTATGTGTTTGTATGTGTCTTTTTGTCAAAGTGTGGCTGCTACTCCTGCTTCCTTTCTGCCATCCCTGCCAGATTGCGTGTGTCTGTGTCTCAGACTAAAACCTGGGCCTTCACATCTGTCTGTCAGGCCTTTCCTTTATCAGGTGCTTCAGGCCTCTGTGTCTTTCTCTCCATTACAGCAGCCATTGCACATTACAGTCTCCATCAAACTGTGTGCCTGCTGGCCTAGTCTTCCTGTCTCATTTTAATTGCTTGTTTTTTTCTTTTATTGGCAAACACATTCAGCAGAAAAAAATTAAAAGTGTCGCAAAAAATCAACTCCAAATGTTCTCAGCCTCTCTCCTCCACCCCTTGTGTGCGCCAGTCTGCAGACGCTGACCTGGCCCTGGCAGGGACACGCGAGGAGTCCGCCCAGGGCCCCCAGGAGCCGCCCCCGCCTCCGGAGCCTGAGCCCCCCAACCCTTTCAGCCAGCTGACCGACCAGGAGCTGGAGGAGTACAAGAGGGAGGTGCAGAGGAAACAGCAGCTGGGGCAGGACGGTCAGTCGGTCTGCCACTCCCACCCTCCTTCACACAGCGCCCCCGTCCGTGTGTCCCCCAGTCCCCTCACTAGAGGGGGACAGGGCTCTGCTGCCACTGCTGGCACACAGCCACGCACCAGCACAAATACAGTATGCCTGCTCTTCTTTATCCAAAGTATCTGTGTGGACAAGAACATTACTCAGGAATGTGAGGTTTTTAAAAGCAATCAGAAAATACTGTGGATAATGGGATATATGAATATTATTCAGCTCTGACTGTTTCACGATACTAGAAAGCAGAACTGTCCAGAGATTGAATTCTGGTCACGTCCAGTAAGTCCCACAGACCATATATGAGGGTCATCAGTATGGCATAGCTCTTCTTTGACTACTGTTAAAGGCTCATGTATGGATCTGATGAAACATAAGTGCAAACTATGCTAACAGTTTTCCTAGTCAAAAACTGGACACTTTAAATTACATCTGAAGAGCAACGCAGCACTCAAAAAAGACGACCTCTAATGTGTTTAGGAACTATAAAGAGTTAAAAAGGTCAAATTAATGCTATTATTGTGTTCAATTAAGGGATCAATTAAGTAACTGAGAGCTCACCTGGAATAAAAACTGGCACTTGCATGAACCCCAGTAGTGTTTTTCCTTCCTACTTACATTCCATGTTTGTAATCATCTGCCTGCCTCTCTCTCACACTTCTGTTTGCCTTTTTGTCTGTGTGTTCCAGGTGCTGAAGAGCAGCTGGTGAATGAGACTGAGACCCCCCCTGCAAAGAGCCCCCCCACCTCCCCAGCTAAGACCCCGGTCACTTCCCCTTCCAAAACGCCCCCCACAGGTGAGAGAGGAGGCCATCAGCCAGGACAGCACTAGGCTAGGAGGTGTCTACCTGTGTAAATGTCTGAGTCTCTTCCTCCTTCTCCATATGTGCACTGTACATACATGTATACATGTCTATAAGGACAGATACGACCTGCGTATGTGTATTCACCTGTATGCATACTGTATATATATGTGTAAATTTGTAGAGCATATACAGTAAATACAGTATAGAAAAGGTTTGACTCATCTGTATTTAAAAGGGCTTTTATTAAACCATAGAGCTTATTACAAAAACAGCCATTTTAAAAGGTTTAAGATATATGCAAAACTGAGATAATAATAGTAACACTCGTTTCCAAAGAGTGTTATTGTTCAAAAATGGCTGGAAGAAATATTGTTAGTTCGTTTGGCAGGTTTTGCGTTGTCGCATCTTGTTAAATAATATGTTATACTTTTATACCATTTATGCCAGAAAAGGGCTGCATATGCAACTTATGATTCAGATGAGCTGAAGCTTTTCCACATCACTGGACATGTGTACTGTATAGGCACTTGTACAGAGACACATGTACACACATACGCAGGTGATTCTTAAGGAATCTGAAGATGTTTGCCGAGCCTGTTGATAGGTCTGTAGCCAGTGACCTCTCTGCAGTTCATGTTAGCTCCATTTTTCAGAGTTCTTCTCCTCCGCAAACATAAGAACCGTTAAAGGGAAACTGCAATGCTATATTCATATTTCGGGGTTCGAAAGAATCAGCATTGATGAGTGCATTTTCAAACCATAATAACAGAAAAATGTTCACAGTAACTTGTAAAACCTCCAATTTACGTCACAAAATAGATGAAATTTCCAGGTATGTGCAGCGCCATATTCTGTAATTCAGAATGAGGCAACAAAACTTTGGTGATGTGTTGTGGCCTTATTACATTGTAAACTGGCAGGCTTGTGAATACCTCTCTTTTAATCCAACAGAAATACTGCTCTCGACTTCAAGACGGTTTTGCCAATAAATGGAACTTACTTTTTAACTCTGCATGCAGATCACGTTGGAACATTTCTGCGGTGAAATGTCTGCTGCACAGCCTGTACTTATTCAATCGTACATCACAGTACATTAGTCGGTTCAGGGACTAGTGAGCAGGAAGGGCAGCATCACGTGACAATTCGTGGGAACTCTCACTCTCGCCTGTGGCAAGACCAGGGGTTTGCGACAACATGGCAACCTACAGTACTTTCACATAATTTGCAATTTTCTGCTGAATTCAAAATTTTGAAAATTGTTCTATACCGTCAATGAATTCACTTTGTTTCCTAGATTTAATAACTGGTCTGAGAAATTGGGACTGCAGTGTCCCTTTAAATACCTGACCCCGCCCCATTGTACAGTGAAAGGATGAGAAAGATTAATAGGGAAAACAGCATGAGGTCATTCGTACAGAACCTGCAGGCCCACAGGCAGTGTCTGAGCAGCGCGCTGTGCTCTTCCTGGAGTGCGCGCGGAGGCTGGGAGCTGCACACACTCAAGGCCTCAAGGCCGGGTGCGCTGTGTGTAATGTGGGGTGCGTGTCTTGTTACCAGGTCACTGTGTTGTGTTTTGTTTTCGCCATCTGTCTCCACAACTGTGTCTCTTTCTCTCTCTTGTCTTTGTCTCTGTCCCCCACTACTGACCCATAGGAATGTCCTCCGATTCTGAGTTCTTGTCTCTATAGTAAGTATTGAGAAACCTTTGGATACTGATAATAAAAGAAGCAGCATTTTTCAGTTACACAGGCTTTTGCCTGTTCTTAGCAAAAGAGAGTAAATATCTATTGTTAGATATATGAAGTAGTGTTGTATTTACATATTAACATCACATACACATATTTGTATGGATAAAAAAAGAGGTAAGACACTTTATGATTTATTTTATTATACTTTATTTTCAAGTATAATATTTCTTTAGAAATATACATGGTTAGTCCAAATGCTGTTAACAACATTGACAGTTTATTACAAATTATTCATGGGTTACTGTGACAAAAAAGGTTTCAAACGAAAGCATAAATATCAAAGTTTCTAACAGTTACCTTACAAACCATCGCCATCTGTGGAGGAGAAAACAAAACTTTAGTAAAATAATTGCCATTGATACTTGTCGACAATATTTTGACTAACCTTGTCAGTGATTATTTTATGACTTAGGTTATTCTTTGACAGAACTGAAACAAAATACGGAAGAAACGCAAGAACCTTTAAATATCTAAAGATTTTGCAAACTAGAGTTAAGGCACAGGATACCCTAAGATCCCAGTTTCCCATCATGCTGCAGGGAAGGAAACGGATTTCCACATGAACTAAAAAAAGTACCTTTTCCAGGACAAATAACTTCAGATCTTAAGAAAAGTAAAATCCTTGTTTTAACCAATAAATAAAAATCAATGAATGACATATAAAAAATGCACTTGGTCTCAAATCTTATAGCTTGTGGTTATAGAGTAACTTCACAGTATACAGGTGTTCTGTCACTTAGCAAAAACTTTGACAGATGTCTTGTAAGACTGATTCCTACATTTTGTGCTGCAGGCTGAGTCACGTGTTTTGTACGTTTCGCTCTTCATTTTTTTTTTGTCTCTGTGAAGACAAAGAAGGCAAGACCACAGACGTCTCGAAGGTGGCGGCAGACGGGCCGCCGGCAGTGGTGCTCAATGGGAAGGAGGAGGAGCAGGGCGCGGAGCAGGAACTGCAGAAGGGGATGCAGCAGCTGTCCACGCGGGCCGAGACGGAGGCTCCGCCCCGCGGCAAGACCGACGCTCCGCCCTCCGCGCCCACCCTCTCCCCGGAGGGCTCGCCCTCCAAGTCCCCCTCCAAGAAGAAGAAGAAGTTCAAGGCCCCCTCCTTTCTCAAGAAAAGCAAGAAACAGAAAGAGAAAGCTGAGGCCTGAGGACCGGCTCTAGGTTCTCTCCTCGTGCCTGTTTCGCTCTCTCTCACTGGTGTGCTGGCGATAACACTGCCTCTTCCATCATTATCTCCGATGAGCCTTGTGACCAACCCTGCCTAATTTAGGGTCACTTCGGTTTCTGCTCATAAAATCTCTCTTCCTTGTTCTGTTATTTCCATTCTCTGATGTGTTTTTTTTAAGCATGGAAGACCTCTGTTGTGTCACCACCTCTGACTCAGACACATTCACACACACACGTGCACATGTAAATATTTCGGATTCGATCTTCACACATTTGCACTTTGTAACAGGTGACCTTGTGTTGGCTGGGTGAGGTAACATGTATGAGGACGCTGGCTATGGTGTCTGCAGAAGGGGCATTATCCTCAATTCCTCTTACATAGGAAACAACAGGAGTTTTCTGCCTTCAGGGCATCAATAATCAGACCCTTTCATTTACTGTAGGTCCCGCTTGGCACAAGAGTGTGCTTATCTGGGAGAAATCATCCTGTATGATCTCACATGCATTCACACACACACACAGAAGACACACACTCCCTTCATTTTCCTTCTTCGCTTTTCTTTGTTACACTGCAGCTGAAGAGTGGTGTGCACTGTTGTAAATAGTATATAAATATATTATATACAGCATAGTATCATGGTTTATATTAACGATTGTGATCTATTGTGTCTCATTCATTTATCTTCTGTACCACCAAGAACAACACAAGTATCAGATTGTTCACAAGAATCAGGGAAAAAAAAACCCAATAATGGAAAGCATATTTAATAGCAAATTGCTCAAATGCCACTAGTAATTATGATTATGGATCGGAATAACGCAGCACTTTCTGCTTTTGTGTGGCTTGTAGGCACGAGCGTAACCTGACTCAGAAGGCACTTAACATTCCTTCTTCCTTTTGCAGACAATATTTTTTTTATCTATCAAAAGACTTCTGATGCTGTTATTGTTATAACTGTAATTATATTATTACTGTTATTCTATACAGTCGCTGTTATCGGTATTATACCTTTGCTGGTCTTTTGTTTAGTTTTTTTTTTAGTATTAGAATGCGAAAGTGAAATACTGGGAAGAAAAAACATAGATTGCACATGTACCTGCCATTAAAATTGAAGTCACTGAGGTTTTCAAATCCCTTCTCTTCCTTCTCCTGCCATGCCTGTCTCTCCTGCTCCACCTCAGGCTGGGCGACAAGGGAACGTTGTACTAAAGGGAAAACGACATTTCATGCTCACTTGCTTTTTTTCTTGCAACTTCATTTTTATTATTTTTCGTTCCATTCGCAAGCCCACCAACAAAAACAAGTTACCGATTTCTAAAACATTTTTGTGTTCATATACTTATAGATATCTCCCATTCAATTCTTATGCATGTACATTTTCACTAGAGGTACGAATGATATCATTGATCACCTTTCATTTCAATCATATTACAAACACAACTATTGATAAAAACAAGATAACAATAAGATATACAGGTGAGCTCGATAATATTGCTGTGACCTACCGGAGTCTTAATTTTACATAATTACTTTCATACTCGCTTACTTTTTACATCGATTTAGAGTGTCTGAACATGTGACTTGTATGTATGGCTTTTACGTGCATAAGCAAGAGAATGTGCTTTAAAATGTATGACGTATGGCACTGCTATAGGACAGCACTGCAGGCAGTGAAACATTACTGTAAGGCAGCACTAGGGACATCATTGCCTTGCCAAGGGACAGCAGTACAAGTACAGGGGCAGGAGGTAGGGCATCAAGACAATGTGTAATATCACTGCAGGATAAAGGCCACAAGCAATGCACAGAACAGATGTCCAACTGACAGAGGCAGAACACTGAAACATCCTTCACAGAGGACAGCCTCTTCTGGGCTGTTCTAATGACAAACTTTCCCAACAGGGAAAAACAGAACAGTGCTGATCAGCAGCAACAACACAACATAACTGATGTGGGAAGAAACTATCTTTTATCAAAGCTTGAGGACACTGGCAAGAAGAAATTTAAACTTAACAACAAGATGAGGAGTGTGAAAAGGCACATTTCACATGTCTCGAATGGTGTTAATTAACCAGAAATTAATCTTTATTGCCTTGGACACAGTTTCCAAGCCGAGCGCTGGGTGAAAGGACTTCACAATCTGCCCTGTGGGAACACACAGGCATAAGAAGCCCTGGACATGAACAACACTTTCCCCAGATAATACAAGATCTTTCCAGACAATCCAGGGGGGGGGGGGGGAATGTGCCTTGTACAGCAAAAGCAATTTATAAACTCTTCCCTGATTGAAATAAATATTTTATTTCACAACTTTTCTCTAATCGAAGCCAGTGATCTTGGTTCCTGGCAGCACTCTCCCATTCTACAAACGAATTTTCACTTGCTTGTCCTGAGGCTTCAGGATAAACATGTTTAATTGGAAAATGGAAAGATACAAATTACGTCCCCTACCAAGACAGCAAAGCAAAGAATGGAGGGAAAAATGAACTTGTATTGAAAAAAAATAATGCTAAGACAATACATAAAAGGGGTGTACACAAACAGGGGCCTTAGTCATCTTCAACAACGTGGCTAGGGAGTTATTTTCGGGCTCTCTGGAACCGATAATTTAAGACGTCACTTTAAAATGTTGTGTACCATTATAGTCACCACGTTATAAGAAGATATTGCTGCTGTGCAATCAGTCTGGTGAAGAGCGACCAGGTGATTCTGGGTCTTGAAAAACGACCTGAAGCGACAGAACCAAATAGTACAACAGTACAAGGGAACGTGATTCATGTTAAAATTCTCAGCGGCTTTTCTAAACTAAGCCCGGTGCACAAGATCATTAGTGAAGCACAAACTAGAGGACACAGATGGAAACCGCCAGGACCTATATTCAGAACTGCGACTGAGAGTCGTGCGATTTTGGTCTAAGCTACTGTGAGAATTAAATCCATTAAGATACTGGTTTGGAGTAACAGGTTGTATTTATTTTTTAATTTAAGAAACACATTTTTCCAGCATAGATCTCCTTTCACTCGCGGCCTCTTTGTTCTCTTAATGTCATTTGCATTCGATATAATAATTGTTTTATTTTTTTAATCTATAGACCGCCGAGCTACTAACGCTAAACATATCACACCCCACACATCACAAATCCTAGTCTTACATATGTCACCCTTTTTTGAAGAGTCGTCCCCGGTTTCTATCTTTAATAATAACCAAGGGTATCGCACAAACGCGCGCACACTTACACCAAGATCAATTTTCACAGAAATCAGTTACCTACAGTCTTCGGACTGTGGGGGGCAAACATATACAGGGAGAACATACAAGCTCTATGTACAGTAGCTTGCACCTCCAAAATAATTAGCTCTATGAAAAATGTTCTCTGGTGATTATAGTGATCACTAATGGCCTCCAAACAAGAGGGGGCGCTATAGCAACGCAGGAAACAGAAATCACAGAGTGGGGAACCTATGTACTCGCATTGTTGGAACACGGATTCTTTTAGCGGTTGCACTGGATCGTGTTTCTAGCGTTTTCTGTAGATTGCTAAATTTGTTTTCGACTCCTATCTGAGAAAGTTACTGGTGTTTTTCACCTGAAAAAGTCCGGTGGGACCTGTTGAAACCATGGGGAGAAGCAGGAGTCGATCTCCCAGACGAGGTGAGTGTGAAGAATCGTAATCAAAACCGTAGAAGAATTCACGTAAACAACAGGAACTGTAACACACACCGCATTTATGGTTTGAAATTAAATTTCGATATATGTTCATGTCCTGTTCGCAATTATTCACTCTCCGAAGTTTTTATATGAAAAAAGCTTAAATAATTTACTGAATTTAATTTGATCAATTATTTTATCAACAGGAAAAACATTACTTTTAAAAGTTATCACTTTGTGGTTTGCTTACACAAAATTAAAAAAAAGTCCTTGTAAGAAATTTCTCTATTTAGTCATTTATAAACTTATTAAATGTACTTTTAGTGTGGAAATTGTAAATATCGGAATAGAAAATAATGT
The DNA here is from genome assembly GCF_055471065.1 of Atractosteus spatula. NCBI lineage: Eukaryota > Metazoa > Chordata > Actinopteri > Semionotiformes > Lepisosteidae > Atractosteus > Atractosteus spatula. The sequence goes on from NC_142707.1 coordinate 9,491,121, forward strand.
AAGGCGAATTTGGTAATTACAAATGATGATTTCACTATAAGCCGTGTTTTTTATTTCATGTTGACTGATTGTATTTTTAATTTAAGTCTAAACCTTAGTCGTGTATTTCAGTAATTTTATTTGATTAATATAAAAAGTACGTCTGCGTAGCATCTTGTTCAATGCATCTGATTTATTTAGCAGTAAAACGTGTCACCACCGCTGTGCCGTGAATACTAATTCTGCTGCTACTAGTACATAGCGCTTTTCTGGACACTCCATTCGACACTACTTACACTACATACGACAGTACATGGCGCCAGTACACTCTCCACACGCCAGCTGCCAGTGGGGAGGAGAACAGGGTGATGAAACCAGTACAGAGAAGGGGATTATTAGGAGACTGTGACTGGTAAAGGCCAATGGGAAATTTGGCCAGGTTAACACTCTTACTCTTTTCAAGAATTGCCCCGTGAACTTTAATGACCACGGAGAGTTTTACATCTCATCTGAAGGATGGCACCTTTTTACAGTGGTGTCCCTATCACTACAATGGGACATTAGGACCCACACAGACTGCAGGGTGAGCACAACCTACTGGTCCCACTAACACCTCTTCCAGCAGCAACCTTAGCTTTCCCAGGAGGTCTCCCATCCAGGTACTGGCAGGCAGGTGATATAGTTGTAGGCTCAATTGATCAAAAAGTGTCTTAGAACTTGCGTCCTAGAATTAGTGATTAGAGTTCTGTGCAAGCTCTCCATAGCTCCTTCTTGGGTGAAAGCTGCTGTATAAAGCCAATGAATTAACGTTGTTGGTCAGTAATAAGCAGAAGGCATGACCCATCCATCCACTTTCTAACCACTTCTTCGAATTCAGGGTCGCAGGGAGCCAGCTAGCAAAGGGCGCAAGGTGGGGTACACCCTGGATGGGACACCAGTCCATCGCAGGGCACACAGACACTCACACTTTCACATCAGGGCCAGTTCTCCCAGACACCAATTAACCTACCACTATTTTATAGACTGTGGGAGGAATCCCAAGTGAGCATGAGGAGGACATGCAAACTCCACTCAGACAGCACCCCAGGACAGGTATTGAATCTGGGGCCCCAGCATTGCGAAGCAGCAGTGCTGACCACTGCCTCACTGTCCTGCCCTATAGGCATGACCATGATTTACACGATTCTTTATCGCTTGTGACATGATATCGTGGTGTTCATTTATGCAAATTCAAGAGCCTTTGCAACTAATCATGCCCAGCACAGCAGAAATATGCCAAATTGTTTATATTGGCGTGAAATCATGACATTAGAAGCTAAGGTATTTGGCATAGTGTATTTGCTATACAGAGCATGATTAGATACAAAGGTTCTTAAATTCATGTGTACGCTTCATAATTGTTTTATTGTTAAAACCTGATTGAGCATTGCTGCCTGTGTTCTGTGAAGAAGGCTCGTGCTTCCGGCCTTCAGCACTGCTTGACCGGTGTGTTGGCTGTGTCCTCCGCAGCAGAGAGGCGTCGCTCCCGGTCCACCTCGCGGGAGCGCGAGAGGCGGCGGCGGGAGAGGGAGCGCTCCAGGTCACGTGACCGGGAGAGGAGGCGGAGCCGCTCGCGGTCCCCACACAGGCGGCGTTCCAGGTGAGCTCACGCTAGGTTTGGACACGTGGTTTTAATATATGGGACTCTTAGAGAGTTGGTCCTCCTGTGACTCTATAAAGAAGGCTGAGCCCTGGCAGGGGGCTTGAATTGGCCAGGACTGCCTCTTATTTACACACTCCAGTGACCCCCTGGAGTCAGCTAGACACTTGCATACTTCCACTAATTTCAACAAGCAGATGTGCTGCTCCGCGCTGGTGCAGTGGTTAGCACTGGTGCCTCGCCGCGCTGGGGTCCTGGGTTCAATTCCAGACCTGGGGTGCTATCTGCATGGAGTTTGCATGGTCTCCTCCTGTTCACATGCATTTCCTCTGGGTGCTTTGGTTTCCTCCCGCAGTCTAAAGGCATAGTAGATTAATGAGCTTATGGGAAAATTGGTTGTGAGTGTATATGTCTGTGTGTGCCCTGCAATGCACTGGCGTCCTGCCCAGAGTGTAACCTGCCTTGCGCCAGTTATTTGCCAGAATATGCTCTGGCTCCTCCTCGACCCTCAGTTGGAGTAAGTGGATTTATGGATAGATGCTCTGCTCTCCTGTAATTGTTTCTAAGTGTCCTGTGCAACACTGTGGAACTCATAAAAGCATTGCCGTCACTCAGGTGGGCTTATCAGGGGAGCAGGCACATGTTTCAATTCTCTGTGCTGAGGTTGCAGCAACTTAATAGTTGCTGATTCCAGATTTGTGGTTATGAAATGCAAGATCATTGAGGAATTCAGATTGGAAAAAGAAGTCTAATGAGAATGTTATTCCCTAGATGCAACTACTAGACTGAGGTCACTACTGCTTCTTTTTACAAAAACTAAGATTACATGCCAAATTCGACTCCTGGAGTTTTCTAGATCAGGTTTTAATAGCTCCAGATTCTCTAGCCCTCTGCATACCTGATCATAGCAACAAATGCTACTGCTCATCCTTGCCTTCCATAGTTTGCGAAACATTTCTCAACATTTCTCAAGCACGCAGCTTCCCCTGTGCACCTCTGAGATTTTCATCACACTCCAGGTTTCTCCTGTCTGTCTTCACTGCAGATCCCCAAGACGCCACAGGTCTTCCTCTCTCTCTCCTACGAGACAGAAGGACAGACGCGAGGATGACAAGAAGGACATCAAAGATGTGAAAGAGCATCAGATTTCCGGTGAGAAGCAAAAGGCTATTGTGACAGGTTAACAGGTTAAGTGCAGCGGTGGTGTGGTGTTCACAGTGACGCTGTACATTTCTGCAACGTGAAAAACCCTTCGGCGCGTACTATAGATTTGTGAGCGGCAGATGGTGAATACCACTTCGTTTCCTAGAGTAGGTAGAGATAAAACCTAGCATCTGCAATAAATATAATTATTAATCGGCCATGCATATAAAATTATTATAAAAATGAAAGAAAATACATGAGTTTAAGCTTCTGAATTGGAAATATAGCATTGCATCGGAATACACGCCTCATGGGCGTCGCAGGGTTTGGGTGGACTGGAGCAGGGTATCCGTGACTTGGATGAGTGCCTGAGTTATGTGGTGACGTCTAAGGCAGCACTCCTCCAATCAGGGCTGAGTGCTCTGTGGAGAAGTGATGAGTTACACTCTGCACAATAAGTGGGTAATCCAGAGGAAAACATGGCAGGATACTTTTTTTTCCTCTGATTTAGAGGGTGAGCCACCACAATACAACCATCATTTACAGATTGGAAGGGCAAAAAAATAAAATTCTTGAATTTCTGTGATTGAGGGAATAGATTGTGTTTTATGTGTAGTTCCGATGCTAACGTTACCATGTGTTTCAGAGGAGGACATGCAGGGGAAGACAGAGGAGGAAATTGAGATGATGAAGCTCATGGGCTTCAGCACCTTTGATTCCACCAAGGTAAGAAAGCAAACTCAGACTTCAGTCCGGGCCAGACACACCTGCAGGGGTCTAATGTGTGAGATAGCTCTGCAACTATTGTTAACTGAGTCCCATTTAACCAAAAATGTAAAAAGTTCAAAATTTATTTTATTATTTTTATTATCCATAAATTAAAAAATAATAAGATTGGACCTGATTAGTATAGCCTTCACCTGAGAAGCAGCAGAGAAAAGACTCCTGCAATCCCATATGTCACCACCAGGTGTCTCTCAAGTGCTGAGTTTCTAGTGTTTGCTTCATGGCAGGTCATGGATAAACTGGTTTTGACAGTGATGTTTGTGGTGCTTTCACAGGGAAAGAAGATGGACGGTTCTGTCAATGCATATGCTGTTAATGTCTCCCAGAAGAGAAAATACAGGTTAGTCTCTCCTTGATATGTGCATTGTCTCTTACATCTTACTCTATGTTTCAGGTGTTCTCTAAAAGCAATAAGGAACTATATACAGACTTCGCCAATGCAATCTCCACAATTCCCAGTATCCATCATATATGCTACAATGAGATAGATTTTAGCAACAGGGGGACTTAAGGAACATTCTTGAAACCTCAAGGTTCACACTTGAGTTATTGCAGTAGTGCTTGTGTGTTTGTTCTTTAACCTGATTTTTAATGTGAAATAGGATACCTTTCTAGACTGCAAAGGAACAAGTAATAGGTTTATTCCATGCTGAAAAAGAAGAAAGAGAACACAACGTTTCGACCGTGGAGCCTTCTTCAGGTGTGAGAGAGACAGGGCAGTAGGCAAAGGTAATGTAGCGGGAGAACAAAGGCTGGGAGGGAGGAGGAGTGAGAGGTGGGAGCAGGGGACAGAAAGAGAGGCCAATCAAGAGGTGTGAAATGAAACTTCCAATGAATGGAGAAAATTTAAAAGAACAGTAGTCTGTCGTTAAGAGAAGGGAGAATGTGTGATCCTGGCTGCAGAATGATTTTGGTTTCGGTGGTCTTTCTGATGTATGAGTTCGGAAAACCGTCTTTGAGAACACAGACGGAGAGATTAGAGTGGTCGTGGCCGTCAGAGGTGAAATGAGAAACAATGGGCTTGGAGAGATCTTTAATCTTCACAGCCCTGACGTGTTCTCTGAAGCGGTCTCCTCTCACTCCTCCTCCCTCCCAGCCTTTGTTCTCCCGCTACTTTACCTGTGCCTACTGCCCTGTCTCTCTCACACCTGAAGAAGGCTCCACGGCCGAAACGTTGTGTACTTTCTTCTTTTTCAGCATGGAATAAACCTATTACTTGTTCCTTTGCAGCCTACGCATGCTGACGCAGCTACCCACCTGAACTACTACCTTTCTACTACCTAACGTGCCGTGCTGAAATTTCAGTAATGCACAGCGGATTTTTATTTCTTCAGGGCTCTATTTTCAAATGAGGTGCAGCACCACAGCTTTGTCTTTCCAGGTGCAGGTCTAGTTGCGAGAGAGTCATAGCTGTATCTTATTTCCATCCGGAGTGGAAAGGGTTACGCTGACCCACCTGACAATGTTCAGTCTGCTCTATGATTGTAGGATACAAATTTGCATTTTTCTCTCTTTGTTCTGAGGGTTCACAGCTGCTCACTTACCATTGGTGTTGGACTAAAACATGCGGACAAATAACATCTAGAACATAATTGTCAGGCAACAGTTAACCTGTTTGGCCAAAAATGATTTGGACATCAAAGTAAAAACATTTGTTACAAAATGCGTAAACACCTGTAATATATAGCTCTTTTCCATTTCCTAATGGTAATTAACATCATGGTTATTGCTAGAAACGTGGATTGAAACAGTGGTGGGAGTTGTTGCTGATTAATCTGCAGGTTTAAGTAACACAATTATTAATTACATTATAACTGTGGGTAATACCGCTATGTGAAACAGAGTTAACCACTGCAGGAGTTACTGAGAACTGCAACACAACTTGGAATTATGAGTTCATAATTCAGAGTACAATAATAAAGGAGAGGAGACAGAAAGTGGAGGATGCACCCAATATAGGACCAGGGTAACATTTCTACACCAGTCAGAGATGCTGAGAAACCGTTCCGCTAAATGGGCTTCCTGTTGTGAGCTGGAAGGTGGAAGATTTACTGAATCCCACTGCTGGGTTTATGCCATTCCACACTTCCCTTCTCACAGTCTTTCACTTCACAAAACTTGTTTTTTGTCATTTTCTAATGAATTCGAGTGATTGTGTAACATATCTTCATTTTGTAGTGCATGTTTAAAATAGGTTTGTTTTCTATTTGTTCTTCTGTTTGTAATTGTACCATTCTGTTCTTTGGAATCTGGGTTAATACTTTTTAGGACAGCCTCCTGGTACTGTTTCGAACTTGCTGAAACACCAGTGGGTGGGCCTGCTCTTGCACGTTGTCTTCATCCCTAATGCAGCACTGCAGTGTTGTGAATATTCACCACTGAATGGCAAAATGCAATTTCAGAACTGCTCGCAAGTCATTCGCAGGACACAATGCCTTGCTTCTGTGTTTAAAATCCAACCAGGGCAGAACGAAAATGAGTCCCTAACATTTTAGCCTCATCCGGTTTTCCTCGGCCCCTCTGGATTTCCTACCCAGGGTGCGGCAAGGCCTGGTTTGTTTTTTCCAGGGCTGTGCTGTGGATGTGCCATGTGTGTGAACAGGTTGATAGAGGGAGGCAGTGTGAGGTGAAGGGGGATTGAGAGAGAGGCAGCTTGATCAGCAACCAATCGCACAGCTCTGGAATGTCCTCTAATCAGCAGGTGTTCCATTGCAGGGAGAGCAGGAATACCATTGGTGGAAAATGATGTAATGTGCTAGAGGAGGGGGGAGTGATGTAATCTTTTTTTTTTTAGGCAATACATGAACCGAAAAGGTGGATTTAACAGACCCCTGGATTTCATTGCTTGAAGAAGAGAAGAGGAGGACTGAATATAACAAGGTCACGGACATTGTTTCCTGCTTTGAAGCCATTGTTCAGCTAGCCAGTTCTGTATTTCAATATTTCTGTGAAACACATAGAAATATAAATGCGTGATTAATTTATGGAAATCTCAGTTTGTGTTAAAGTGGAATGTGATGGCCTGGGTGCTGGCAAGGGTGCTAGCTAACGTAAGTAATATAAAACATGATATTGATGTAGTGTACTAAAGAGGTTGACAGAAATAGAAAAATAAGTCTTCCTCTGCAGAAGTTGACTATGGTAAGTTTGCAGAAGCCAACCCCATTCTTCCAGCACCGACATAATCCAGAAGTATCGAAGGGCCAAAAGAATTGGAGGTCAAACTGCACAGTCCCAGAGCTGCTGCTGAACATGACAACCTGACACAAACATCCCTTTAAAGAGAGCTTGCTGCGTTGCACGGTCCTGTGACACTTTGTGTATTTTGGCCAGTGTTTAGTGCTGAAATGTAATGCCACACTTGAGAAAATGGTGCCGTTTCTTTGACGTGAGCTGAACAGTTACAGCTTTGTAGGCTACTGCAGGTGTGTTTTGATGTAGCTCAGTAATTGTCCATCGTTGTTTTCTGTTCCTTCAGTGCTGGTGAAACATGGGTGATGGGGTCTCGGGTGCCGAGCCAGGGCACTACCTCTAACTCTTACATTGAACACTTTCCCATGCTTTGAACTGGCACTGAAAACCCTTCCTGAGTGGTGTCCTGTGTGGAGCATGTGTTGCATGGAGGATAGAAGATAATTGCTCCATTTCAGAAATGGGGAATTGAGTTGTGCACCTTTTTAGTTTAGTGCACATAACCCATTTTTTAGTCAGTGTTTGATATTTTGTGAATGTCACATTATTGGGGCAGTTCATTACACATTGTACAAGCCTGGCTTTAGTCTTAGCAGTGAGGGCTGAGCTGAAGTTTCCCGAATCTCTTTGCCCCTAAGGAGTGATGTGGGTGTCCGCAGGTGAGAGGCGTCAGCCCCTCGTCCCTTCCAGTGTACTTCTACTTGTGAAACACTGCCTCACCATTGTCCTGCAGCAGCTCTGATCTGTTCTCAGTGTGGTTTTCACTCCAGGACCATTCCCAGGGGATCCTGATCGCACCTCACATTTCTTTTAAATAGGCGTTTACTGTTATTATATTGCTTTTAACATCATGTATGCGAGTACAAACCCTGTCTCCATGTACAGTATGTTGACTTCATGATATCCAGTCTTTGTATTTAAATAAAAAAATGAAAGTGCCCACCCTGTTTTTTATTTTGTTGTGCTCTAAACGTTTTTGAGATGACATTGGACATCGTGTACTACTAAAAACATCTGAATACAAAATGATCAACCTTATAATGTCCGTTAAACTGATGTCTATTTAAAGTTGGCCTTCATTTTACAGGTTTTATCCCTGTCCGTGAAAAACCGTATTGAGTTAAGCAACTAAGGACTGTCTTGACGTGCGTTTACAGACGCCTACACAAACGCACCTCGGGTTTTGTACAACCTGAGGTGGGAACAGAACACGGTTTCCGCCGGATTTCATACCCAGTGTGAAGCACGGTACTCCGGAGAACACCTGCTGTCTGCGGGGCTCAAGACAGGCCAGGAAAGGGTTTGCTGTTCTGAGACGCAGATGGAGAATGTTAAAACATCCGTTGCGATTCGTTTATCATGGCATCCTTTTTAAATGTTATCGTCGTTTTTGCTTTCCTCGCTTAGTGATCAGAACATATTCAACCGTTTCGTAGGCTGCAGGTGTTATGCAATGACTTTTTTTTTCATTAATGTGGAGGAGGAGGAGTATTAAACTGGCTCTTCCTCCTGTATTACTAATCGTGAGAGGTTATTAATATCATGATTTGGGGGTATAATTTTTAAAATGTAATTTATAATTCCTCAAAGACGGTCACAGGGATCAGTGCATCTGAACTAACTGCTGCATGATATAATATACGTGTCCCTACTTTTCGGTATTAAACAAATTAATCATAAGAAAGACCGATGATACTTGCGATGCTGAATTTCTAACTGGGATGAGATTGTCACAGTTGGAGATTTTTTATTTTATTCCTGAAAAGGTACAAAATGACCTCACTTCCGTATTACATCACCCTTAACTGGCTATCAGAAGCATGATTGGCTGTTACAGTGACTGAACGCGTGGAATCTCCCCGTTTCCACCAATAGCGTGTCGATGGGTGTATATCAATAAACAGGGACCAATCAAAACCTTGTAATTTCTAATGCGCATGGTAAAGTAAGCACGTGAAAGGGGTGTGTAATTTTGATGGGAATTGGGGCGTTTCCAAATAAGAAAGAGCAAGGTACGGACCAATCACACTAGATTTTTGAATGACAGGCAGGATAAACGGGCCAATAGGAGAACAACATAAAGACACTGAGCTCTGCAATCTAGAAACTGCAGACATTTTGGCTCTGATTTAGATCCTGTCTGTCCTTTGAGGAAAGGATACGTCCGAGCCAAAATGGTGATATAAGCTACCAGTTGCACAGCTCCAAGTTCAACGTTTTCTTTGACAGCTTGACAACAGCATAGGTTTTTGTACCTCAGTAAAACTGACATTCCGAGCGTCCAATTCAGAATCACCAGACTATAATCTTTTCCAATCGGAGTTGGCTTTTTAGGGCAGGACCTAGGAGGGGAGTCTGTTCGGTTGACGTTCGTAGTCGAGATTCTTTTTGGATTTTTTTTTTAAATAAACAAGCCGGTTTCTCGTCGCTGTCAGTCGGTGCAGCTCGAGCTGAGCGGTGAACGTCGATCAACAAAGAATATTTTAATTCGAAATCGGACCGATTATCATTTTTTAAAATATTTGTTTGGGATTTATTTTTTAAATCACGAAAACGCTTTTATATTAAACGATCTAGATACTGCTATATTAATACAAATTGTTGTTGTTACTGTATAAAAACCTATTTTTTTAAAAAAACAACTTGCGATGTGAACAGTTTTTTTTCTTTTTTTAGCCTATTTATTAACAAATGAAGGAAACTTAACAGGAATTAAGATATATTTTTTTAAAGAAAACGCGACGGATTGTATGGTATAATTCCGCTTCATTCTCAAGCTTTCATCTTCGAAGTATTACTACATTAATATACCGTGTCTGTTATTTATTTTTGACAAAATCCTTCCGTTTGACCCCGTTTTGAAGTGGGGAAAAAAAACGGCTTCCATCTTCGATCTTTTGTTGGGGTTACCTAGAAGAAGAAAATACTAGACCTCGTTGAAGGAAAAAAACGAGGAGAAATCTCGAAGTGTATAACGGCGCTGCTCGTGTATTTTAGCGTTTCTTACAAGGATTGTACGTTTTTACTGCTGTTATTGTTGAAAATGGCGGCTGTCGGAATGGTGCAGATGTTGATTGAAGCGGCTGAGTACCTTGAGCGCAGGGAGAGAGGTAAACATCGTTTTTATTTGCTTATTTTTTTACTGTAAACATCGCCTCTCCTGCGAGCCTTATCTTCGCCAAATGACCATTACAGAAGGTAAAACCACGCAAAGCGATTTCACGTTGACGTCGATTTTTGTCCCACAAGAACACCAGAAGTTGTTGTTGTGTGCTGGTGTTTTGTTAGCATTAAAGATCAGAAATAGATTGTGTAAAGGAGTCGGGAAAACAAACACGAGTAACAAATGCCGTGATGGTAAAATGTATTTACATTTAATAACTCTTCTGATAATAACCCCCACCCCACAGTTGCTAGCGATTTTTTCACGTCCACGTTTGTCAATACGATATGCATTAAAATGGAACAAGTCCCGTTTTTGGTCCTGTTGGGACGTTACAATCACGCCAGCCCGTGTGAGCCCGGGACTTGTTTTCGGCGCATCCCTTTGCAAGGGTTTGTTTCTCTCTGTCATGTGTTGTGGTTTCAGCATCGGGTTTACTCGAGTTCAGATGACATCAGCCTGAATTGTGTGCTAGAGCTACAGCGAGCTGCCTGGCGGAACCGCCAAGTGTAGCCTCTACACAGCCCTGCGTTACATTAGCACCTCATTAAAAAAAATAAATGTTGTTGCGAGGGAGATCGTATCTTCACCTCGCACTGAAGAGCTATCAGTGGTCTCTGGGTGAAAGATCTAATCTTCCACTTGCGAGACTGTCCATTGTTTTTAATTGTACGTTATTACGTGACTATAATTACAGCTTTTTGCATTTACTCGGCTGATTGTTTTTGTTTTTCCTATATGTTTTCCAGAAGCAGAGCACGGTTACGCCTCCATGTTGCCCTACAGTAACAGCAAAGAAAGAGACAGCTTGAAAAGAAAAAATAAAACCAAGAAAAATTCCAGCAGCAGGTATATTCATATCCGCTGTGTGTTTACATTGAGTTAACTTGTTGGCATTGTCTGCAGTATATTCTAGGAACAGAAGTGTCTGTGTGTTGGGTCAAGTTGAAAATGAATAGTCACACCTGTATATCTCACATCTTCCCCCTAATGGATCAAAAAAATGGGATTTAAACACGACAGGGAGCAGCTGATTTCATCGATCTGCGTTTTCACCGTCTCCATTAGAGACCAGCTAGTGAGAGAGTGTGACCGTCCAGTCCGCACCTAAACTACAGCTTCTACGTGTGAGACGAGCTGGTATAGGCGTGCAGCCGAGATACTCTGCACCTTACACGTATTTACCGTGTGCTGGTTATATTTGTGTTGCGAGTGGGGGAAAATACGAATATTTTTCATGAGGAGGGGAGGGGGGGGATCAAAGCATCGGTCTGATTTGTTAACGGGACATTTTTCGGCTAAAGATGTAATTGTTCCCAGCTGTACGTGATAACGTTATCAGCTGTGAGCGGCCGCTTCTGCTCGGGTTTGACAGTTCTGTGGGGGGCGCCATCTTTGGAGCCGTGACGCGCCGATCGTGGTGGCTCGTTCCCCCCCCATCAATCTCGCAGGCTCGCGACCCGCTCGGCCCCGCCGCCCGCGCTGACTTTTCCAGCCCGACCTGGGTCGACATTACACTGGAGCTCAAACTCCGCGTGGTTTTCAGGTTCATGTAGTCGGAATTAAAATCAGCGTATTTAGAGAGGAGGGGGACGTTTTCGCCGTTATGAAGCATTAATTACCGTGAAATTCCAGGGAGGGATGCGTTTATTAGATTTCATAGCACGTTATATGGGATTTTAATCGCAAACGGATCTTCTACCGTTTGTCTCCCACCTCATTAAAAAATCTACTTTCGTTTAACTGTATATAAAATGTTGCTAATTAATGGCAATTATGTTGTTATGCGTTTCCTTGAAGTTATGGAAACCCTTTATTTTTTTCATGAATAGGTAATGACAATGACAATCCTTCACCTTCAAACTTCTGTGGATACAGTGCAAACCTCCTTACTGTAAATCCAATGTGTTCAATCCTGCTCCCGCAGGGCTGGTGTGTTTGTGTTTTTTCCAGGACCGTTCTTAGCAAGCTACCACAGCTGGTTACTGGCTTAACTGGACCATTTTAACAACCCAAAAAAACAGCAGTCACATCAGCCCACTGGAACCAGGACTGAGGTCCCCTGATTTCCATAGTGTCCTAATTGCTCACAACCCAACAAATCTCAATTCACCCCCCCCCCCATCCTCTCCCTCGTCTGATACTGCCAGCAGTGTTTCATAGCACCTGGACATAATAGGAAGACCTGCACAAGGGCCCATGTTTTCACCACACAAAGTTTAATTTCCCCGTAGGGAAGTTACTGATCGTGTGCAAACCTGTGAACATTCTTCGACATCTGCCGCTGACTAACATGTGACCACCGGCGATGGGCTTTCACGTTTTAAACTTTGTGCTATAAGAGAACGACTGTAAAGCTTGGCCCTTTTTTTATGCATACATTTCTGGTTGCTGGAACAACCCTGATCCCGGAGCTTTCATATGGACGTTTGTCATGCAGTCTGACTCAGGCTTGAGGTCTGCAGCTGTGAATTTGTGGCGTCTGTGGTCAAACGGCATAGGTCTGACTGGTGCAATCTTCTTCACAATGCCGCTGGAGTGCGTTTATTCACTTGGTAACTTTTATTATAAAAAGGCATTATCGGTGCAAAGGATGGGCAGAGAATACGAAGGGTTGAAAATCCAATTGCCTTTAATGAGTGGTGCGTCTCATTCACACGCCTCACCTTGCGTGACTGTCCATTGTGTCGTTTAGGGTGGAGCACCAGTGAGGAATTAGTTTGTCAGCTTTGCCTCATCATAAAATGCTGCTTTTACCTAGACAGTTCAGCATGCAAGGAAAAAAATCCGATTGGAGCAATCCTGTCATAGCTGATGTGGAAAGGCAGGATATTGGCTTCATATGATCCTATAAAGACCCCCCCAACACAAGGAACTGCTACAATTTCTGACTGTTTCCCTCACTCTCGGCATTGGAAAATCTTCACAATTGTCAGTCTGTTAGCATGCAAACAAAGAGGCACTCCCGATGATCAAGAGTGATTGAATTTGAAACAACAGGAGACAAAGTGATCAAATAGACTAGAGCTGTAAAGGAGGTAGAGACAAAGAAAAATCCTTCAAAAGTATAATGTTCTGTAATGTAATATGATGCAAATGATCCATCTGATACTCCTGGTTATTCCTCCGCAAAGCATTGCGTGCTTGCTGGTTTGGTAATGCCCACCCTGATGCCAGAAGCATTCAATAAAATGCCATTTTAAACATTACATTTGTACACCGCTGCTGCTAAGATTGATTTTTCTCTTACCAAAGCAACCGGTTGGAGAGTTTCAGAGAAGTGGCCCGGGTTAAATAGCATCACTGGAGAAATGGCTCAAGTCAAGGCGTTTGTGGAGAAACATCCCTGGGCAGTGTATTTGACCAAATCTGTCTGCATTTACCCAGAAACTGAAGACCCATAACTCAAGACACTGTACCCTTGTATTGTAGGATTGCCGCTAAGCATGTAACTCTAGATAACAGGATATTTAAGCTAAATAGGGGTAAGTTATGGGTCACCTCTATTTATATCTAATCTTCTTGGTCAGAGGGAGCCTCAGTTATTCAAATAGTGGGTTTGGCCTATTTACTCTTCTGTACCCTGTGACAGTGCTATCTCGTCATTCTTTTGTGTGACTGTACATTCAAGCTGTTAAACGCGAGCATGAATAATACATTTCTCATTTAATTTCTAATATATTGAATATTAAAGTAGCAATTATCAATTTAAAAACATGTCTTTCATTTTGCTCTTTGATGTTGGTGGTCTCATTCTCCATTATCTTTGTGACCAGGGAGTTGTAATACTGGGGGGCTTGATGAAAACGCACTTCCGGAATAAAACAGGATTGATGTGATACTTTCTCAGGCTGACGTAGCTGTGAACAGCAACCTGATTTTTAGAGACGAGGTCTCTAGCAGGAAACGGAAATTGATTGAGTAGAGCTTCAATGAACTGGTGTCCCATGTAGGGTGTAGTCCATCTTTGTACCCTGTTTGGGCAGGGCAAGCTTTTGGTTGCTTTGTCCCTTGCCAGGAATAATTGTCTTTCTTCTGCAAAAGTTCAACTGCTTCCGACAGTACTTAATGGCTCTGCTCTTTGCTGTGATGGTGTTGTTCACACTACAAGCTTCTCAGTTTGAAATGATGACCCATTTTCTTGCATGTAACCTCTGTTACACGCAGGTCACTGTCACCTTTATCTCAGGAGGGAGTACTAGTTCATGGGTTTGTTTTGTCTATAGCTGCCTTAGCCCCAGAAAGACGCCTCTTGAGTGATTACCCTACACGCCTTATCTTGCAGGCACAACAGCATTGCTTCACCTCTGTGACCAGCTGAAGCTAGTAACATTTTTATTCCAGGCTTCCAGCTGCCTAGGACAAATCGGGAAGAAAGTCAAATGTTGCTCGCTTTTCGGAGGCCTGGCCGATCAGAGTGTCACAGTGCAGAGGTTAGAGGAGCTGCCTGCATTCCTCCTGCAGCTCCTGATTTTCATCGGGATTTTCCAGCTTCCCTTGAGCTGCCCCCTCCCCCCTCGCTGTCCTCTCTCACAGGATAGGAAACGTGCAGAGTCTCTCCAGCCTGGGGAGTCACTGTGCAGATCAGGGACGTCTTCACTGCTTCACTTTCTGGGTGAAGGCTGTCCTCAGACATTTCTAACTTTCTTCACAATGAAGATATCAAAGAATGCTTTTCTGCATTAAGCCTTTTTGTACCTGCTGCCCGAGTGCTTGTCTGTCAATTTCACCATTTAAATGGTAAAATATAACAAGGTGCTTCTAAATTCTGCTGTCGAAGTCTGTCTAGCAGCAGAGAAGACAGAACAGTGTGGAAAAACTGCTAACGAATGGGAGGAAGTGTGCACATTTTTTAGGTTGTTTGCTACCGCATAACCTCTCTTTCTCCAGTTAGAGTGGATGTCCGAGAAGGCTCCACGGCCGAAACGTTGTGTTTTCTTTCTTCTTTTTTTTCCAGCATGGGATAAGCCTATTACTTGTTCCTTTGCAGCCCACGCATGCTGATGCAGCCACCCACCTGAACTATTGACGGATATTATCCATTCCCTACTCTCTGATACTCATTTTGGCCCCCCTCGCACGCTGACTGTGCTGTGCAGCTCTGGCAGTGCGGACAGGCCTGCATTCATCGTGATGCTCTACGTACGGCTTTTTCTCCCAAGGCCCAGGTCGCACGCACGCCTGCTCTGTAAGCTAAGAGCTCTCTCTGTCCGCACTGCTCTGCCCTTTGCCCCAGCTCCATGCCCCGTTTGGGTTTCCAATCCGAGCCTGAGCCGGAGGGGTGGATAGAGACGCCTGGCTATTTTAAGATGAGGTTGCCGATGGCGATCCATCCCCATCCCTCCCCACTGGTCTTCTGGCACATCCTAGCCGGGATGATTGACAATCATCGTCGAATGCGCTCTGATTTAATGAAAGCCGGGTTGGGTTTCAGGTGTGTATATTTAGGCACATGCCGTGTGTGAGCACGTGGGAACTGGTGGCACTTTCCCTGCTTCCTCGGATGTTGTCTTTGAGGCCTGCTTTACCGCGTGCTGTGGGCTTCAGTGCTGCTGCAGTTTGTAACCGCCGTCGTCAGTTAGCCCCAGCCGTGCACGTGGGCGAGCAGCTCGCGATGGGTGCCCCCTGGTTCTGTAAGAGTAGCGGTGAGCTGAAAGAGGAGAAGCTTATTCCGGGCAGTGCTAGTTACTGGTGCAATCACGAGAAGCGCCTCACCGTTGGTCAGAATGCAGACACTGGGTGATCTTTCCAAATTTTAAGCCGCTTTTGTTACATCACAGTGGGGGGAAGGGGATGCTGGCTTGATTGAACCCATCTGCTGCACACTCTGAGAATGTTTGTCATGTGCATAGCGTAGAAGCACTGAAGGACTTCTATGTAAGTCCCAAAAATGACCGCAGAGGGTCCAGCCACTGTCCATCCCTCAGCTGTGCTGTTCACCAGCTGCTGGTCAGTGATCCCCATCGTGCGTTTTGCCTCCAGCCGGGATCGTGTCATCTTGTCTGGGGTCAGGGGGCAGGAGCTGCAGGCTCACAGTGGGTGCAGGACGCCAAGGCAGGGTATTTTGGGAACTTGGGAAGCCTGAAGAGGGGTGGGGGTTGCTGAGCTTCAGCTCCAGTGCTTTTTCCATTCCAGCTTTACAGTTAAACCTTCTCCAGCATGTTACACATTCCTCGCTTTAGCGTAACGGCATGGACCCGTGCTCTGGAGGGAAATTATTCAGGATAAGGTGCGGAGGGCAACAGACTCAGATATTCAACCCAGGATTTCGCTATCCCAGATTGCAAAGCCATGTGATGCTGCAGACAGTCGCTTGATGGACTTGCAGGCCACACTTATAAGTAAATTAGCCCCACCACTGTTAAATTACACCAGCCCTCAGTTGTTTGTTTTTGGTTACTGTTGCTAAGTTTACCTTCAGGCTTGTCTGGGGTTTATAGTGTCAGGATAAGATAGAGCCAAAGGAAATGTCAGGCCTGTCTACTTGCCGTGCTCCTGTAATCCCTTCCATTGCTGCTTCAGTGCTGTAAACTTTGGTTTTGATGAGGGCGTTGGTTTTAAAGCCAGTTGTTTCCATACAGCCTGTGATGGGCCAGTCCTGTGAGTCTGACACGTTCCCAGAGGCAGCTGCCGGAGCCCACTCCTCTGCTCGTGAGTGAGCAGAAGGGCCCGCCTCCCGGGCACCGTGATTGGGTGGCTTTGCCCTGTTTGCAGATGGAGAGGCGAGGGATGATGTCATCTCCTCCACATGGCCCAGCTGGGCAATGCAGGTTCTTGTTTGAAACTGGGGGAACGGCATTGTCTGCGCACCCACAATGGCATACTGAGTATTATGTTACTTCCTCTTTTCAGTTTTCAGCTCCACAAATTCTGAGGCTGCCTGATCGTTGCATGTAAAATGGCCTCTGAATTGGGTTTGCGTAGAAGTTATGCCTGACACCCACGCGTCACTTCCTGGTTACTTGTGATGCTTTACTGCAGTGTTTCTTAGCCAAGCTCATCTTTGCCGTTATGATGCCTCTTTTCAACATTAAAGAGAATAAGCAACGTTTGTGTGTTGATGATGGTCCCTCCAGCGGTTTTCTTATGTTGTTTAACTAATTTATTGATTGCCCATGTCTCATCTCAAACATCTAATGGCAGTGTCTTCATAATGTCAGGGGGTACTTTTATAGCTTTTACCTAGCGTTTCAGCGCCTGCCTTTAATGTTATTGCAGTACTGAGTGAGAGGTCACCGTTTTGAACTTGGACGACCGAGTTAAATGTTAATGTTAATTGTAATGTGTTTTTTTTCTTTCTGCAGGTCATCGCACAACGAGATGGAGAAGAACAGGTAAGGCCCACAGCTGCTTGTTGCCAAGTGCCATCATCGTGCAGTTCTTTCCATCTCTCCTGAAACACATTCATAAATACGTGATCTGAGAAAAGCCCGTGGTGCAGTGCCTGGGGTGGTGAAGAGCTTTAGAAACGAAGGTATTTCTTCACTTGACGGCTGGCCTAGTACGTGGTTGATTTCACAGTATCCTGCACACTTGTCCTTTCTGTAGAAATACTGTATGTGCTGCAACAGTGAAGAGTGAGTTTGATGTTCTTTGCCTCTTTCTTGGGCAATCTGAACCTGTAAACGATTACTCCTCAAGCAATTTTAAACAACATTAAGACAGTCCTGTCGGTAACCATAATAGAATAATTTCTGCCACATTATTAGTTCTTTGCATCTTTGGAAAGGCATTCGGAGATGTCAGCTTACAAGTTCCAGAGAAACCGATGCTGAATGTAGCCCGAATACTGCTAGGCACCTTTCTTCGACATCACCATGTGGGGTAAATGCCTTTCTAAGAGCATCATTCCTGGTTTTGCTTTAAGATCCAACTAGAAGGGCAGGTTTTTACAGAGTATAACTTCTGAGCAAACCCGATGGATACGTCTGCAATTCTGACGTTCATAGAGAAGAAACAAAATGAATGGTTCTGGCACTGAAAGGGTCGGTCTCAACTGGCGAATGCAGGTGGGTGGGGGGGGGGGGGGGGGTGTAGGCAGGCTGGAATAAACAGCATGTTCATTTATATTCCATTACGGAGAAACCTCAATGGGCAAGCAAATGAATAGGTTGCGTGAAGTTTGCAGAGATGTGAAAAGGGGTTTCTGTGCTCTGATTGTAATAATAATGTATGCAAACTTTTCCTGTGACATCAGTGTAGCTTTGCGCTCACGTTTTGCATAAACAAAAGACTCCATGCACATCTCGGGAGCCAAGATATATTGTGTACAGTTGTGGAGGCTGGCTTTGAATAATGCATTGGAAAGAAAGCAATGGGGTAGCTGTCGAATGGGAAAGCTTCTATGGATTGTATAGATTTAATGAACTCCAGGCGCACAATAAAAGGGCTGTCTTCATTTCACAGAAAGCTTATTTACCTAGGTTTGATGTTCAAGTGTTGCATACATTACTGTTTTCTCAAAAGAGCTGTGATTACTGAGAGCTGGGGACTACAGTAATGGAATCCTTCTGGAAATTCCACTTCTGTTTTCTTTTAATAATTACTATATTATTGTCTAGAATGCAAAAAGAACATTTGGAAAGGTTTGGAGATTCTACATGGTAGCTCAGTAGGTAATGAATATTCATTTCACAAATGAACAACGGCTAATTCTTATGTGGTTTGAGAACTATTGTATTAGGGCACACAATAAGCAAGGGTAGGGTTTAGGCGGTGTTGGCAAATATTGCACTTAAGTTGCAGCACAAGGCATGCGGTGATGAATTTCTGCGTCTTCTGGGCGTGGGGATGGTACACCCGGTCAGTTCCTCTTGACTTGCATGTGGCCTGAAAGTGGAACTTGGGGCAGCCAGCGAGAAAACCCAGTGAACCCGTGCCAGAAGGCTTTTGTCTGCGCGCGCAGGGCTCTTTTGGAATTCTTTGAATTCCAGGGCAGCAGGATGGAATACGAAACCTAAACAACCGGTGTTGCCCACTCTCCCCGATTTCTGACAGGAGAGTGTGCAGGCCTGTGCGATGACAGATATGATCCAGTGCGGAATGGGAGAGGGTGCAGTCCTTCTGTTGTAAACTGAAGCGTGGTTTAGAGTGGCGTTCTGAAACAGAGTTATTGAATCTCTGCTTAATGAGTCATGATGTTGTTTTATTTATCCTTCTGATCTCCGGTTGGCGTGTTTGTGAAAGTCATGCCTACGTTCTTCAGGGCAAGTCCTGCCCTTTTGTTTCCCTAACAGGGAAGTGTTTAGTCTGAGAGTTAATTACACTTACTGTAGGTCACTCTCTGCGTAGTCCCGGTTAACAGGGATCAGCGAAGGTCAGTGGCTTGACCTTTTAAAGAAAGGAAACGCACAGCACGTAGAGGCAGTTCACTGTTTTCAGAGGTGGGGGCAGAAGGTAGGAACAGCTTGTTTTCAGCGAGTAAAGAAGCCAGTTTATTTGCTAGGATTGACATCAAGGACCTGAAGAGGTAGAGTCCTGCAACGCCATGAACATAAAGAAGGTACTAATGTCAAACTAGCAGCCAGCAGCTAATCGCCCTGCAGCTCACAATTGGCAACCCGGTGCAGTTAAACAGCTGGGAGCCTGGCCAGTACCTGTATGGGAGACCTCTTGGGGGAAAAACTAAGGCTTCTGCTGGACTCCCTGTGACCATTTAAAAAAAAAAAAAAAAATCCCAGAGCGGTTCTTGAAAAGAGTAGGGGTGTAACCTGGCCAACTTTCCCCCTGGCCTTTACCCATCATGGCCTCCTAATAATCCCCATCTATGAAGTGGCTTCATCACTCTGTTCTCCTCCACGCTGAGAGCTGGTGTGTGGTGAGAGTGCTGGCGCACTGTGGCTGCCGTCGCATTTTCCAGGTGGGGCGACACACTGGTGGTGGTGGAGGGGAGTCCCCATTACCTGTAAAGCGCTTTGGAGTGTCCAGAAAAGCACTAGGTAGTCTGCAGAGCCCAAAGCCTTCACTCCACAAAATCTAACGTGGTCAGATGTAGCAAATGGAGAGCCGATCTGGTGTCACTGCAGGTCCCAGCCGTAACTGTCCAGGAGGCGGTCAGTCCCAGTGCCTTTGCTGCCCCCTCGGTTATTCAAAAGGTTGCTTTGTGAATGGTCCTCTGTCCACACTCCTCGCAGTTTCTAGACTCTTGCTGTACTGTAGCGAGTGGAGGACTTTCACTTTCAGGACTTTTCTTTCTCTCTTGCTAAAATTGTGAGAGTTTAAGAAACAGGGTTTGGCTGTAAGTCAGCTGAAAGCGAGTGTTTTACATCTCCAGTATTTCAGGAAACAACGCATAGAGTAAAGACACCTCTCTGGCCAGTTTTAAATTGGATCTACAGCTGTGTATTTACAACAAAAACAGCTCAATGCTTCTAAGCTGTGATAACTGGCTAAATGTCAAATCAAGTTAGTTTTTCAACTGGCAGCCCTCTTGCAAGCTTTAAACTGTGGCCATTTTTATCAGTGTCTGCTATTGTTCCTGCCAGAACGCACATCTGCCAGCCAGCTGTGTGCTGGAGCAGCGTTCATGCATGCTGAAACGGTTTCAGTGGCACCTCGTCGGTACTCATTTGGTGCTCCAGCCGGCAGAGGGACCCCAGTCCGGCTGCAGCGCTGCTCTGTCCTGTCGGGCCCTGGCTCCTGTCGGCGGAGACTGGGGTCCTGGTGTGACAGATGTGTACCGGAGTGACAGTGCAATTGCATTAGATTGCTCTGGTAGGGGCAGAGGCGGGCAGACTGCCTGCCCTCTATGTTTCTTGCGTGCTGTGAGCAGCCCTCTCTCCTGCTATCACTCCCGACAGGCGAAACTAATGGGCCAGGTCAGAGGTCACATGCAGAGTAGTGCTTATGATTTTGTTTTTGTCTTGTTCTGTCGGGGAATTAACCTCTTTTTTTGTTCTCATTGTTCTGTAAAAAACAGATGGGTTAATGGATGGGAATCTGAGTCACTAAAGATTAAAGTACTGAGGGGCACTCCTCTCGCACTGTGCACGTCTGGGTGTACTTTCACCCTGGGGTACAGAGCTGTCATTCTGGGGCAGGAGGGCCAAGTCTCTCCAGTACCACCGTCTCCACTGGAATGCACAGGACGCCTCACGTTCTCTCCGGCTCGACTTCATCCTGTTTGATCCCATCAGTGCCCAGACTGGCGTTCCACCTGCTCCTTCTCCCTTTCCTTACAGAAGCTGGATTTGTTTTTTTTCCCCATCAGCCAAGATTAACTGAGGGTCATAGGACTCTTTCTTTTGAGTTTTATCTGAGCTCTGAGTGATTTAATTGAAAGAAGTGTTTGCTTAAATGGTCAAACTTCTCTTTCCCTGCAACTTTCTATTGGCGTACTTAAGTTCTGCGTGATCAAGGCTTGAAGACAAACTGATGAGTAATAAACCTATGGGGGTCTAGCTCTCCCCTGCACAGTAGGTGGGTCCCTTTGTGCTCTGTCGGGTGTGGCTCCTGCCTCTTCCCTCTAATCGCTTATTGAGTAAGCTGCACATGCACCAACCCCTCACGGACATCCTGTCCCTTTATCAGAGTTTCCCCTTTTCTGAATAATAGCAGTTATCTCCTTACCGCTTTGCGTGCGGTCTTGTCAGCTCTTATTCACGTTCCAGGAAAAATTTGCCGTCCTAGGTAAAGTTGGGGGAAGTATTTCCATACTAAAGCCCGTGCTCTCGTAAGTGTTAAAATGGGTGTTGTTACCCATCTGGTTCTTGTGCACCTTCAATGAGACCAATATCAAAGATAAACCACCATAAATTATCTTGCCCTGCAACTGGCAGCCCACTGAAGCCCAGTAGGTGTGAGCCTGGTCCGTACCTGGATCGGAGACCTCCTGGAAAATCTAAGGTTGCTGCTGGAAGAGGTGTTAATGGGACCAGTAGGGAGTGCGGTCTGTTTGCTCCAGTGTAGTAATGAGGACATTATCAAGTAAAAAAGGTGCCGTTGTTCAGATGAGATGTAAAAGACAGGTCCTGACTGTCCATTGTCATTAAAAATCCCAAGGCATTTCTCGAAAAGAGTAGGGGTATAACCCTGGAGTCCTGGTCATGTTCCACCCCCCGGCCTTTACAAATCATGGCCTCCTAATAATCCCCATTTCTGAACTGGCTTCATCACTCTGCTCTCCTTCCCCACTGAGAGCTGGTGTGTGGTGAGCATACTGGTGCACTATGGCTGCTGTCGCATCATCTAGATGGGGCTGCACATTACCTGTAGTAAAGTGCTTTGTAAGTGTAAGGAAGTAATAATAAATTATTGAAGCCTACACTGTAACCTGCTTTGGAGTAGTGCAATCGCACTGCATTGCTATGGAGGGTAGAAAAACACCTTGGAAAAGCACATTCGATGCAAACAGTAGACATGGAATCTGTAATGAGGACATGAATCTCTGAGCTCCTGCCTCTGCATCATTTAAAATGGAAATAATGGATGTTTTTCAAAATTATAATCTTAAAGGCTCTTTTCTCAAAGCTGAGAAATGAGGCAAATAGAAATAATGCGAGAGCTGTCCACCTCTTTCTAGGTTGTGAGGCTCGTATTGTTCAGCCAGCACGGGGAGACTGCCCCAGGCTGTGCTGTCTTAATGCAGGGCAGGACAGGCCCAGGTGAATGTCTTAAGGGATGCCGATTCTAGGGATGATGTCTGAATTTCAGGGTCACCATATGTCGGGGATTTATCAGCAGGGGGTCTGTCTGGCTGCCAGAGCGCGCCTGGGAGCACTGCGGGGAGTGGGGCAGATCTCCTGCCTTCGGGTTTTTAAGACACCGGTCTGGGCGTTGCAAGGAAGGAGAGAACAAAACAAATCTTGCTTTAATTAGTCTGTATTCGTCCTAAGACACGATATCCGATATCCTCTTTCCTCCTCCTGTCCGGTCAGTAGTAGGAGCAGGGAGGAGTGGGCCTGTTTGTGGGGTGTGTGTGATCATACTCCACAGCCTTCTGGACACACACCCCAGCCCCCACTCCTCAACGCTGCCAGCGTGGGAACTGAACAGACTCGAGCTCCTTGCCCCGGCATTTCGTAAAAATCATATACGACCCCCGAATCTCCAGCACCCTTGAAGAGGCCAACGATGTGAAGGAGGGATTCTCAAGTCCTGACTAAAGTCCGTTGCTGTTTGTTGGTTAATATGTTATCAAAAATATTACTCCTGCACATAATTTTCCATGCTCTTCCTTTTCCCAGTGTGGTTTAAATGCAGCTGATCTCCACTGTGCTGTAGAGCCTTGATTTATTGCATCACTTTTTCTGCCGTTTCCTCTTGCATGTCCCAGTGCAACGCACACCTGCAGCAGGGGAGCGGGCCGGCCAGCTAGCGCGTGGGAGACGAGGCGTGGCCAGGGCTTGGGGGCCTGGCTCATTAGCAATGATCCGTCTGCAAGATTAGAAGAGAGCAGTCATTACAAAGCCACACGCATGTGCCCCAAACGAGAAGAACCTGCTGCTGCAGATTAGAACAGAGCAGGCATTAGACGGCCCACACACACACACACACACACACACACGTGTGTGTGTCCCAGACGAGACTAACCTGCTGCGGAGGGGAACTTCAGGAACATGCCAGAAGCCCTTTGTGTGGGCTGGTGGGAGGCGTTGTCGGGAAACGGGCAGTGATTCGGCCTGGCCTGCCATTGCAGGAGAGTTCTAGTTGTTGCTCAGGACAAGCCTGGATTCAAAACCTCTTCTTTCCCCATCGCCCACCATTTGCGAATTAAAAAGCCCAGAACTTGGAAGTGTCTATCACACCGCCGAGTTCTGAAGTTGTTTTGCGAGTGGCGGTGCGGATTTAATCCGGTGTTAGTGTTATGAGGGTGGCAGGTGAGGAATTGCCGGCCGACTTCTACTGCTGCGTCTTGTCTGTCGGTGCGCTACTGCAGACCGCGCGCGCATGGTTGGGCAGCGTTTCTAAAATAAGTGCAAAGGAGAGGGGGATTTGCTGAGGCAATGTGACTGGGCTCTGCAGCTCAGAGTCCGAGCACAGATATGCCTTGAATCCCTAACAGATTCCCCTCATCTTCCATCTTTTCACCCAAAAAAAAAAGCACAGCTCTGAGTTCATGAGCAGCACCTGCGCACACACGGGCTCTGCCAGCTCTCGGCAGAGCCAGGAGGCTTTTCAAGCGGGCACTGCCATGCTGGCCCGGCTCCACGTCAAGCTGCAGGAGAGGGGGAGAACTGGGCGTCTCTCAGACACGGGACTCCAACACCCACCTTTCCCTGCCTGCTCCCCCGCTTCCCAAATAAACCCCTTTCTCAATAAACCGTCGTCCCCAGCCTGACTACATCCGCGGAGGTGAAAGAGGCAGAGGTGCAGACACAGGCTGGCTCTGGTGTCGTTTGTGACTCTTTCCACAGCGATCCCTACACTTTTAAAAATAGAACATTCCCATTTCAAAAGACCAGTTGGCATTAAGGCCGTGCAGCCTGAAAGGGCTTTAAGTGTTAGTGCTGGCCTGTGCTGGGCTTGCCCGTTGTCTCCTGCAGGGGAGAGCTGACGCCCATGATGGAACGCGAGATCGTCCCAGCGAGGGTGGAGGGGGGGAATGTCTGGCTGACGTGAAAGGGGGTTTCGCTTGCGCTGTTGTCCTGAGAGATCATTCACAGCCACCCAGCAGAAGAGGAAAGGAGTAAAGTTCTTTTCTAGTCACGGAAGAAGCGGTTTCCCAAGGAAGTCTGCCTTCACACTTCATACTTTCAGAATAACTGTGGGTGGCCATAAAGGTTACTTTTGAGATTGTGGTGAGCTTGTTCCTTTTCCCTTGCGTTTAGTTCTAGAACACTTCTATCTGATTCGCTTACCAAACTGAGCTTTGCAGTAGATCAAGGAAAGATTAAGCAGTGGCTTAAAACATCATCTGTGAGCCTGAGTAGCTTCATCCCACAGGGGGATACAGAGAATCAGCCACCTGGCAGACAGGACAGGCACACACCTCACACCAGGCACAAGATGGGGCTACTCTGGAATTTGAATGTGGAAGGAAACTTCAGCACCTAGAGAAGCCTATGGTAGCATGGTGGGAACATGTAGACTCCACACAGAAGGTACCCAGCCTGGAAGCAGACTTAGGACATGAAAGAGGAAGCAGTGCTAACTATCTTACCACAGCGCTGCCCGTTAAAATAATAGAGAAAAGAAGCCTTGGTTGTGTGATGAGCTTGGAGTTATTTTTAAATATCATCTGGTGTTGTTCTCCATTAATCTATAGAAGTAGCTGTTCTGCCATTTTCTACACCATTAACACAGTAGCACAGTCTGTGTGATGCTAGGCAGTAGGGGTGTGGAAACCATCTCTCTCCTGTTGGTGTACGTGATGGCTTTCTTAGTGTACAAATCAGAAACATTTCGTCTTGATACTTTTTCACTCGTCATTCCAGAATATGTGGTGATAAAAGGAATAAAGCTCACTCTTGACAGCATCCATGTTAAATGTCCTTAAATAATTATCACTGATGTATACATCAACCTGCAATTTTACTGACTGCATAAAACTAGTCCATCTATTCATACACAATAACCACAAATTTAATTGTCCAAAAAAAACACTGGCAGACATCTGTTTAGTTAATTGAAATTATTTAATGTAATAACAACCATGTCCCTCTTTCTTAATTACTGAGAACTTAAAATACACTTATAGTGCCTGTACAGGTCTTACTGTAGTTCTGATTGCGTGAATTATATTGCATTTGTATAGTTAGGCAATGCAAAGATCTCTTTCGGGAATCCTGTTTTGACAATTACTGGAAAGGTACTGACTTCTGTTCCGTTTCCTTTATCTGGTCTGCCCGGCTTGTGACCTACCCTTTGATCAAAGCCCTAGCCTCACCTGTATGACACGCTTGACTCATTCCTCTGTCTCGCACACGAACCAGCAGGCACGCACACACATACAGTACACACACCCACATGGCCTGACACAAGCAACAGGGAATCGTATCTCTACTGCGCCCACAGCAGATGAAACCATCCTGAGCGCTCTTATGTAAGAAGGGATCATGTGGCAGGTGACCTCCAGTGACTGTAGCAGCTGTGAAAAGTGTCAGTAGGAAGAGTCCCAGTGCACAGAGAGAAATTGCTGAAGGCTGCCTGGGGCACACGTACAGTATAGGAGAACTGCATGTGCCTCTCAATAGCGTTCCACCTTTTGGTGCTGTTAGAAAGGGAGGCTGTTGCAAAGGGATGGGTTATTTAAGACAGTCTGTCCTGAAGTGGTCTGATGGAAGCTGGGTACTTCTGCCCAGGTTTGGTCAGGCAGAGCTGCACGAGCAGCTGTACGATCTGATCTCCTTAAGATGCGTGCACTGGCTGGAACAGAGGCTAGCTGATCAGCCTCACCGTTGGGGGGGTTAGCACTGTTTTTTTTGAAAGCCAGTGTCCTTGTCCTGAGTTTTTTTTAACAAGACAATGGAAATTATAAATCGGTATAATCTAAAGATTCAGAGTGTTGAATGAGTTACTCGGCCATGCCTACAGCCCTATTTTGCAAAGTTCACTTACCCAGACATCTTTTTCCAATTCCAATGAATTGCAGTATCACCTTTTGCACAGACGTTTGGACATTTGTAGAATTTGTAGACATTTGTAGCGGCGCTATTCTCATTTAAAGATTTTTTTTCATTTTTTTACACTTTCATAATGGCTATGGCCACAGAAATGTTAGTAAGCTATGGTTTGTCCGTACTTTAAGTGCTTTGGCCATGCGCACAATGAAATTGAGTCACGTACAGCACCTGTTGCAAGCATGTCTTCCTCAAAGAGATACTACAGTGCAGAGATAAGTGACGGCGCGTTTTAGATGAGGCAGTCGGAAAGTGGGTCGGAAAATGTTATGAAAATGTAAGGCCATGACATGTCAAATGGCCTTCTGCCCTGTACCCTGGGTAAAGATGACGCTGAGGCCGAGCTTTGACCCCCTGTAAGAGTGAAGAGCTGTAACCCCCAGCTGTTGTGGGCAGGCAGGTGGCTGGTATTGTCGCTCTGGAGCAGCCACTGGGCTCGTCTGTCCCTGCACGTTGATTTTCATCTTCTCCATTTGGCAGAAGCAGAGGAGACCCACTCATGTGAAATATGTCATGATGTTGAGCAACATTTGATATGGGTCACTTGAAAATGTCATCCTGAAGCGTGGTTTCATTTTGCCAGAATACACAGTGGATCGCAGGACACCTCTATCCTCAGTGCCCCTGGAGAAGTGTGGGTTGTAATGGTAAAATCAGATGGAGAACTGGGTGTTTAGGAGTAAAGAGTATCGAAAGTAGAAGTGTAACTTGGCAAATTAAGGCAAGAGTAAAAAATACTGATTTGTTTTCCATCTCCAGAAAGTCCTGTTGCTTTCCAGTCACAGGGATTCTCCACAGGGGCCAAGAGAAGTGTATATAGAAATGTTCGGGCACTGCATTCAAAATATTAATTAGTGTACATCATTGCCATTTACTGCCAATAAAATAATGAAGTTTCTGGAAAGAGACGACACCTAAAAACAATGGATGTGGAGGAAAGTCTTGGGACAGTACGCAGATGTGTCATGAGTGCCGAAGGGCGAGGTTGTCAAGTGTCAGGCGAGCTCGTAAAAAAAACCCATGGTATTTAATTTTAGTAACACTCTGAAAGGCATGCTTTGAAGTGTGTCGTTATATATTTCTGTTTTTTTCCTTCTATTTCAGACGGGCCCATTTACGATTGTGTTTGGAGCGCTTGAAATCCCTAGTTCCCCTGGGACCAGACTCCAACAGGCACACCACCCTGAGTTTACTGATGAAAGCAAAAGTGCACATCAAGGTAAGAGCATGGTACCCTCTGCTTAGTGCCATGGGGTGTCAGGGCCACTTCCAGCCTAACTCCTCCAGCACCTCCGTGCAGGGGGCAGGAGTGTGACCAGCAGGGGGCGTGTGCGCGTGCAGAGGGCAGAAGTGTGACCAGCAGGGGGCGTGTGCGCGTGCAGAGGGCAGAAGTGTGACCAGCAGGGGGTGTGTGCGCGTGCAGAGGGCAGGTGTGTGACCAGCTGGGTCTGCGCGTGTGCAGAGGGCAGGTGTCTGACCAGCAGGGTCTGCGCGTGTGCAGAGGGCAGGAGTGTGAGCAGCAGGGGACGTGTGTGCAGAGGGCAGGAGTGTGACCAGCAGGGGGCGTGTGCTTGTGCAGAGGGCAGGAGTGTGACCAGCAGGGGGCGTGTGCGTGTGCGGAGGGCAGATGTCTGACCAGCAGGGTCTGCGCGTGTGCAGAGGGCAGGTGTGTGACCAGCAGGGTCTGCGTATGTGCAGAGGGCAGGAGTGTGACCAGCAGGGGGCGTGTGCAGAGGGCAGGTGTCTGACCAGCAGGGTCTGCGCGTGTGCAGAGGGCAGGTGTCTGACCAGCAGGGGGCGTGTGCGTGTGCAGAGGGCAGGTGTCTGACCAGCAGGGGGCGTGTGCGCGTGCAGAGGGCAGGAGTGTGACCAGCAGGGGGCGTGTGCGTGTGCAGAGGGCAAGTGTCTGACCAGCAGGGGGCGTGTGCGTGTGCAGAGGGCAGGTGTCTGACCAGCAGGGGGCGTGTGCGTGTGCAGAGGGCAGATGTCTGACCAGTGGGGCGAGTGCGTGCAGAGGGCAGGAGTGTGACCAGCAGGGGGCGTGTACGTACAGAGGGCAGATGTCTGACCAGCGGGGGGGGTGTGGCGCCTGTTGCAGAAGCTAGAGGAGAGCGAGAGGCGGGCACAGCACCAGATCGACCAGCTGCAGCGCGAGCAGCGGCACCTGAGGCGGCGGCTGGAGCAGCTGGGCGTGGAGCGGATACGCATGGACAGCGTGGGCTCCACCATGTCCTCCGAGAAATCGGACTCGGATCAGGGTGAGCAGACCGGCCGCGGCACACTGCCAGCGCCACTTCTCACACTTCTGAAACTGACATGCCGTGAGGGGTGTAACAAGACCCCAAAACAAAGCGCTTGTCATATTGAAAGAAGATGCCATTGGGTTTGTACTGGAAGAAACCTGCTTTGTGAGGGCACCTTCACTGGTCCTCACAAGCCCTGGTTCTCGGGAGTCACTGTACCTGTACGCAGGCAGCTGCCCTGAGAGCTGTACAGCTATTCTGTTCCCCCGTCATCCCTTCTGTCTTCACCACTGGAAACATTTCACCTACTTCTCTGCAGTACCCCCACCCCCACAGAGACACATGCAGAGTCCTGCAGAGTTATGACATTTTACGTAAGTTTCTTCTATGAAGTCGTATTGTTATAATAGCTCTAGTGACTCTACACCCTATATTTCTTTTAGATTTACCTTAAAGGGATATTTCCACAGGGTGGCGCAGTGGCAAGCATTGCTTTGTCCCGGCGCTGGGGTCCTGGGTGCAGTTCCAGGCCCTGGGTGCTGTCTGTATGGAGTTTGTATGTTCTCCCTGTGTTGGTGTGGGTTTCCTCCCGGGTCTCCGGTTTCCTCCCACAATCCAAAGGCATTAGTGGGTTAATTGGCTTCTGGGAAAATTGGGTGTCTGTGTGTCCCCTGCAAGACTGGCATCCTGTGCAGGATGAATCCTTCCTTGTGACTGTTACTTGCTGGACTAGGCTCCAGCCCCCTAGTGACCCTGTATCGGATAAAGTGTTTGGAAAATGGATGGATGAAGGGATTGGTATTTACACAGTAGCCGTCACAACTGGAGGCATGTGCCTTTTGAGTGGGGGCTGGCATTTTGTCCTTTCTTGGCTGCAGGGAGCGGTAAACAACCAAGACAGGCATTCTTCCTGTCTGCGCGTGGGGCGTGGCGCCCTGATTGTGTGTGTTGTCTTCCAGAGGAGATTGACGTGGACGTTGAAGGCACAGACTACCTGATGGGGGACCTGGAGTGGAGCAACAGCAGCGTCAGTGACTCTGACGAGCGGGGCAGCCTGCGCAGCAGCTGCAGTGACGAGGGCTACTCCAGCGCCAGCCTGCGCAGACTCAAAGTGCAGCAGCTCTCGGCTGCGCACGCCAAGACCCTGGGCTGCAGCCTATAAGAGCAGAGGAGCCCGCCCCAACACCACCCCCCCCCCCCCCCCCCCAGCAGCTGCCGCCTCGCCCGGTCCAATCAGAAACAGTCACGCCTGACCCGTGAGCCCGCCCGCTCCGGTGAATCCGGCCCACGTGATCTGCCGAGACGCAGTCAGACCTGGCCCGCGCCCATCCGCTCTTCGCCATCCTGCACCTAGGCCCCCTCCGCTCTCGCTCTGCTTCGTCTGGTCCCAGTCGCAGGAATCAGGAATCGCCCGCCTGGGTGGGCTTCTGCCCTCAAGCCTGCCTGCCGTGATCCACCTCCCCCCCCCAACACGAGTCCAATCTGGTCCAACCAACTCCAGCTGCGCCTCTGCCCCCACCTCTCTGGCATCCTGTCCCGCCACACTGAGCCTTCCAGTCTTTGAGGATGGGGCCCCCAGCCAGCTCCTGTCCCAAAGCTGCGTCAGGACAGTGACCATCTGAAGACATTTGCACCTGGGGATGGGGATGTGGTTTTTTTAAACTGCAGCTAGTGCAAAACCCAGTGTAAGTTTATTTGATTTTTGTTTTTTTGCCTCGGTTTCTCCCTGTGCTCCTGTCGGCTCATCCGCTGGGTTTTGATGGATTTTGCCACAGAAGGATGGGCCCGTGTAGCCCCTGCAGCTGTGCTGGTATTGTTCTGACTGCTGTCATTGTCTGGTCACACAGAGATTGAAGAGAGAGGTCAAGTCAGTCATTTATACAGCTGCGGCTGTGGATGCCTCCCTTTCAAATAGAACTTTTGTGGTTTAAAAAACAAAACAAACCACAGTAGGTCATGGGTTTTCGTCTTATGTCCATTTCTTACACGTTATTAGACCAATGCCTGCCGTTTTAAATTTGATGATAGTGAAAATAATGAAAAACCGATGTTGAAAACTGAAGAACAATGTGCAGCATGAGATTGTGAGGGGGTGTGTGGGGTGGGGGGTGCATTCTTCCACTGTCCCCCTGCGCCTCTCTCTGGTGACAGTCCACAAGCCTCAGTGTACTGTCTGAGCCTAAATCTTTCTTAGCAGGAATTGCAGATAACCTATATATAGTAGAAACAAAAGAAGGGAAGACTAACCTAACTAAATAAAAGCACATTCCATTTGAAGCGACATGGACGCACTTAATGCAGGTGAAAGGTGTGTTAGTAGTTCCCGAACTGGGTGCTTGCTTTTCTACGTCCGTCTTGACCTGGTCTGTGGTACGTCGGGGGGACAGGCGTGGGACCCTGGTTCTTGCGCTTGTGCAATAATGTTGAATCGGTCCCTCTCCACTTCTCCCCTCACGGCGGGAGTCCCGGCCGCTGTCGCGCTGCGTCGCCGCTCGTGGAGCGCCCGCCGGCCGCTCCGAGGCCGGGCAAGACGCAGGCGGCCGGTGTGTCTCTCAAGACGCCAGTTTAAAACCAAGTTCCCGTTCAGGAACCTCCCAGTGCGAGAGCGTTAGCCGTCTGAGAGGAGGAAAAAAGACTTGACGGATTTCATTTCTTTCCATGCGGCGCCTCGATTCAAACCTCACTGTTGGGAGAGACGAAAACAAAAACACTTTCCTCGCGTATAACATTAGTGCACAGGGACACTGCTCAGTGTCCGTTATTTAATAGAAAACTATTTTATTATTTCAGCAAAATGTAGCAGTTTTATGTAAATATCTTACAAAATATCTATATAAAATATTTATATATCTAAAATACTAAAAAAATATTTAACTATATTTAGAAGGTTGCTTATTGCTTACTTGCCGTTTTTGACTTTTCTGAAATCGCGGAGTAAATAGTTCCAGCATTATTATTATTATTATTATTATTATTATTTAGCATTAGCTTTAAAAAGGGTAGTACGTAGTATCTTGTCTTTGCAGTTGTACCGCTGATTGTTTCCGAACGTACCAAGGGTTTAATGTATTTATCTTAGTTGCTGTTGATTCATGAAGGAGATAACTGTAATGCGTTTTGCTTTTAAAAACCCTTTTCCTGTGGCAGAAAGTTTCAAATAAATTGTAGTAGTTAAAGCATTTGTTAAAAGGGGCATGGCCTTGCTTTTTAAATGTTTGTCTATTTTTATAACTTCAAGCCTTTAGAAGATGGCTAGCTACCTACCTCCTTTCCACATGAGTTCCCTTACAGCATGCTTCCATAGGAGCCTGGAGCGACTGCGCTCTAGGGTTTTGGGGGGTTGAAAATCCCCAAATCTGGACAAATTGTAAAGCTGGTGAAGCATGGGGGAACTGCATCTTCTACCAATTGGTTCATTCACATTTAAAAAAAAAAATCTACATGTGGACGAAAATGTATTACAGTATGTAAGTGGAAGCAATAACAGGGATGATGTGGCTTTTACAAAGCTGGCTCAAAAAGGCAGTGTTACAGTTGAGCTCTCTGCTCCATTACACAAGATTCTACTGCAGACACGACTAGGATACCTAGGAGGCAAC
The DNA here is from genome assembly GCF_055471065.1 of Atractosteus spatula. NCBI lineage: Eukaryota > Metazoa > Chordata > Actinopteri > Semionotiformes > Lepisosteidae > Atractosteus > Atractosteus spatula. Next base: position 9,523,424 of record NC_142707.1, read on the forward strand.
TTCCGTGAAACAGGATTCTTTCATTACACGGTGTGCTGCTATTTGTTTTCAAACCGAAACTCCCAGGACAGGAAAAAAAAAAAGAATCCTATTTTATTTCTCCAGGTTTGTGGACTGGTTTGTCCCAGTAAATACTTTTGCACTTAAGAGCCGGGTTCCTTGCACGGGCTCTGGGATCTTCCACCCTTCCAGTAGTTTTTCAGCCTTGTGCTTTCTTGCTACTCCGAGTGGCTGTCATCAGAGCGAGGCGGAGGCCGGAAGAGTGCGGGCGTGGGGCGGGCTGGGGTGGCAGAGGGGCGGTTTTGTTAAAACAGCTGTTTGTACAGTTCCGTTTCTTTTTATCTTTCAGTAAGAGTGCAGAAAAAGTCCACTTTCTGAAACCTCACTTTAAAGCACTACAGCTTGCCAGCCTGCCACTCCTTTCCCAAGTCATAATTGGACTCTTAATTCTTGTTGGTCCGGTGCCCAGCGGACCCAGTATTTTAACTGGTCAGCACTCTTGCAGATCTTGCGGTCTTTCCGGGTGTAAAATTCAACGCCGTTCACAGTGCTGGGGAAAGAGAACAGGGCTGTCAAGTGTATGTCCATGCTGGATTATAATGTCTTTACTTCTCATTTCTGAATAGGTGTCTATATAGACCCTGGTGCTTTAACATCTGCACAGCCGCAGGTGTGGTTATTAAGAACAAGACAGCTATTTCAAATACAGTTGCACAAATCAGTATGCTGTCATGCTACATCTTACCAATGGCAGAACGCTTCGTTTTTGTTCCATGTTATTCTTTAAGGAGAGGGAACAGCCTTAAACAAAATCACACAAACACGGAGGTCTGTTTAAACTCGTCCCTTTAATCCTGGATTTTGTGTGTGTGTGTTCCTGTTTCAGCTGTCTGTGCCTTTTTGAGTTCTCCATTTTGTTCTGTTCGGATTTGCTCCCCCGCACCTCACATGCAACACCACACAGGTGTGCAGAAACGGGCGAAGAAGTCTTCACACCCTCTTGTGTTCAAGCAGATGCCCTTCTCAAAAAGGTTGAATGAGGTTAATTGTCGACGTGGATGTTTTTGTGCACTGATTTTTAGAGCTGGGAAGTTGACTTTAAAAAAAAAAAGAACAAAGCATTTTTTCTGTGAAAACGTGGAGCAGTAATTTATATTTGCCAGTAAAAATGAATAAATAAACTTGTTTACCTACATTTTTCTTGGTCTTGATTATAATATATGATTATATGACTGCAGAACTGCCTGTTTTGCAACACTGTTCACCTACAAGGCTACAGTCATGTTACATACAAAATGTCACACAGACGCAAAAAAATTAATCAGAACACTTGACACCTGGTATGAATCCACAGTACAATTCTCCCTCAACAGAATCCGAATGTGATATTTTATCTTTAAAATTAACGTACCCCTCAGATACACACACTTCATTGTAAACATTCCTGGTTTATTCAACCTACGCTAGCTATATAATCCTGTATATAAAACCATTATGTGTTTGCACATGCAGTAAATATCAGAAATTCAAGGTCATCTTAATTAAGACTGCATTGAGTTACATTTTTACTGGAGTCAAAATCTGTACTGCTAATTGTTTTGAAGAGAGGAGCATGTGAAATTGAACTCTGCTAATTTAAAGAAGTGGTTTTGGGACTGTAATTACTAATACTGATTCCTAAATAGATGAGGGAGGACAGATCAACAATGATGCTGACCGATCACGGTCAAGGACATTAATAGCAGAATTTGCACCTGGGCAGGATGCAGAAAGGAGAAACTGCTTTGGTATGAGACCTAGGAACAAACTTCAGTTTCACCAGAAAGCAGTTACCATTTGATACCATCGATACAAAATCCATTACATCCATTTTGTGATTTTATTTTTTACTGTTTTGGACATATTTGGGCATTTTACAAATTTTCTGAAAGTTTCCTCAAATTTTGAGTACATTTCTTGGGAACATTTTGACCATTTTGGAGTCTGTATTAACCGTGATGTTTGAAAGAGCTACTTTAAGATGTTTCTTGGTTTCTGTCATTTTATGTGTGACAGATGTCTGTTTACAGTAAAGCACCTTCTTTAATTCTCAGCTGTGTCATCCATATTACAGCGACAGGTTGTGGCATACGAATGCATTAAAAATGGTCTTTGTAAGTCTTTTTCTTGGCTATTGTGTCTGGTAACACACAAAAGAGGAAAGAAGATAAAGGAATGTCTTACATATTTTGCCCAGAAAGCAGTTTCAAAATCCAATCTCTCCACAATAAAGAGACTTCTAGATGGTCTCGTCTTATTTGTCATAAGTCGAGGTTTTTTTTAGGACAGACAGCTACATTGCGAAATATTGAAGAGCACGTTTGTCTTCTGTTTCTTGGAATAAAGAAATTCTGATGTTTTTTTTTTCTGACCCTTCCTTCACAGGAGCAGCTAAACTCCTGTGCCTGGTATCAGTGTGAGATGTCAACGAGTCTCATCTGAGAGGGGGAGGGGTGTGTGTGGGTGTAGCTCCCAGGAGGAGACGATTAATTATAGATGCTGGGAGTGACAGGGTCTGAAAGAGTAAACAGCACAGTTTGACGTGCTGATCACAGGCTGCCTGCCATTCTATGCGAACAAGAAAAGTCCCCTGACACAGAAGGTCATGGCTGGGTTTCTGGGTCTTGGCTATTTTTAGAGAACTTCTTTGGACTGTGTGGAATTTTTATTTAAAAATGTAAAAAACAACTGATGGCTTGCGCATAATGATTGTATGGTTCCACGCCGGCTGTAGCACATGTGTTGAAACAGCAGTCTGATAAAGTGTCATTGCATTGCAGTAGCCAGTGAGGAAACACAGAAAGATGCCTCAGGCTGTTTCTACCTCTTTAGTTGTGTCTGTATTCATGGAGGTGAGTGATATGTAGTTATCATTACATGAATGCTATATGAATACACCCTTCCTAATGTAGAGAATTCTTCCTTGTCCTTTAAGTATGATATGTTTCTTTAACACAGCTTAAAGCTTTCCAGTTGTTTTATATCTGTTTTCGTATAGTATCACATTATCAAGTTCAGTAAGGAACAGACAGGAGCACTTTCCAAATGTGCATTAATAACAAACGCAGTGTCACAAAACCCTGTGCAGAAGATTTAACAAAGAGGGGATTCAAAGAGTTGTGGGCTAAAAAAATAAGCTAAATCCGCGACAAATCATAAGCTAAATTATTTCACCCATATGCCTGTGTCACAAAAATCCAGAGGTGCTTACAGGAAGCAGGTTCATACTTCTGACAGCTCTTGTGTTTGGAAACATAGGTTGTCTGTATATTATGTTCTGTAAAATTCAGATGTGCAATAAAATGAATTATTCCTAACTTGTTTCTGTGTGGTTGCACTGTATGTATCTTTGACTTTCTGTTTTGTCTCCAGGAGAGGTCATTCAAAACACAGAACTACCCCTTTTGTAAACAGGAATTCAATTGGTAAAACCTTCATCTGAATGCTGCTGCTGAGAGTTGTGCAAGAGTCACACTCAATCAACTGTGTGACAACTGAAACAGACAAATCCATCCATTCATTTTCCAACTGCCCCATCTAACACAGGGTCGCTGGGGAGCCGGAGCCTCTGCTGTCAAGGCAGGGCACACTCTGGATGGGACTGCCTGTCCAGTCCAGTCCATCACAGGGCACACACAGACACAAACACACTCACACCAGGGCCAGTTCTCCCAGAAGCCAATTAACCAATCAGCATGTCTTTGGACTGAGAGGAAATCCATGCAAACATGGGGAGAACATACAAACTCCACAAAGACAGCACCCCAGGAATTGAACCTAGCGTTCCAGGGAGCAATGCTAACCACTGCGTCACTGTGCCGCCCCTAAAACAGACACATACAGGACATTACTGAATGCATGTCTACAGCAGATCACACTTCTTGTCTGATTCTCCCTGTCTGACTCACCGTGTAAATAGATGGATCATGCAAGAAGGGAGAATGGCAAAACACTGCTCAGGACCAGCGAACTGGAATTCCTGTCTGACACGAACTGCCATTGCAGGCTGTGGTATTATTGGGAACTTGTCCCCGCAGATGGCTGCCGGCCTTACAGTTTTGCACCACATTGAAACATGAGGAAACATGGTGGGAACTATGGGGAAGTGCAAGTTAAACTGAGAACTGGAAGCACTTTTATCACAAAGGGTGGTGGAAGGGTGGAACGGGCTAGGCAAGAATGTTGTGAGAATGGACATTCTACGCCAGCTTCTTTCAAGAGGTCCTGGAGTGAATTAGCTCCAAGCAACCGAATGAGCACGATGGCCAAAGAGCCCCCTGTTGCCTGTAACCTTGCTTGCGGTCGTACACACCCATCGCCACAAAGGTCTGTTGTGCAAGTGCTTCATCCTGCGCAGTGGAGCAATGCACACGACGAAATTTACAGATTTCTTTAGCACAGGAAATGGATCGTCTGTGGTGTGATGCCTTCCTAGGCACTTGGCTTTGCATCGGATCTGATTGATAGCTCAGCTGGTCGTCGGGCTGTTAAACAGTTCTGTATTCAATCTTGTGTCCTGGTCACCTCTCCTCACTTCCGTATCAGACTAGCTCAATCCAGGGATTTCAGCCTGACTGCTGGCCAGCACTGTGCAGGCTTATCTTTCTGAGAACTCTGGAGAAGTGGTTTCTGATGGTTGTCTGACTCTTCAATGAAATGGATTAGCACTCATTTTGGAGCCTAACCCTAACAAGCTGTACACAGAGCTACATCCCAGAATTCAATATTTCCTTCTCGCTCTATTTTCAATCGGCAAGTGGAAGACAGACTCTAAATACTAGCTTGTTTGTATTGTTCACTCTTTACACTTGAACCTAATTCAGCTCAGACTCAGTAACCTGCACAAGAAGCAGGTAAATCTTCAGTACCTATCTACAGTTGATCTAAAGGGCATTCTTGTGACACTGATGGTTGTAATTATGATCTACTTGAAAGCATGTCAGTCTTGTCTTGAGTATCAGGCTGACTCACCTGCACCCTGAAGAATGAATCAGGGTGTTTTTTGTAAATAAGCTAGAAGCATGTGATGTGTCGTGCCACTTAGAAGGTGTTGGTTTGTTTTTAATTTTGGAGTGGATTAAAATGGCTCTGTGGGTGTTCTTAGGTGTGGTAAAACAGAGTTTGCGTGTGTCAGAGTGTGCTGTGGGTAGGTTAGTCTCTGGAAGCCAACTTGTGCAGTTCAGATCTCGGAGACAGACAAGGTGTGTTGTGTTGTTTTGAAGACAGGACGGGCTGGTTCAGCAGTTGTGTCCTGGTCAAATCACCTCACTTCTACATGAGTCTTGCTCAATCCAGACATCTTAACTTGACTGCTGGCCATCACTGTGTATGCTTGTCTTTCTGAGAACTCTGGAGAAGTGTTTTCTTGATGGTTATCTGATTCTTCAATGAAATGGATAATTCATTTTGTGAACTAACACTCCAAAGCTACATCCCAGCATTCAACATTTCCTTCTCACTGTCTATTTAAACACATATTTGCAAATGGAAAGCAAGTGTAGGCTGCTTAACCCATAAAACACATTTGAGGTTTATTCAAAATGTTTTTGAAACAGAACCACATTTGATCCCTAAAATCATGCTGTTCAGACCCAGACTCCTATTCTTCCTGACTCTAGAACAGCAGGCTGGAGCTACTGCATGCATAGACTGCTGAGAGTGTGTCGCCTGAGATTGTACACACGTATATCCTTGTAATTGTACTGGTAAGGCTGATTGTTTGGGTGTGTGTGTGTGTGAGGGTGTGTGGGTTGTGCAAGTCCACGGCTGTTTGTATGAGTGTTATAACACTTTCCATAGTAACAGCTCAGACTATCATATGAGACGTGCTGCATTTTACAGTGTACAGAGTGATAAACATAGTGAAACATTCCTATTTATTGCTCAAGCTTTTGCAGGCACATACCAGATCTTTCTATAAAGCTCATAGTGAAAGTAGTCTAGTATTAGAATGTACATGACATGACCTCCTGTACTCAGTTCTGTAATATCATACTGCCATACATTAAGAACAAATAACTGCCTTGTTTTGATTATTTTTGTTGAGTAATTGTTAACTTGTATTTGGAATTTGTCTTCTCGCATACCCTACCTTGCTCTCCATGAGACACACAGATAGGGAGAGAAGCTTGGAGTCAGAGTGCAGGGTCAGCCATTTATACGGCACCCCTGGAGCAGTTGGGGTTAAGGGCCTTGCTCAGGGGCCCAGCGGAGTAGGATTCCTCTGCCAGTCGCAGGATGTGAACCAGCAACCTTCCAATTTTCTTGTTACGTTTTTTCCAGCTATGAATATCATGTTTCATGTTCTCTGTATGGTAAGTATGGTGTTGTTCTGTCTTCTATTATTTTTCAAAATCCTAACCACCTTAACACGCCCATGTGTGTTTTGCTGTTCATGAAAATAAGATCAAAACAAGCACATTTATTGCAGTACATTTCTGGTGGTGATTTTGACCTTTGTAATTCAGAGATCTCTGTTCTACTTTATGGCCAATGACATACAGAAAGATGCTACAGTTTTCCCTACTTCCTTTCTATGTTGGCCCCTAAGACCTTAACTTCCTTTTGTATTTTATACTCCTTTAAAAACAGTTTCACTGGAGGCATGCAGGCCGAATTTCAGTGTTCAGGGAAGGAGGCACTAGAGGTGTCCTCTGAATAGACAACTGGAACCAGTCTTGGTTTATAAACAGAGAACATTTATGTCTGTACGTGTCTGAACCTTAATTAGGAAATCAAAACCTGTCTAACAGGCCCTCTACTCAGCACTGGACCCTGAAGGCTAACGTTCGGAGAGCTACCCAGCAGAGAAGGGTTTATCTCAACACAGTGTCTGCTAAAAGTAAGTTAGAATTACAAGCCTTTTACATCATAGATGTTTTTAAAGATGTTTCACCTGCATTGCTTTTAAAAAATAAAAATGGGAAATAAGCAACATGAACAGAATAAAGGCAAATAAGAATGTGAACATTAAAGGCAAATAAGAATGTGAACATCCGCTTGCCAAATGACACAGTGAGATAACAGCACATGGGAGGTGTTCAGATGGCATCCACCCGCAGTGCAACCCTCAACGCTTCTTCTAATACAGGTCATTAATCAGAGCCGCTGTGCGTCCTCGGACACAGCCCATAAATCAAACTGTATCTCTCGGCTGTGCGGGCCAGGTGCAGTGACTGAGGACAAACTCCACACGTGCAGCTCGGGCTACTGCCTCCTGCTGTCCTGTCCACGCTGAGACAGACACAGAACTGCAGCTGCCTTCTCCCCCTCTACCTTTCTGTCACTGCCATGGCGGCTGGCTTGCCATGCTGTAGGAGGTGCTGTCCCCTGGCAGACGTCGCCTTGCTACAGTGCCCAGGGCCTGTAAAGACAACACTGGCTTGAGGATGTCGCAGGAAGAGGAGGATTTGTATGCATCACACTCTGAAAGCATGGTGCCATTCATTACCCTGATTGCCTTTCTGCCGTTTTCCAAATCCATCCGTCAATGGATCCATTTTCTGACCTTTGTACTGAATTCAGGGTCACAGGGAAGCCAGAGACTATCCTGCAAGCAACAGGCACAAGATACACCAAGGATACACCCTGGACAGGATGCAGGGCACATACACTCACACCAGGGCCAATTTTCCCAGAAGCCAATTCATCTACCAGCATCTCTTTGAACTGTGGGAGGAAACCAAAGCACCTGGAGAAGACCACTGCAACACCATGCAAACTCCACACAGACAGCACCCCAGGTCCCAGACTGAACCCAGGGCCCCAGCTCTGCGAGGCAGCAATGCTGACCACCGTGCTGGAAAGTGTTCCAGGCCTCAGCAGAAATTAACATTGCATTTGCTCTCAGTCCCAAGTGGGCCCATGACCTAGGGCAAGTGGCTTTAAACACTAGGCAAGTTACCATTCTTTTGGACAAGATAACTGCTGTAACACCTCAATTTCCCTTCGGGATCAATAAAGTCTTATCTATCTCTAACTCTGGAATGCAGCACAGCCAGGAAGCATATTCCTTGTCAACATTATGCAAATGATTCTCTGTGTAATGCATTTACATTATTCATGTCAACATTTTTGATGTGGAAAAAGCACCATGTTGCACAAAAATAAAGCACAATCATGTTACAATTATGAACATAAAAGGCAGATCTGCAACAGAACACTTTCCTGGTGAACGCTGTAGGGTAAGATTGTGATAAAGTTCGCTGATTATCTATTTCTCAGAACTCAAAATCAACGATGTAAGGAGTTATCTTGTAAACCCTGTTTCTGACTTTTTCAATAATAATAACAATTTATTCAACATATATTTTGCTGCTGCAATTCATTGTATTCCTCCATTTTAAATTCGATAAATTGGATGTTGGTTTGGAAAGTATTTTCTTTGTCTTTTCTACTTATCTTAATTGATCTATTAATCCTTTTGGGCTACTGAAACTGCACTTTTATCTGTTTTTTAGATGAATCTGTCTCAGGCCTTGGGAGTGTTTTTTGAATATCTTCAAAATTCCGCAATTTGTTCTCTACTGATTGTGCAGTCTATCTTCTCCAGTTTTATAAACCTACGACTCAGCCTACTTTGATTTCCTGAAATGATCAGCCTTTGCTCTGGTTCAATCTGGGGGATTGAAGAGAAGCAGAAAGGGCGAAGCTTGATGATTAACACTATGGCGGCTGTGCTGAGCCCCTGCCCCAGACTGGCTCACAGTGTGCGTGCCTCAGCAGGGTGCGCTGGGTGCAAAGAGCACCTGGGACAGCCTGCTCGCCCAGGGCCTGTGAGTCAGGCAGTGTGGAGGCGCCCTGGAGCTCGTAATTATCGACTCCGTCATCATGATCATCTGCTTCACTGTTATTATTACTACAGTCATTTTCATCACCTCTCTGCTCCGCTCTGCTGCCATTGGCTGTCCTTAGTCCCCCCACTCTGCGTCTGACCTCACGTAGCTTCTGTGCTCTCTGTCTCCTGTTCAGAAAAACGCCCACTCCGTCGCACACAAGAGGTGAGTCACTTCCACGTTGCTGCTCCACTCTCCTCCTTTATTCCACTTTCCTGTTATTGCATCTCCAGCCTGATACATTTTTTATATATATATATGAGCTATGCATCAGTAGTGATGGCGCAGTGAATTGTATTTTGAAAAAACCCATTGCAAAAAATAAAGTGTCTCCTTCTCAACTCCCCCAATCAGCACTAAAGCGTGTTCCTTAGATATACACAGGTTAAAGGAATGAAATCTCTTTAGTGTTGAACCCTTGAACCCTGTCCCAGCTGCACTGAGGATGGAATCTGAGCGCAGCCTCTCCAGACAGGATAGATTAAAGAGATCAATTAATAAAAAAAAGGTTCCTTTTATTAAACTGTATGTGAGCAGAGATTGGAAACTGGAGCAGCCCATGTGTGTGTGTGTGGGGGGGGGGGAACACGCAACCTCCACACGGAAAGTTCCCCCGCACTGGAAGTCTGGAACGCTAACCTCCCCCTCCATGCCAGCCCACAAGAGGATGTGGCACAAACATTTAAAATCCTGACGCATATCTACAAAATCAACCCAGAGGACTGCTTCAAGCCAGGACCTCCGAGGGCACAATTTCGAAAGTAAGAGGGAGTGCGCTGGGGACTGAAATCGGGAACCACTTCTTTACACAAAGGGATGTGGGGGACTGGAACAAACTGCCCAGCCATGATGCTGAAGCTGAAGCCTTCAGGAAACGGCTGCCAGTGGAGGATTGGTTCAGCAAGCTACTGGCTGTGAAATGTACCGAACACTGATATAGCGACTCTCACGGCCCTGGAGGACATATTTGTCAGCCAGTTCACATTTCAGCTCAACTCTTAATGAGCGAAATCAGCTTTTTATTTGGCTTAATGGGATCAATTTAACAGCTTCTCACAGCTCCTCAAGTGCGGGTCCTCTGAGGAGACACCTAGAAAACCTGCAGAAATCCTGGCCTTTAGGACAGGACTGGACACCCCTGGTTTAGAAGATGTGAGACAAATCAAATCATGCTGGTCTCTCCATAACATTAAAACCTGGCTTCAGTGGACTGGTGCTTTTTAAAAATCGTAAAAGATCAAATGCAATAACAGGTTTTACAAACAGGCCATTTTGATACCTTGATCGCTAAGTAAACATTAAAAAAAGAGGATCTATCAGTATTTTCACACGCACGTACGGAAAGTATTAAGAAAAAAGCAGTAGCAGGGCACGCTTCAGCGCGACGGTGCCTGGGGCACTCCGCGGAGCGTGCAGGTCTCCATCTGCTTGTCAGCTCAGGACGAGCTACGGCTCTTGGTAATGGCGCTCGCCCGGCACTGTTAATCAGACACGGATTGTGCGCCCTCTGCTGGACTATACTTGTGTCAACGACAGTGCCAAACGTCCAATTCACCCGAGCTGCGCATTAGACTCCAGAGGCTTTTTTTTTAAGTTAACTTTATTGGCTCTATACAATTTCTTGCATTAGGAATTTGTCTTTTCGCATTACCTAATTTGCTCTCCGTGAGACACACAGACAGGGAGAGAAGCTTAGGGTCAGAGCGCAGGGTCAGCCATTGTACAGCACCCCTGGAGCAGTTGGGGTTAAGGGCCGTGCTCAAGGGCCCAACGGAGTAGGATTCCTCTGCCGGCTGTGGGATACAAACCGGCAACCTTCCAGCCACAGGCGCTGATCCTTAGCCACAGAGTCACTGCACATTCGTCTTCTTCTTCCTAGTCTTTTTCTTATTTTGCCCGGTTAAGAGTAGTATTTGAAATGGTAGAGGGGGATTTCTTCACTAAAACATCGAGAATTCTTGTTTGATGAGCGTCGCATTTATTAGTCATTAGTTACACAACGAAGATGAGCCAAAGGATCATGCAGTACCATATGAAAACAACCAAACATGGCCTTTTTTTATCTCCCACTTTCGATTTGAACGAAACTTTCCAGAAACATCGTCTCATGGGAGAAATGGTCAGATTGTGCTTTCTGGACCTGAGTGACAATGTACTGGGCCTCCAGCCTACCATAACACATCCATCTCTAACAGGCCACTGAATTCATAAAGAAAGACCTGCAGACAGCATGACAGAACCCCAGCAGGCCCTCAGAATACTGAAAAAGGCTGTAGAACAAATATTTTCTGAGCCAAAGTGAGACAGAGGAACACCCCTGAATACAAACACGACAGGATCTACAACAAAACCCAGGGATCATAAACAATATTGAAGCCCTTCCGCTCTCTGCCGGAGACTGAGGGTATCGTTTTTTGTTGTTGGATAATTACCGGGATAATAATGATAGCATTGTTTTTTTTAAACTGACTGATTCTCCAACTCCAGCCCATCTAGATCAGAAATGGAACACTGCAGTCATCACCATATGCTTTTCTTCCTCCCTCTGTTCTTCATTACTTAATTACACTAATTACTTGAATCAGGGACTCGATGTGCGGTCACCTTTGACGGTGATCCCTCCTCTCGCACGCTGTGACCGGAAGGCGTAAACTGAAAGTACGCGGACGAGTAGATTAGCTGATTAGTCAGATCAGCAGTTAATGGCTTAATCAGTGGCTAATTGAAGGATACCTTCAGGAATTCTTCCCCCGAAGATGAGATGTTAACAAAGAGATTGGGCAATTTAAATTGGTTCAGCTCTCGGCACTAAATTTATATCGGAAGAGACTTTGAATCATAAAATACAATCTGCTACCGTTTAGCATGTTGCAAATGAACTTGAGATAAGTGGCAAAAAGGGGCAGCATGGCAGTGCAGTGGTTAGCACTGCTGTCTTTCAGCGCTCTGGCCCTGGGTTCGATTCCTGGGGTGCTGTCTGTGTGCAGTTTGTGTAGTTCCCCTGTGCTGGTGTGGGTTTATTCCCACGGTCCAGAGGCCAGCTGGTAGGTTAATTGGCTTCTGGGGAAATTGGCCCTGGTGTGAGTGGGGACAAAGCTTGGGTCTGTGCCCTGTGATGGACTGGCGTCACTGTCCAGGTGTATCCTGCCTTGCTCCCGTTGCTTGCTGGGATAGGCTCCCATTCCCCCAGGATCCTGTATTGGATAAAGCAGTTCTAAAAAGGGATGGAGACGTGTCAAAAACAGAAAGAGCAACGTTGGCGTACGCTACAGAGAAGGCCAGCGGCGGCGCGCACCTCTTTGTCAGCCGAGCTTAAGTGTGACGTGTTAGCAGCGCCCTCTTGTGGCGACCCGCCGTTGCATGTCCGGACAACCGAAGTAATGTGGAAAACTTGCCGTTTTCTTTAAACCCTTGCGGAGGGCGTGGCGGGGGACCCCCCGGCGGGACCGGGGCGTGGCTGGGGTGGGGGAACGCGCGAGCGAAGGGCCCAGAGCTCTCAGCGCGTGCGACGCCACGCGTCCAGGCCACCCCGAGGAGACGGGCCGCTGTCAGCACAGTGCGTGGACAGGTGGGGGGGGAAAGGTGGCTACCCAGCAGGCAAAAAGCGGGCGTGTCTGGAGCGCCGGACACGGCTGCGAGGAGAGCGGACAGAGGACCGGTCACAAAGCCACTGCCCGGGTTTAAATAACCGAGGGGCGGCGAAGGCACTGGGACTGACCGCCTCCTGGACAGTTACGGCTGGGACCTGCAGTAACACCAGATCGGCTCTCCATTCGCTACATCTGACCACGTTAGATTTTGTGGAGTGAAAGACCTGGGCGCTGCGGGCTACCTCCACGCGTGAGCACGAAAGTGAACATTTCTATCTATAATCCTTACACTTATAGAGCGCTTTTCTGGACACTCCACTCAAAGCTCTTTACAGGTAATGGGGATCCCCTCCACCACCACCAATGTGCAGCATCCACCTGGATGATGCGACGGCAGCCAAAGTGCACCAGTACACTCACCACACACCAGGAGAACAGAGTGATAAAGCCAGTTCAAAGATGGGGATTATTAGGAGACCACAACTAGTCTCCTCGAGGAAATTTGGCCATGACACCCTTAATCTTTTCACAACACAGATGCGGTTTACAACACGGATGCCACATACCGTATAGGACTCAAAGTCAGTTCGGGATGGAGGCACCCAGCTTCCAGAGAGAGGGGATAAACTAGGCACCAGGCGCAAACCCTCATCAAGCCCTAAGACATTTTTGAACGAACCAGCGGACATGACAGCCGGGGAAAGACGAGGTCATAAAGTAAGAGAGGCATAACCTAACGGAACTTAGCTAGTACAACTTTCCACGCATCCGTTTGACAGTCTCGGGTCGGAGATTGGGTTTTCTCGTGTCTCCTCCGGGGTCCGGCCGCATTTTCAGCACCTCGGACAGCAGTCGTGCGCGCTCTGTGCCTCCGGCCGCGGCTCGGCGCGCTCTGGGAGCGCGTGACCCGACCCCACGGGGGCGAAGGAGCCGGCGGTTTCTCGGCGTGAGGTCCGCGCGCACCAGCCGGGTCGATGAAGCACCGCGATCCGTACAGCGTGAAAAATCACCTTCGATCCGGCAAACCCGCGCCTCTCTCGCTGCGTGGCAGACTGTGGAAACGACTCAATAAAGTCATAAGTGACCTGTTTCTGGACTGAACGCATCTACACATCTACTGCTACTTCTGTTCTCTTTCTTTTCTTTTCCCGTTTACAACCGTTTTGGTGCAATATATGCCAGGGACCTGTGCAATACATTTATATCTATATTTATATCTATATCTATATTTACATCTATATTTATATTCATATGTGTGATACGATTTTTCTGCGTACTGTTCTGTTCTAGTTTGTGCTTTGTGTGTCCGGACTGTGAGTAACTCTTTTAGTGCACCCCTCACTGTACTGATTGTATTGTATTATTATTATTGTATCATTCGTTACACTGTGGCTGTGTTGTCTGTGTTAAGCTGCTGTTGCACTGCAATCAATAAAGTATCTATCTATAAATAATGTAAGTGCCGCCTTCATACTCTCCTCTTCCATGTGGAAGGAAGGATACGGAAATGTTCTAATAATCCAAATCCTTCTAATCCTTTTAGTTAATCGATTCTCATTTAAAAAAAAACAGCTCTGGAAGAACTGAGGAGTAATTTTCTATTTCTATTTGATCCCGTTAATAGTATTTAATTTTCACTATCATGTCGGTATCAGCACCAGATCTTTTGTGATATCGTTCATGGGTTCAGGAAAGTAATTTTTTTTTGTCCATTCAAATATATATATATATCTTATCCATATAATACTCTACAAACACGGTACTTATTTTCTAATTATATATATAAAAAAAATATTTTACTGCGGTTCTTCTTCGACAGGAGACGTAGTGGCAATCGATGGGTTTCGGAGACGGACTGACCTTCATTCGCTCAGTCCCGCCCCCACCCTCATCCACCGGGCACTTCAATATAACCGCGATCTCATCTCATATGCAGGCATTGCAGGGAGCGAGCGTTTGGCGCACTGTGTAGCATGTATTCAAGTCATTCCGCAAGAAACTCTGACACGAGAGGAAATGTTACCATCTTTCCTCCGCGGGTAAGGGAATAGGGTCCGGTTTGGTGGTATGATCGCGATGAAACCCTTGAAAAGCACCGCGCATCCTTCCCGTCTTTAAAGTCTTTAAGCAGTTGCCAAAAAGGAAATGGATTTTTTTCCCCCTCATTGATTCCCCCGCCCTCCTCTTCTGCTTGAAGGCAATAAACCTGTCTTTTTCTCTCCTCGTCGCTGGAACTTCTGAATTCTCAACTCTGCAGTCAGAATTTATCTCCCCCCCCCCACGCCCCCACGCCCCCGCCTGCAAGGATCCGGAGTGAAGAAACATCTTTTCAAGCATAAATGCATGAATGGCATGATATGCTAGGATCGCACATAACCACCGTACTGCAATCCACACAGAGCAATGACTAATTCACGGGATCGATATGGTGTATTAACAGCTAGGTTGAAATTCAAAAGCGTTGCATACATCGAGCTAGTAATAAATAATACTCCGGGGAAGTGTTTAAGCCCCCGGTCACTAGAATCCTTTTATTTTTGACAGATAACTCTTTGAAAGCTGGCAGACTGTACATCACCACCGTTCTCGTCACGCTCTTACCTTATCTGTCCAGCCACGGCCTCCTGCCTTATCTCGCACCCGGGAGCTGTCAGGGCTGAATGCATTATTCGTATTTATTTGAAATGTGTGAACGCACAGACGTGTACGTGGAACGGAACACGAGTCAATATCACGGGGGGGGGGGGGGACAGCGAATTTGCGTTGAAATTCTTGAAAAGTAGTAACTGCTGTGACTCGAGCCTTTTCAGAAATGGGTGTTGGTCGTCACTTGACTTCAGGCAGCGGCATCCTTTGGTTCCAGTCTCTAGGTTTTTGATTCTCGGTATTTTTACTTGGGCGTAACTGTTGTAAGCAACACCGGTCAACCGGCGATCTTACTACTCTACTTGTTGGTATGATGTGGGATTTTTCGTGGCATCTTCGTTTTTGCGTTTGTCTGCTGCACCAACGGTGTGAAAAAGGGGGTGAAACATCGAAGGCGAATGAAAAAAAACGCGTCTGGAGTTTTTTTTTCCTTTTTTCCCCCTCAGCGGAATTGGGTATTTTTTGCAGATGTTTGCAGATTTCCCCGTCTACCCCGCCTCCTTGCCCAGCACGTCAAACGATGCGGCGGGCGCCGCGCTATAAATGCAGCTGACCTGCGAGGCAGCAATTGCGTCTCTCCGTCCTTCGCTTTCGCTCACACTCACTCACTCACTCACTCACTCACTCACTCGCTCTCTCGCAACCGGCTGTCGGAAGAAACAGCGGAGGACACCGTCACGACACGATGAGTTATTCCACCGATATCTACTCCACCAGCTCCTATCGGAAGATATTCGGGGACGCTCCTCGAGTTTCAGCGCGGGTCTCCGTCAGCAGCAGCCCCTCCCGAGCCTCCGTTTACCGGTCCGGCCCGGCCCTGCATTCCCGCAACTATGGCTCGTCCTCGGGGGTCTCCTCGTCTACCTACCGCAAGATCGGGACAGGGCGAGCCGCGTACTCCGCCCTGCCGGAGAGCTTCGAGCTCTCCCAGTCCACGGCGGTGACCAACGAGCTCAAGATCATCAGGACCAACGAGAAGGAGCAGCTGCAGGGGCTGAACGACCGCTTCGTGACTTTCATCGAGAGGGTCCACCAGCTGGAGCAGCAGAACAAGGTCCTGGAGGCCGAGGTCACCCTCCTGCGCCAGCGGCAGTCCGAGCCCTCCCGCCTCCACGAGCTCTACGAGCAGGAGATCCGGGAGCTGCGGGCCCGCGTGGAGGAGCTGACCCACGAGAAGAGCCAGATGCACCTGGACTGCGTGCAGATGAGCGAGGGGCTGGAGCGCGTCAAGGACAGGCTGGGCGAGGAGACGCGGCTGCGGGAGGAGGCGGAGGGCACTCTGAAGGGATACCGCAAGGACGTGGACGACGCTACGCTCGCCCGCCTGGAGCTGGAGAAGAAGGTCGAGTCGCTGCTGGACGAGATCGCCTTCCTCAGGAAAGTGCACGAGGAGGAGGTGCAGGAGTTGCAGACTTCCATGCAGGCGTCCCAGGTAGGATATAGCGCCCCAGAAACATCATACAGCAATAAGGCTCATGTCACACATCTGAAGGGGGTTAATCTGAACAGTGCTTGCCCCACAGTGCCTTTTATATCCTCCACGAAGGTTGACAGTTTTCTTCCTGACACGCAATGGCGTGTTTTAGGTTCTGTCAGACCCCGTTTAATGCACAAATAATTGCGACACGTTCTGACACGATTCGAGAGTACGCAGGTCCATGTCCGCCGGACATCGGATGTGAAATTAAGTGAATTTACTAGCTTGCATTCGCTTATTGTTTCCTGCTGCGTCTCCGTTCCGCTTCGCGTTCCGGGGTATCCCCGCTCCAAACTTCGCAGGCACTGCGGTCACAGCCGGCTGCGCCAACTCGGGAGCTCAGCAGATCCAGCCCCGTGCGGCGCCCCAGCTGAGAGGAGACATTATTAGCACTTCGTTTAAACTCGATTGGCTGCAGAAGTCATTTCTCTACGGAGGACAACAGGGCAAAAGACGCAGTGCAATCACCCAAACTGAAGCTTCATTAGACTTATTTTTTTTTTCTGGTCTTGGAGAAAAGAAGAAGCAAAAATGAATTAAACGCATCGCAGAGAACATAAATATGCAGATTTGCTGCTGCCTTCCACACATCAGCAATTTTGAAATCCCCGTAATAACGCGTCGCTGCTTTAAAGCGCGAGTCTCCCGAGGATCGCAGTGGTCCCCGGGGGAAATACAAGCGCAGAGCCGCAGATTAACAGTAGCGCATAATTCTAGGTGTGGCACCGAGGAGGATGCCGCGTGTCCTTCAGTATCGCTCAGACAGACAACTGAAGAATTCCGTTCCAGCATCGCCTCGCTACCAGCTACAGAATTATTGACAGATCTCTAGAGTTACCGCAGTTAAATAGTGCAGAAGTCTCCCTTTTCGCCTAGTTGCAACAGCACACGTTTTAGAATTGAACCGTCTGCATTTCAACTTTCAATAATTTATGTGCTCTAGGTGACCATATAAAACAATATAAAGGACGTCTATAAATAATTACATTTATATTGAGGTGCAGTACGGTGATTTATTTATACATAATGGGAAGTAAAAAAGTAATAAAATCGCCCTCAATTTTTATTTAATGAAAGTGAAAATCTTGTGTATTACTAATGGGCAGGTCATTCACCTGCTTTCTATGTACTCAGAATTCATAGGGAAATGGATTGTAGGAACTGGCTGGGCAAGGCTGATATAGGGTTTGGAAGTACATCCAATAAAATAATTTTCACCCGCACCGTGACAGAATGAAGGTTGAGTCTCTTCGCTCCTTTTCCACGAGCATTAGGTTTGACCTTGTAGTGCACAGTTGCTTGGCCTTTTCGTAGTTCCTAATGCTATAATCTTCATCCAAACACCAGAAAGCTCCGCCTTTCATTCCTAATCCACTATTGATATGAATACAAAGACAGAGAAACCGAGATCAGAGAGACACTGCAAGTCCAGCTGGCAAAGGTAACCAGCTTTCATCTAGAAAAGAGCATTTTAATAAGCTGAAAACAACGAGGCAAAAATGTGTTGTCAGATTGTGGTATATTTTTAGTCATCAAAAGACCTGCTGCTCTGTGGTATCCTATTGCCACAGGTAGAGGAACACTGTAAACTCGAAGCACATAGACAACACAACAGCATCTCATTATCTTCCTGTGCGTGATTGTGTATTCTTACAGAAACGTTTCAAAACTTTGCGAACTGTTTTGTCCTGACTTTCAGAAAGGGTAGCAGTAACGTCCACACAAAGCCAGCGGCCAGCCAGGCCACAGCCCCTCCCTGTTCCTGGGGTGTGACTCGGGCTGGTGCATGTGGGTTCCCCAGGCTGGAACCCTAGTCTTCCCTTGCTGGGTGGACTGGAGCGACTGGGGTGAAGTGTCTTGATTAAAGGAGCAACACACTGTAAACGTAATTTCCAGCTGGGAAGGAATGTCTGCCAAACACATACTGTACTGTAAATAACAATAATATTCCAACTGTAGCATCTGCAGTGGGGCCTTAAACCCAGTGCCTGTCAGTGAGGAGCGCAGAGTCCCAGCCCCTGCTGTGCAGCGCTCCTTTTAAAACAAATGATGAGGACAAACCTTTCCAGTGAGATAAACAGAGGGTGGAACCTTTTCCCTCTATCTCTTTCTGTCTCCTGCTGTAACGTTTCTCTGCTCTGAATGTTAAACCGGCCTCTGGGGAGTGCACTGCACTAGTAAAATTAACGCCAGCTGCTGTGCCTTTCCAAGGGAAAGGGTATAGAAAGAAACTAATTCGATCCAGCAGCCCCCAGCTCTGTCTCCGCTCAGACAAGCTGATGCAGCTTGATCTGGTGACAGCGTAGGAAAAAATCAAATACTCTCTGTTGGGGTGTTCAAAATTCACAGCATTCTGACTTTTTACCGACAGGCTAAGCAAAAAATAAAATAAAATGAGAACATTTTATGTTGAATCCTCTCACAAGAGGACTCGCGTAAATTAGTTTGGCTTTGCATAATTGCTTTATTTTTTTTTCGAACCCAAAAGGGCCTTATCCTAAATCCCCATTTTTGAAGCTGTGCTCCTAAGCAGCACAAACCACAGCCTCAGCCCATCCCCCAGTTGGATATTTTGTATTGGCCATGCAGATAAAGGGGTCTAATACATGGAGGTATCAAACCATTACATGCCACAAGCAATATGTCTACAAGAAGGACAGAAAAATGCAAAGGCATTTAAACACAAATGATGTATAGAATGACTAAGAAGGATTGAATGGCCTCCCTGCCTTCTATAATTTCATATTCTTGAATTCTAGGAGAGATTTAGGGAAAACTTGATATTTTGGATGCTCTGTGCAGTGCATGGAGCACTCCAGCGTTGATGCGCTGTGAGTTGGCTTTTGGCAATGCAAAAATTATATATTTTTTGAAAAAACACAGCTTTCAGACATTACTGCAGCACTGCCCAGAACCAAAATCCAAAATCCAAAGCGAGGTGGAATGACATGAATTTATACAGTATCATTATTCATCATTTGAGAATGCATATGTGTGAAGTAATGAGTCTTAATTAGTGGTCTTTTTGGCCAATTAGAAGCTCTTGCAGCTTTGTTTAAAAACTTGTGCACTCCAGCTACATTCATGCAGCTTTTAGATAATATAACTGATATTGCCTATCTCCGATTGGCCAGTCTGGGACTGGAACCCTGGATGTTTTCCCATCGTAACAACATGAAAGAAGTTCTAGGAAGTCCGAAAAAGATGTGATCATAGAACAGAATGATATTTTGTATTTTTAGTCTCTGAATCGCATCTTGAAAACACAAAACCATCGTGTTTTGGTTTCAATCTCTGTGTGTTAGGAATTCGGCACTCTAGGATGTTCATGGTGCTACAACAGCCTTGATTCTGGGGTGCTGGACACCCACAGCCTGAGCCTGCAGTCTTATGTCGGAGCACCCCAACAATGTTACCCCAGCAGCACCCATCATTCATCACTGCTGTAGTGAAGGTCTGGTCCGTGCATTTAGTCAGGACAACTGTAGGATTTCAGTAAGCATTAAGGCTTGAAATTGGGGAGGCAGGAGAAGGTGTAGATATTCCAGGAGTCAGAGAGCCAACAAGAGTTTTTCTTGTCCTCTGAGACCTTTGCTGTGTTTTTAGTTTCATCACAAAACAGTTACTAACCAAAGTTACAGACCTACTGCTTGTTAACTGGGATAAACCTACAATTTCAAAAATTCAAAGCATTCTGACTTTTTACTGACAGGCTAAGCGAAAAATAAAATGGGAACATTTTTATGTTTAATGCTCTCACAAGGATCCTCAAGTAAATTCGTCTGAATGGCCTTGTGACTTTTTTATGTACGAGGAAGACGCAAGCTGTTGAATGAAAAACAAAATAAAGCAATTAAGCAAAACCAAAAGCACTTCTCTCTCTGTATACCTGCTCTGCACAGTCTCTTCCTAGATTTGCGGATTTGCACAGGGGAAACGGGGTGCACACGTGGCCCTGTGAGATTAAACTGGTCCCTGTGCTGGTGCTCCTCTGTGTCCTGCCCAGGTGTCGGTGGAGATGGATGTGAGCAAGCCCGACCTGGCGCTGGCTCTGCGTGACATTCGGGCGCAGTACGAGAGCCTGTCGGCCAAGAACCAGCAGCTGGCAGAGGACTGGTACAAGTCCAAGTTTGCCAGCGTGAAGGAGGCCGCCGCCCGCAACTCGGATGCCGTCAAGCAGACAAAGGAGGAGCTGAGCGAGTACCGGAGGCAGATGCAGGCGCGGACGCTGGAGATCGAGGCGCTGCGCAGCCACAACGAGGCACTGGAGAGGCAGCTGCAGGAGCTGGAGGACCGCCATGCCGCCGAGACCAGCGAGCTGCAGGTGAGGGGGAGGCGCCCCCTGCTGGTACCGTACGGTCTGCTAGCTCACTGATGTGGTGCAGGAGACACAATGAGACAGTTTGTGCATTTCAGTGTTAAAGTGCTCTTAGTGCAATTAAACAACACAAGCTGCTCTACCACAACCAGTCTGCAGTGCTGGTACTGGGAATTACACCTTTAACAGCAAGCAGCATTCTGTTGTTCTTGCACATAACAGCTCAGAACAGAACATCAATCACAGGAATTATAATCACTTTACTGGGGAGTAACACACAGTCACATTTCCTTAATGGACAAATCAAAAACAAGAAATGTCTCCTATTTCATCCGTTTGACCTTAATGTATTCTTAACGTCATTGATTAAACAGCTAGTTAATGTGTAATAATTATAAAATAGGACCAACGTCAATAAGCTAGTAACTGGAGAACTTACAGGTTAAAACCGGATGTGCTGTATGACACAGGGGGAGTGTATTTCCCCATGGAGGGACACTGGAAAGCTACAACACTGCAGTTCACAGATATTCCCAGTCCAGGAATAAGATGCGTGCGTTCAGCCGAGGAAGAGAGTGCCTGACGAAGGCGCGGTCTGCCCGCTGGTCTGTGCTCTTTTGCAGGAGGTGATCCAGCAGCTGGAGAACGCGCTGCGGAACACGAAGGGGGAGATGTCTCGCCACCTGCGGGAGTACCAGGACCTGCTGAACGTCAAGATGGCTCTGGACATCGAGATCGCCGCCTACAGGTACGGGACTTCCCTGCGAGGAACGGGGTGTGCTGACGAAACTGTCCTTTGAAGGACCTCAGGAAACCAGCTGTGGCAGCCTGTCTGGGGATCCTTTTCCAGAACGGCTGAACAGAGCAGGATATGAGATGAACAAACTCGGGAGATGAAGAGCGGTCAACAGCTGATTCATTTGTTCAGTGAAAAGCGTTGCTCTCCCCTTATCTGCCTCCTCTTTTCGTTCCCCGTCTAGCCTCCCCCCTGAGTTCCTCTTTCTGTTCTTGTGTCTCTTCCTCGTCACAATGCAGGAAGCTGCTGGAAGGCGAGGAGACCCGTCTGAGCTCGGTAGGGGGTGCACTCCTGCAGTCGGGCTACCCCGGACTTGTGTCGTCCTCCCTCTACTCCGCAGCCAGGTCCTACACCATGAGCAGCAGCACCTTGTACAGGAGGATGGGGGCCAAGCTGGAGGAGCCCGAAGAAGAGGAGAAAGAGGAGGAAGAGGAGGAGGAAGAGGAGGCAGAGAATGGAGAGAAAGAGGAGGAGGAGGAGGAGGAGGGAGGAGAGGAGGAGGAGGAAGAGAAGGAGGAGAAGAAGGAGCTGTCTGTCGCACCAACCAGCAAGAGCTAAAACACTCCCAGCCTCCTCCGGTGAAACATGCCGATTCCCGTCCCCCCATGTCCAGACACCTCTCCATCACGCCCTCGTCAACGCCACTGCACCACAGCCCCGCAACCGCACGAGCGTTAAGTAAAAATACACTCAGATCGTAAAATAGAAATGACTTTCCCAACACGCTCTTTGAAGACGTATAAGCTGCAGATACTGAGAAGGATAAAAGTAAAGGCACTTTAGACATTTCTACTTAAAAGATTGAAAAACTCACAGTTCAGCATTTATGACCAAACTGTACTCTAGAGGTATAGTTCATGACACAAGTGCATTCTCCATTTACAAAAAGAATTGCTGCTATACTTCAAAGGAATTCTAAAGTAGGATACAGTATTTTTAAATATAATCAAGTGTTGCTAGACTGTACTGTTTAACAGGAAAACAAGCCAGACCTCACCCCTGTATATCTAAAATGTTAAACGTCACTTTTCAGCACTGAATGCTGTTTCATGTATAGGAAAGGACAGTAGAAAATCACAGCAAACCCATCAGGTGTGATGGCAGCTCTTGTGAAGCCTGACTGCCCGCAGTGTTTCTCCAAACTGCCACAGCACATCGCACTAAAAGCACAGTGAAGCATGACGAAGATGCACGCTGCTCGCTCGTTAAGCCTCATTGCAGAGCCTGGTGTTAAATTTACAAGCACAATGAGCACGTGCAAAATTAGACAGGAATATTCAGGGGCGATCGGCATGCATTTTTACCACTGACCTGAGATCTTCATTTGGATATTATGTGAAACATCTACAAGCACATCATAGTGAAAGTACTCAGAACTTTCTCATCCATAGAATACACTGTATTATTACTAAGGTCAGTTAATCCAAGGTGCTATTCAATCAAACAATCAGCAAGTCCAATTGCAGTTTTTGCAAGCAGGTACCAATTCGGTTTTATAGCATTTAACACCTAGACATGGTAAACACCATTTGAATGTGCTTCGAATAGTCAGGATTCAGCAGGGCAGCCACTGTGGAATGAGCAAGTACAAAAACAAGAAATGAGGTCCCAGAAATAATATAGGAAGAAATATTGCACTGTGAAACTCCAAAAACTAAGTCTTATATTTGCACTGTTTCAAGATGCTGAACAGATACTGTAGATCAAAAAGCCGAGGGTGGAGTACTAGAAGAAAGAATTGAGCAGTGATCAGACATGCACAGATGTGAGAGCAGATCTCATCAGAGGTAATGGAAGGAACTCCAATAGAGTTTAATGACAATCTTTCTCTGAAGTAAAAGCCTGTAGTCATATACACATAGCATATGCATATATTAATGACAGACACTTATATTTAACACGGGTGCCCCTCCGATCTGATATTGATGCACCTGTACAGTAAATACACTCGGTTCTATCCCCTCCACTCTCACACTGCAGTCATGCAACAATACATCTAACAATTATTGTCTTTAAATGCTACCGAAACAGCATACTGTAGCAGCAGCTCCTTCACAAGGCCTCGAGGGTCATTTTGATCTCTCTGTTCAGGAAAAGCTGATGCCAAGGAATATGGAGACCTGCCATTTTTTTTACTACTGTAATTTAACTCCTGAGTGCCTAGTGTCTCATATACTGGGCACAGTGAACATGGTTTTGCGTTCATCGAAATAGTAACAAATAAAAGCTAGAGTCCCTGTCACGACCACACATTCCTGCAAATGCCGAAGCATTCTCACGACCCCAGACAACCAGACACCAGCTCTTTCCAATTCCCACAAACACCGATGTATGAACTAATCGTCCAATCGCACCTCTCCCTCTTCACCGCACCTTCTGCTACCCAGAATACTTAAGGGTTCACTACCATCACCACAACGCTTAGTATTGGTTTCACCTGCCTCTCGCTTTTTGAGAAACTCATTAAACTTCTGATCCTCTGGCTTCCTGACCTGTGACTGAACATAAGACTACGATTCTTGATCCCTCGATTTGGCTAAGTACACCTGGCTTTTTGTCTGTACCTCTTTTTTCTCCCTCTCTCACTCAACGCGTGAGATCACTAGCTTTTTCGCATAGGGTCCATCAAATCTCATTTTTGGCTTCAGTGCCGTTACAGTCCCCAGAGAATTGTATCTGTTCACTTCTCTTTACCTTAAACTCTGTCTGATTCTCACTTCTTCAGCACAGCACCGAATGTAATAATGCAAGTTGGCTGTATGTATCCGAAGAGGCAGCTGGCTATTCCCATTGTTGTCAGCCCTTTGCTTTCATTCTTATGTCTCTGGGTGAGTTAGTGTTTGATGGTTAATATCACCTGAGAAACGTTAGTGACCAACTCAGTAAGGGAAACATTAGCTAACGTGTAGCTATGACTAGTACTGAACTTGAAAATGTCATCGGCACAAACACACAAGCATGCTAAGAGAGATGTAGCCAGCATCTTGAGCATGAAAGTGTTAAGTCTGACAAATTCATTTTTTTGTTTCTTTTACTGCGAGGGCAAAAGACACGAGATTTGATTGCTGTTTCCATCTGCAGTAGCTGAAGGTCCCTTGATGCTTGGAAATGTGCTTGTGAAGACGGTAGAGGTGCTCTAGACTTCTGGAGCCAGTGACACAGTAGTATGATTGGAAGCTCAGCAAGTGCTTCAAGTGAACCATAACCTTACAGAGCCCTACCATGTTAAAACGAGCAGCTGTGACACAAAGGTAACACTCAAAGGAGCCCTCCTGACAAAATCAAAGACATAACATCAGATAGTCTGGCCCTGTGCGCATGCAGGGCCTGTTATATGGTCACCTGTCACAGGCAAATAGGTTTGTATTCCAAAGGCTCAGATGTATTGTGACAATACAGGATGCTTCTGCTGATTATGGCGGTGTTTATTTTAACATGCCTAATGGAGCTGTATGGTAAATGATGAGAAAGATATTTTTTACTTTATTCTGGTCTGGTGCCCCACACCTTTTACTTCAAGGGTTTTTAACTCCAGTGTCCATAATCCAATAGGTGAACCTGATCTTTTAGGTCCCAAAATGGCACAGTTCAGCATTTGAGAACTGAGGGAGATCTGACATTAAAGATACATTGCTGATTACACATATGAGACTTTAAATCAAGGCTGGCCAATCCTCACCCAAGAAAGCCACAAGTCAGTTAGAGTTTTTGGGTCATCAAATCATTGCTTTCTGCACCCTTGGACCAATTTCATTGTTGACCCCTGAAGCAGGTGATTTGTTCAATGAAGTTTAGGAATCATTTGACGTGAAAATATCTACAGTACATCTTGAAGCACCACAGTTGACCATCATTGGATTAACTGAGCCAGAACTCAACCTGGTGACAACAGGTGTTTCAAGTCTTAACCGAGTGGTGATTGCAAGGTTGAGCACCTTGGTCTATAGTTCAGATACTGTAGTTGCATTGTATGAGGATGTTGAAATGAAGAGGTCAGTTTTATTGCCCAAATACTGTTACTTTTAGATGTGTAGTGTCTTCCTAAGCAGTCAGACCCATAACCGAACAAACACAGCATTTGATCTTGGTATATTAGATTGTACTAATACTCTGAACCTTGTTGGTAATTGGTATTGTTGAGCACATACCATGTATTTTGGTGGCATCCTGAAAAAAAATTCGAGCTATCGCCATGCATGACAGATGGTGTTGAAAATTGAAATACATACGTATCATTACAGATTACCGGTATTGGCACCTTGAGTCTGAAACAAAGGTAGCTTTTATGGTAATGGTTGTTCATTAAGCAACCACTTATTTCAGTTGTTCAGTGCTTGTTCATTAAGGTGTTC
This sequence comes from Atractosteus spatula, assembly GCF_055471065.1. Classification (NCBI taxonomy): domain Eukaryota; kingdom Metazoa; phylum Chordata; class Actinopteri; order Semionotiformes; family Lepisosteidae; genus Atractosteus; species Atractosteus spatula. The sequence goes on from NC_142707.1 coordinate 9,549,476, forward strand.
AATCAGATGTAAGATACAGGGTGCTGCTGCTTATGATTGCTAATGCATATGTTTCCTTAAAATTGACATGATGCCATTTTTAGTTTTTCACGCCTGCAGTGATGAAGACGTTCAATGAGAGGTTGTTTTCTTCTCCGGCAGGTGGTGGAAGTGAAGGGGTTAAGGCATTTGTAGACAGATCCCTGTCAGCTGCACAAAGGCTGTCTCGGTCTCAGCATCTGTGGGTGACACGGAAAGCACTTTGCATTTACTGCAGACACCTGCCTTAAATCGTTATGTTGCGTAATAAATATGAACAAAACAAGAAACATTTTATTTTAGAAGTTTTTTTTCACCCTCTTAGCCTTTTCATTCTCCCAAACTGTCTTTTCTCCAACACTTGGAGAAAATTGTCCTGGTGGTTTTGTCATAATTTGTGCATTATACTACAGAAATCAATACACTGGATTTAATACAAGGCTTTGTATAAATTCTTATGTGATCAGTGCAGTTCAGGGTAGTGTAGAACTAGGAAATGATGATAGAAATACGATTGTTTTAATGAATGCTTAATAGGTAATGTAGGAAAAGGTAAATGGCATATTCGAGTTTCATGGGTTTTGTTACAGTAAATGGTACTGGAGGAAAATTAAAATGTTGGGGAGGAGGGGGAATTGATATCTGAAGAAGATGGGGCAGCTTTTCGTATTTAAAGAGAAAATGGTTTACATCCATATAATTCAACTAATCAGTCAATAAATCATGTTGCATGGCCTCACACTTTGAGCTTGATATAGATGGATAAGACTGGTTTGCTTGTTGACTGTCAAATTAATGAATTGCCTTAAATAAAATATCACTTACTGTGTATCCAGAAGCACTGGAATAGAATTGTACAAACTTCACTTGCTCAACAACTGTGACAATGTATGTGCTGCAAAACCGCTGCATTGACTTCTCACACACTGCAGTGGCACATTCTTCCCAATGCCAAATAAAACCATTTAACAACCCAATACTGCACTTTGCCTTTTTTATTGCCTCTATACCAATGAGTTTTCAGTGTGCATGCGTCCCTGGGGAAATAGTCACAGACTACATTGCTCCATTAAAATTTATGAGCTGAAAGATCCTGTACAAATTGTACTGATGAAGCAGAAGAAATGACATTTAATTCCAACCCAATTTAATCACAATGAAGTACAGTAGCCGGAGTGTAATATCCTGCACCATATGTTATGCAGGAGTCTGCAGCTCATAAACCCTGAAATGGTTCAGTGCAGCAACTTGCTTGTTCCCCTTGCAGGTTTTTAATCTTCACACTGCTGTCCCACTGTGCTTGACCCGTAGTTCTAAGCACTGGATCATGAGTTTGCACTGTCAAGGAGAATTATTGAAACAGAACCCTTTTCTTTTCTTTATTGAAAGTGCAAAAGTGAGTCTTGTTACATCAACAGTGCTGCGGCTTGAGGTGCACATTAGACAGATGGTTTTGAAATGCTGTGAGCAAGCAATACATTGAATACGTTGTTTGCACATTGTTTGAACCAAGGGCAAGCTGTGGGTAAACTGGCATGCTAATTCATTTGCTAAGGAGAGGGCAGTTTGCCTGCGGTTGAAAATAAAAAAATAAATAAAAAAAATAAAAACCTGCATTTTGGACGTTCTAAAGCCAATCAAATATTTGCTGAAAAGCAGTTTAAGAATTTTAGCAGTGGGTGGAAGATGTTGGCAACAGCATGCATGCAGGTAAGCTGCACTTCTTAGCAGATTCGTTAAACATCACCTTTCTGCAGTGGTGTTCTCAAGCAAACTGCAGAAGAAAATCCTGCACATGTGGGAAACACGAACTTCCAAAGGTCCCTCTCCCGTAGAAATATCCATCCTTTCATCCATCCATTTTCTAATCACTTCTTCCAATTCAGGGTCCTGGGGGACCTGGAGCCTATCGCACAAGGCAGAGTGGCACCCCGGACAGGATACCAGCCCATCGCAGCGCAGGCAGATACACATTCACAGCAGGGCCAATGTTCCCTGGAGCCAATTACAGTACTTACTGTTAATTAAGCCAATTAAGGACTGTTGGAAGAAACTCCATTCAGATAGCACCCTAATTGAACCCAGGGCCCCGGTGCTTGGAGACAGCAATGGTAATCTTTCTGCAACAGTACATATAGTATACATATATTTATGCAATAAATTGAAAATAAATACTACTTCTTTCAATAAAAAAGTAAGTAATGTTCATTGAAAACAGCCTGCAGACATACAATTACTTTTTTCTTAAATGGATATTAAGAACAGTCCTCAAAGTACTAAAATTTCCCTGTTATATCAGTCATTTTCTCAGTTAGTCACAAACACTACACACTTTGAGATTTGATACTTTCGTTCATGGAGTTGAGCCTGAGACATGTGGAATAGATATTTTCTTTTAAAAAACAAAATAACATGAAAATTGAGGTGAACTGTTAGACACCGGAGGTCGGAAAAAAGAAAAATAATAAGTCTATGGTAAATTGAATGTAAATCCAAAAGACCGCCAGAAGATTTATTTGTTTGACTTTTCTCTTTCACATTTAATGGCCTGCTTGAAAAGAATTCTAAACAAAAGGAAACTGTCATTCTTGCTAGATGAGAACTACTTTATCAATAAACTCATACAAAGTATTGGATAAATTAATTGACTGAAACAACAGGTTATTTTCTTCTTTAAAAAGTGTAACCTCCCTCCTCTTAGCCTTCTTACATGTTTATGCCCATCGGTCTGTTCATCAGTCTGCCTGAACTCTGTTTGAACTATTTCAATGACTCAGCAAGCGTAATTATCTAACAGAAATATCTTTGAAGAGCTCAGCTTTGGGAAATGTGGTCTCAAGTATTCAAACTTGGATTTCTTGAATCGGTGACAGGTACAGAGCCTTTTCTTTTTAAAAAGTGGGGGAGTAACCTGGAGTGATTTTAACAAACCAGTTTTGATTTTTTTTCTGTTCCTGTCTTTTATATATAAAAAACAAACAGCACTTAAAAGCTTTAAGTTTGCAAACCTACCCATTAAGAGCTACAGTACCATGGAGAGGGTTAAAGTAAAGATGACCTTAGTGCCTGTCTAAGGTTATTAATGCATTTTTAAAGGGAATTTAATTATCAGGTAGTGAAGATGCTCAGCAAGGGAGACTGGCTGTTGTGGCCAGGTATGGATTTATTGTTTTATTAGCGTGTGTCTCGGGGGACTGCTGCTCGGTGCTCAGTTAAGCATGGCTTTCCTGAACAGAGAACCTGCTGAGTGATCTCTTCTCCCCCCCCAGAGCCGAGCCTGAACTGTGCCAAGGTTGTCTCCACGCCCCGCCAACCAAGCAAAAATACATCTCAGTAAATCTTAAAACACTGGCAGAGATGATTCTGCAGATTTCAATGAAGGATAAGATCAGAAATGAAGAAATCCGTAGACGATGTAGGGTGGTGGATGTGGTGGAGAAGATGCGAGAGGCGAGGTTACGGTGGTATGGACATATCATGAGGAGGGACGTTGAGGAAGTAACAAAGAGGGTAATGGAATTTGAGGTGGAAGGTAACAGGGGAAGAGGCAGGCCTAGAAAGAGATGGATAGATTGTGTGAGAAAAGATATGGAGGTATGTGAAGTGAGTGAGGAAGATGTGCTCGACAGAGACAAGTGGAGAAGAGCAACCAAAGCAGCTGACCCCAGGACAGTCTGGGACTAAGGCTGTGAAATAGAAGAAGAAGAAGACTGGCAGAGATGAACTCTGAAACACGTGTCCCTTTCCTTACAGCCCATGTCTATTTAGTTTGACTTTTTTGTTGCTACTGTTCAACTGTTCTTTCCAGAATTGAAGAATAGATCTTTTCCCCCCAGGATTCAACTCCCTCCACCCAAGGAAAGCCACAACTGAGTCTTTACAGCAGCTAGGGGAGAGGTCTTAGTGGGACCAGTAGGGGGCGCTCACCCTGCGTTCTATGTGGGTCCTAATGCCCCAGCATAGTGTAATGATAAATAATGATAAACACTAAATATGTAATAGAGATAACATTTGAACGTCTCTGATACATGCAAACCAGCTTCAAAGATGAATACCACATTTGCAGGGCTAATGAAGTGATACTAAAGTGTCACGTGACTGTGATTGCATTTCATTTGGAAAATTAAGGACACAGCAAGAGCTGATCAGTGGAGACTTCTCCTGTGGGGACTCAGACTTGTGGAGGAGTGCTTAGAGCTCTTTTCTCCACCTTTCACCCTAGTTCTCTCATACTCTCTTACCTCCCCTGCCCCACCCAAAGCTTCAAGCAGAAGGCAAATGGAATGAATGAATGTATAAATGTTGTGAGTTCTGTTTTTCTGTGTCCCTTGAATATGCAGCAATTAGGGTTGGTGTATCTCATCTTAGCAACTGCAATGCAGTTTCTTGTCTTCACCAATGCGTATTTCCAAATTCTCATCGGTCTGTCTCCAACTATTTTACTGCTTTCTGCTTCAATCCCAGATTTCTGGTATTCCCATGTGCACGTCTGTCTTAGTGGTCCATATGTGGGAATTCACTGATGGCTGTGCTCTACAGGAGATGTTGGCAGTAACGGCGTCACTGTGAAAGTATGCTATAATAGAATGGTATGGAATGACAGGAAGAGTGCTGGGGGTGTTATGCTAAGAAACATGTTGGACAAAGGCTTGGTGATGTGTCTCTTTCTCTCTCTGCTTTTCTCTCAGTCTTCCCCTTCCCCTCCCTGCCTCTCTGCCGCTCTCACCTCCTGCTATATATAGACTCCTGCATTGCAGATATCTCATTGCTCAGGCCCTGCAGTTGTCTGTGAGCCACAGTGTTATGGGCCAGTGTTGGTCCAACATGTGGTAGATCGCCAGTCAGTACACAGACTGTGCTGTATCCCCAAGTTTCAGTTACCTCAGGAATACCAGACTTCATTAATACTGACTGTAACTCTCTGTGTTCAGCTAAAACATATACTAAAAGGGTGGATCCATCCAACTCACTGAATATTAAAGCCTTTTTTGCCCACAAAGCCTAAAAATTCTCAGATTGTGATTAGACCAATTAGACAATGAGGGAAACAAAAGAAAACCATTGCCTCAAAGGTTTTTTTTTCCCTTTGTATTTATTTGTATTAAATCAGCTCTGGTATCACTTAAGACAAATTTGAAATACCAATGACTATCTATTTAACAAACTACAGCTCAGTTTGTTTAAGCCTTTCAGGTTTGTAATGCACGTGTTCCAATATTTGTGTGTGCTTTACAGCATTGTTCTTTCTGCTTTGTTTTCTGTCTTACTGGCTTTTAGGGAACAATCCGTTCACAGTCGATCGAAAGTGAGACATAACAATTACAATTGCAAGCAAAGAGTTTTTTAAATTGGTTTGATACACAGTAAGTCTTTCTTTGTACTACTTTACATAGTCTGTAGAAAAAGAAAAAAAGAAAAAGAAGTGCTTTGTATTTAGAAGCTACAAATCATAATGGCAAGACTGGGAGAATCTGTTGCTCTATAACAATTACTTTTAGGTCCTGTGCTATATGTCGGGGTCTCACAGCTCTCACCAAAACTAAAGGGGATCTTCAAGGGACAACATTCATCCTGTTCAAAATGGTTTCACATCAAATTCAATTAAACTTGTAAAATGTGTCTGTGGTCATGATTTGCTTTGTAACATCTCATATTTAGTGTCAAACAACTTATTATAGCTGATAAGATTCGAATGCATTTGTGCTGCTGGGCTCCCCGAAAATCAGTTGTTTCTTAAGCCACTACAGACCTCTGCAATCCTGAAATCTGTCAGTAAAGATTCCAAAGTGTCTTTGAAATGTACACAGGCCAATGTTCTCCAGCTGGAAGTCGACTGTGCTCTGAGTTCTGGGACGTTTCATTTCTTTCTTTTGTGGGGCTGCGTTAGAGGAATTCATTGTGCTTTATGTTTTATTCATGGCACTGTGGCTCACTCTGTCTTTCTGCTGTCAGGATAACTGAGGAGGGAGCTCAGAGGGGTGTGATTCTGTCAGGCACAGATAGCAAGACGCCCTGCGTTACTGCAGGCCCTGTTACAGCACTGCACTGAGCTCCTGACAGCTCAGAGGCAAGGTGCAACCTCTACATACAGACTCTTCAATAGCTTCAAGATTCTGAATCACAGTGTACTGTAATTCTTAAACTGGTCATTCCCTTTCAGTCATAACTTTGGAAGCTGCAGATCTGGGTATTTTTTAGAATACACAGAAAGTAAATAAATTGGTTATCATTTTGCATTGCTCATTCAATTATTATTTTAAGAACATACAAAAATGAGAAGAGACCATTTGGTCCATGAAGCACTTTTGTTGTTAGTAGCTAATTGATCTGAGGATAATAACCATATGTTTTTTTTTTAAAAATGAAGCCAGGGTATCAACTACAAGAACATGGCCGGGTAGCTTGTTCCACACTCCCACCACCCTTTGTGTAAAAATCGCCGCCTGTTTTCATTTTAAGCACTTCCACGTGGTATCCAACCGTGCCCTCTAGTGTTGATTCTGGGAAAGCGCACCGGTTGACTTTAAATTTTAGCTGAAATAAGCCTTTGACGTTAGATGTAAAATACCTACTGTACCTACTGTCTACTTGCTATAGACAAGATAACATTTGCACAATAAATCCTAAGAATACACGCAAAATACAGTAATTAAATAGGTGTATAATATAAGTAATATAAGGTAAGCAAACTGCTAATAGACAAAATATTGTGTTTTGACTTCATTTAAATGTTCACCCGGTTATTTATTCATCACGTTATTTGTGGTATGTATTAACTTGAAAACGAGCGTGAGTTGATTAAAGCTGGAAATTGGAATCTACAATCCAGATATATATTTTAGTATATAATAATACAATTTTTGCATACACTTATATAGCGCTTTTCTGGACACTCCACTCAAATTGCTTTACAGGTAATGGGGACTCCCCTCCACCACCACCAATGTGTAGCATCCACCAGCCATAGTGTACCAGTACGCTCACCACACATCAGCTCTCAGTGTGGAGGCGAGCAGAGTAATGAAGCCAGTTCAGAGATGGGGGTTATCAGTGGAGTGTCCAGAAAAGCGCTATAACTGTATTTTTATTATTATTATTAGGAGGCCATGATTTAAAGGGCCAATGGGAAACTTGGCCAGAACGCCGGGGTTACACGGGGTTATATGAATCTAGTTAGTCTGGAAAAAGTCATTGTCAGTTACACTAGACTCCGGACACAATTATTTCAGAATCAGATATCAGTGTAAATTATACCGCATTTTCGCTGTCGCCGAAAGTTTTATTAACTTTGTAAATACTGATCGTTTCAGTTAGCTTTTACGTATACCGAAATGCTGTTTACATAACCTTTTTTTAAATTTACTAACGCCATTTACTGAACTATGCTCTTAATATAAAAAAAACTGCTGACAATACCTATAAATGTTTCGATTTATGGTCCTAGCATTCAAAAGCAGCTTTTCGAAGCGCAACACCTGCGAGTTTGTACTTCCATCTGGTGTTATGAAAAGGTATTGCAGTCTGAAATTAATTTAAAATCCACCGGACAACGGCGCACAACAATATGCGCTTAACAAGCCAGATTCCAAGCACTGTAAATTTAAAGAATTGTACCTTATAATAAAGCACAATATAAAGATGCAAATATAAATTTTAAGCCCATAATTTAAATCCTGAATTTGCTAGACGTTAGATTGTATTGATCCGAATGTAATAGGAAAGACGACAGCGTTTAAAACTCCAACCTGATTATTTTTTTTAACATGGAAAATAAGGATTAATGATTTTCAGTGTATTCCGTGTCTCGCATAATGTACGTAATGATATAGTACTTTTGAGAAAATAATTAATACCAAACTTCTTTTTTAAGAGCTCGACACTTCGAAAACCCCGGGATTTTGCATGAGCCCCAATGCTGAAGAGCCCCCGTCCAGTTGGTCTTCTGCTTCACCCAAGCTCGTCTGCTTTTGAAAGAACTAGTTTAAGCCACTGATCAGTCAATAGTGTTTCAATGGAGGGAACACTGGTTCGTGAGGGCTGAAGGAAATTCTGATTTGTATTCCAAACGATCTCTAAATAACTGAACACACTACCTACTTAACTGCTCGTAGTTGAATTGCTACAGTCCTTGACAAATTACTTAATTGCTGCCTGTAAAAAATGCATGGACTGCGGCTCTGCAGCACCATGATCTAGAACAAGGACGTAGTTATTTCAGAGACACGTAGCAAGTAAGACAACAGCAAATGTATCTCGCAACGTGTGCCGCGTTGCATTCTAAATTGCCTTACATAAAAAGCTAATCTGCGCTTAAAATCGAGCAAAACAACTGACGTCATGGGGCTTACTTCTGTTATCAGCAACAAAATGGTAGCGAATTATCAGAAGCGCCGCTGGTGTAGTGGTATCATGCAAGATTCCCATTCTTGCGACCCGGGTTCGATTCCCGGGCGGCGCACATATTTTCCTGGGGAAATATTTTTTTTCTAACATCAGCGTCGTTTGTAATTATTTTATTATTTATTTTTGTTTATGTAATAAATGAGGAAACGGGAGAAACACAACAACTCATGATAAACCAAATGGTTTCATTTTAGGAACTTACAGTCCCGAAACCGACGTCTGCGCCGAACGCTTTTGACTGTTCCTAGCCACCGCGGCACCCTACTGCGCATGCGGGCTGCTATATCCGCTCCGACTCAGCCGCCATCTTGTGTTGCTTTTCTATTGTTCAGAATAGGAGCAGGCGGCGACGGGAGTTTGTGTGCTTCAAGCCCTACTCGAATAAAACCCCGTCGAAAATTAAAATAAAAAACCACAAGGGTTCACTCTCAGGGTTCGAGCGTTTCCTCTGTGAAAATGATGGACGAAGAGCAACCCAAGACTCTGTGAGTATATATTTTTTGTGATTTTTTTTTTGTTTCGATTTCTGGCTGGTCCGTGTTCAGACGGTGCTTCATTCAAACGTGCACTCTCTCGGCGCTGTGGGGAGTACGCACTTGTATTAATCGCTCCGAAACTGCCTGAGATAGGATCCGAGTCTTTCCAGATATATTTCTTTCGACCGGTGTCTTTTAGCGGTGAAAGGGGGACGCGGACAGCCTGTGTTTCACGTTATGTTGTGCTGACGAGTGAAATGGGCCTGCGATCGAAGCTCACAGCTTGGCTGCGGTTACCCGGTTTTCTGTGTGATGACGTGCCTGTTTTAGCGGCCCTTGTACAGTTATACATAAAAGTACCGTGTCGGGGGGGGAACAAAGAATGTAAATTTGTCCACCCTCGGTAGTTTAGTGCTGTCTTTTTCTTTATTTTTTGGTATGAATGTTCGGGGTTTTGGGGTGGTGTGCTGGGCTGACGAGGGGACAGGGCCTAGTTTCGTGTCAGCTGAGCTGTCGGACTGGGTTACGTTTCCCCAAGGTGTCCGGCGCTGCCCGGGGAACAGTTTAAGACGGCTCCCAGCTATCGATGTTTTGTGGTCTTAGTTGTCCGCCAAGTTTATATTAATCGTTTCTAGAAGTTAAGGAGTAACTGAGTTCCAGGCCCTCCAGGGTAAAACGGTTTTGCGGTGGGTTCAGTGGCGCCTTACCACCCCCCACCCTCCTCCCCCCGCCTTGCTGAATTATTCTTTGTTTCGGTCGCCAGCCAACGTCCTGTGTGTTTAGAGATTAAGTTTTTTTTATATCGTTCTTTATTTTTGGCGCAACGGCGTTTACGAGGCTGGCGCTGCGTTATAGTCAAAATGGTTGCTCATACGTTGGCCGTAACACGCTTGCCGTCTTTTGTGGCAGTTACAGGCATTTCTTTGTTATTGTGTAACTATGGAGTGATTTATGCTCCTTTGTTTTATTTGCGTTCAAACGAGATATATATATATATTAAAAAACGAGAAACGATCGCTACTCCATGTTTATTAACGTCTCTTGAGCCGATGGCAGAAATCGACCAATGCAGTCGATCGAGGAGTACCCTGAACATAGCAGTCAAACGCGATCCGGTAAATGTTTTGCCCACGAAGACGTGTTCAATTCCTCCCCCCCCGGTTGTTAATTTGCGAGTGTCTGCACCATTAAGATACCTAGAGGACTGACGCAGATTCGGGCCGAGTGAAGGTATGGAGGGAATGCGGAAAATACGGATGTGCCACCACGCCGAGCTTTTCCTTGCGTCATCTCGTTTTCATTAACTTGTTCTTAACTTTTGTTGCACACGCAGTGCAGTGTGCAGCTGCTTTACCTCACAGTGGCTGTGGGGGAAAAAAATACAAAGGCCTCGTACTTCTGCCGTTTTTAAGGACAGGCAGCTTAAGGACTCTCCTGAAGGAGAGCTTTGATACGCTGTTATTCACCCGGTGTTGTGTGTGTCGGTTTTTTTTTTTTTTACAGGTACGTAGGGAACCTTTCCCGGGATGTGACCGAAGCCCTTATCCTTCAGCTCTTCAGTCAGATTGGACCGTGCAAAAGCTGTAAGATGATTGTTGATGTAAGTATCAATCTCCAGGTGAAAAAGAAACGAAGTGAGGTTGGCAGATTGCCCTGAAACGGGCATATCCGTGTTCTTGTTTTTCTTGGCCCCAGTTGAATATCACGTTTTGACACGTATAGTTGAAACTTGTGCAGTTGCCACATTTTTGTTTCGTACGCATTTCAAATTCGTGGTAAATGCATGCAGTGGTTGTGAGCTGGCATGTCCTTAGTTGCACATAACCTTTCATCACAGGGTGATGCGGTTCCTGGTGAGTCGGTCTATTATCCTTCAGGCTCCATGGGTTTTTGTGTTATAATAGGACCGATTTATAGTGCATCCGAGTTCGGATTGCCCACAGCAGTGTATTCGGATAGTCCGGACATGCCAAGGTGGTGTTCTTGGACCAAATTGCCTTCCTGGTTTCGTGATCTATTAATCAGGCAAGGATGGGTTTCTCAATTCTCTTCATTACTTGGTGCTTCTCTTAATGAGCAGGCTGTGAAAGGTGTTCGATTGGAATATGTATCTTGCTTGTACACGACTGTACAGTGAATAAAGGACTATGGAAAAACTCTTACTAGGGGTTTCAAAATCTAACAGTATAACAATGCATACGTAAGCCAGTTTGGCCATACTGTGATGTCATATTTGCTAAAAGTGCTCAACATGTTCCTATCTACAGACGGCCGGCAATGACCCATACTGCTTTGTGGAGTTTTATGAGCATCGGCATGCTGCTGCCGCCCTAGCTGCCATGAATGGACGTAAAATAATGGGTAAGGTAAGCTATCGTATCTACAGGGTGAGTTGGGCTGGGTGGGGATGGAACTGTGAATACTACTGTTCAGTGTGAGGATGAGTTTTTTTTCAGCTGCTATTTTGTAGACCTTGTTAGCCATCGTACTGTGCTTTACACACAAATCACTGGTGTCTTTTTGTTAACAAGGCTCTAATGTCAAAAGACTTGACACTGGCAGCAGATAATTTGTATTGTGCAAGTTGCAGGTTCTAGATGTATTTTTTATTTTTGTGCAATGCCAAGTTGGAAAAGTAGTTCTTAACATGGAGTAAAATGATCCTCATTTCAGGTTATTTTAGACAGACATTTGACAAATCTGCACATTTGTAAGTGTTTTGAATGACACGTCTCAGGAAAGATCTCGGTTTCTAAAGATCCACGAGTTGCTTTTTAAAATAAGGACAACTTTTATAGCTGGCCCCTAATGTTTGAATACATCCAGATTCCAAATTAAAACTGAAATGTGCGTTTTAATGGTGTCTCTAAACAAGGTAAGTCATTTCTGAAACAATTTGGCTCACTTTTATCACATTCAACACGTTAATCTGTTAAGTCAAGATCACTGTTCAGTTTGTCAGCAAAGGGGTAAACTGTGATAGTTCGATTTCCTCTCTGAACCAAGTGCCTCATGTTACAGTGTACAATCTATGAAAGTGTTAGTGACTTTCTCAAGCTCAGTGACTTTTTCCACTTTGTATTGGCAATGGCATTAAACTGGCTTGGACAACTTCATTTTTGCAGAAACATTTTCACACAGTTTGCTTAAGGAAAGACTTAGCTTGAAAATATTTAAATTCTGGTATACAAGTGACATCTAATTTTGAATCAGAAATGTATCGTATTGGTTTGTAAATCCTCATTTTGTGAAATGGTGCAATGTTTTTTCTAAGTAAAATGTAGACATTGATGTAACAGAATATAGTTGTTGTGCTGTGTGGAATTTGACTGAGAAATTGCGTCAACAGTGAAGGCCACTCTGTTTTTGGTTTGCACTGGCTGGATGCCTAGTATCTGTACTTCACTTTTTTAAAAATGTTCCCTTATACTACTAACTAAAATGCCTGTAGCTTTAGCAGGAAAAGTGCTATATTTCCTGTCAGTTTTCTTATACAGGATTGTATAAAAAGTCTTGGGACACCAGTAGTTTTGGTAGATGGCTGCTTACAGATTTTACATCTTCCTTGAACACAAGAGAAGGCTTACAATGTTTTTTTTTTGCAAATCTAAAGTCTTGTGGATCATTAACAATCTACAACTAAGGCCAAAAGATTTAGATCACCCTTCGCATTGAAGGTAGGACGATGCAAATCATTTGGTCATAGCTGTAATTTTGTCATTAATATACAGGGAAGATGGAACTGCTAGTTTGACAGATGTTTCTCGGATTATCTCAGATTTGTTTTCCTTCTGTTTCTCAAATATATTTATGCAAGTGATGGGGATGTTGACTAAAGAACAAGTCTTAATGCATTCAACAGAGGAAACCTATCATCAGTATTGCTGCATGCATCTGTGCCTGTGATGCCTTGAGTGTCTGTTTTGAGGCAGATCTGTTTAAAAGGCTTATTAGTGCTCTATGTAATCTAGCAGTAGCAGCAGTGTTTCCTCACACTATGGCGTTGCAGTGTCTTCATTTCTAATGCAAGTGCACCACAATTAACAGTAAACAGTTAGTTTGCAGTGCAATAATTGAATGTTATGCTTTCGGATAAAAGGAAAACTATGGTTTTATGAATTTGTCATGAGGATAAAATTTAAAGAATTTGGAACATTCGGGGTGTCCCATGACTTTTGATATGATATTCATAATTTTTAGACTTAACACAGGGTGGTTATAAAGTAAGTGCTTTGATTTGTACTTCCCTTCTGTCACTGCACTGTAGTCCCCAAGTGCCTTGCCCTATAGCCACCCATATGCCTCATGTTTTTGCAAAAGCTGTAGCTTTAAAAAAACATTCAGTTTCAAATATTTTATCCTCAACAGGTAATGAAGGACCATTGAGGAGTTAAACAAGTTCATATTTTCACTCGTTTGTAAGTTCCTTGTTATTTAGACCTTTTTACTCTTACTAAATTATTCCAAATTACAACTAGAGAGAAATTATGCAAATATTTCATATGATTGTGATCAGGTTGTCTCATCACTGCAAATGTTGAGAGATTCTCACATTGTACATAGGATTTTAGTTTTTTACCACAACCGTTCTATGCATGCTTATTTGAATACATATGCAAATTGTTGCTGTTTTTTTTTCTAGGAGGTTAAAGTGAACTGGGCCACAACACCAAGTAGCCAGAAGAAAGACACAAGTAGTAAGTATTTTCATCATAATGCTCATCAGGGAGACCTTCCACATCTTTTGAGTAGTAGTAGTATAGAAAGTTGGCTGAAAGTGTAGTGAGGTTGAAAGATATGTATTGCCAGAAAGCGTCACCAAAGGCAGTAGTCCTCTAAGTCTTGTGGAAATGTGTACCATCTGCCATCCTGTGGGTTTTGGAAAGGTCTGGATATGGCTGTATCCTGACTTCTTTCTAGGAACAGCTAAAAGAGATCCTAGGATTAGTTGGCTACTGCTAAAAAGGCTAAATAGCTTGAAAAGTTTCCTTTTGTTTGGAGCCTTTGTTATATGAAGAATTTGTACAGACAGTGAAAGAGCTGCTTCAATTCAATTAACTTTAATGTGGTATATTCACCGCTTTTTTTGAGAGAGGTTGTTGTGGTCTTTCCACAGACCACCTTATAACTAATTTTTAGCTCTGAAGTCCTTGGATGAAGAGCCTAAATATTATATTCCAAACATTACATAAATGAATTCAATCTGTATGTTCCATTTCTTTTAGATCATTTTCATGTCTTTGTTGGAGACCTGAGCCCAGAAATCACCACAGAAGATATTAAAGCAGCCTTTGCACCATTTGGAAGAATATCGTAAGTGCTTACACTTTTTGCTATGAATGCATACAGTCTGAATACGTCCATTCAGAAACTGTGCTTCATAAACATCTTTACAATTTTTTCCTTGATTAAAAAAAAAAATTGGTGTATGCTAGTGAACTTACTGAATTCTGTTAAAAAGACTTGTGGTCTTCTTAGTGTCTGCTAGGTGTCTAGAGCCACTAGTGTTTGACTTTCAATAGCGCATTAACTCAGTGTTTGAAAAGGTGTAAATTACTTTGAGCTTGTTAAACAATTTATGTAAGTTTTACATCTTGATCCGTCCAACTGATTGTTTTTATTTGTCTGCAGTGATGCACGTGTGGTGAAAGACATGGCTACCGGTAAATCAAAAGGTTATGGATTTGTCTCTTTCTTCAACAAATGGGTGAGTTTTTTCCCCCTGTTTTTCAAGCGGGCTTCCGCGTCTGTTCATGAGAATTTAATTCAGACACACTGCTTTGTTTGTAAAACTGAACTTTATTGTAGACACTCATGGTATGATTATTTTAATAGTGACTTAAATTGCAGACAGCTTAAATCTGATATTCAAGAACTCATGCAACATGTGTTTTGTTTTATGTGCACACTTTGTGTTAATACAGGATGCAGAAAATGCCATTCAGCAAATGGGAGGACAGTGGCTTGGGGGGAGACAGATCAGGACAAACTGGGCTACAAGAAAGCCCCCTGCTCCCAAGTCTACCTATGAAAGTAAGTTGACTTGCTAATGTTAAAAGGGTATGCCCCTTTTTATGCATCATCAATTTGTGTAAGCGTTTCATCACCCCTGCTACACAGCCCATCTGTAGCAAAATCATTTGAATTTAAATGAACACTGAATTCAAGATTTTAAACTTTTTGGGGGTTCTTGAGCAAGTAATTTTTTTAACCTTCTGTGCACTATTGAATTCCATGTGTTTTATGCTAAAAGTGTCTTCACTCTTCCTCAACAGCAAATGCCAAACATCTGTCATTTGATGAGGTAGTGAACCAGTCTAGTCCAAGCAACTGCACAGTCTACTGCGGTGGAGTGACATCTGGGCTGACGGGTAAGTGCTTTATTGCTAGGGCAGATCTATCCTGGCATTGGATGGACGGCCTTGTAAATAGTGGTTGCACAAAGTATGGAGTTACATATTGTTTTTATTTTTCTAATACCTTTTGTCCTATTTTCAGAGCAACTGATGAGACAGACCTTCTCCCCTTTTGGGCAGATCATGGAAATCCGAGTTTTTCCTGACAAAGGTTATTCGTTTATCAGGTATGTGGAGCTTAAGCACCCCTATTAAGTATCTGCGCGTCCAGTCTAAAATATGATTTTTCTATTCATTTGTTCACCCACAACACTAAAACTAGTTCATTCACAGTTCTGAAAGAGGTTTGTAGTCTTCTCAAGGAGTTGTCACTTTGTTCCAATGAAGCCAGAGACTGTAAATTTGGTACTTCCTTTTGAAACAGGGGTGATGCAGGACATGTGGAAAGATCATTTTGGTGATATTTGACTGAATGCTGCATTTTACTGTAACTGGGTAATTGGTCATTTTGGATCAGCAGATAACTAGATATTTAATAAATGTACTGTTTTTATTATATAATCTAGAGAGACAGAGAGGTTGAACATTAGAGTGTAACGTGTTGACTGTTGATTTAAAAAAACTGTATATATAAAAATATTGTATGTAATAAACATTTGCATGATGGCCATTATATAAGGCAGTCATGTAAATTCTGACCAAGCAAGCCCATTTATCTAATCCTTTTCAACAATTCTTCCTAAAATTGGTTCTCATGAAAGTTTTAACACTTAATTCAAAGGAAGGTCTTTCTGTTTTTCTTGTACTTGTTCTAGATTTAACTCCCATGAAGGAGCAGCTCATGCTATTGTGTCCGTGAATGGGACTTCAATAGAGGGGCATGTGGTCAAGTGTTACTGGGGCAAGGAGACTCCAGACATGATGAACCCCATGCAGCAGGTACAAGTGCCCCAGGTATGGAATGGAGACCTTTTCTCTTATGTATCATCGTTTTTGTTGTGAGCACAGGCTGCAGACTGGCATATTTTCTGCAAAATTCCAAGTTTTCTGTTAGAAGTCAGATGGCTGTTAATTGTTTTATCCTTATGTTTATTTTAAAACTTCCTTCCTTGCATCATCAGTACAGTAACAAGTGATTTCTACAAACATCTAATGTAGGGTATAAAATGAAAAAAAGCAACATAGCCCAGGATTTGTAATGAGCATATTGCATAAATGCCTATACTACCTTTGAAGCACCAGGGTGAATGTTTACAACAGACTGTTTATTGTAGGTAACCTGTCGTCACTGCACTCTGTTTATACAGAGGTACCTGTATCCGTATCGAGATTTTAAAAATCTTTTGAAGTGCAGCTCTGAGTAGGAGTAGAGGACCTTGAACATTAAGAATGTCAAATCTTTCTTTTGCAGCAAAATAAAGTAGGCTTTGCCCAGCCATATGGGCAATGGGGACAGTGGTATGGCAATGCGCAGCAGATTGGTCAGTATGTCCCCAACGGTTGGCAAGTGCCTACATATGGAGTTTATGGGCAAGCATGGAACCAGCAGGGCTTCAAGTAAGTAAGCGCAGTGTCTGCCACCGTGCTGGTTTAAAGATGATATTCTAGGACACGTTCTTCGTTCTGTCAAATTGAAGATTTCCCAAGTTCCAATGAGAAGTCGAGGAAGTCTGGGGAGTTACCTGCATTTACTAAGTATTTTGAGCTTTTTTTCTTTTTTTTAGTTCATGCTTTTTTCCCAGAATTAATAGGTATACTGCCCATTCCAAGGCACGCACCTGATCATTTTCCTCATCTTACCCATCTCAACACAGTTGAACTCTATGAACTGAAAAGGTTCATTTCAATCTAATACTCTTGAAAGACATGACTTTCGGACTAGAGGGTGGGCTTCGCCTCACTCCTTCCTGGTGTTAAGCATACACAAGTGCAATGCAGTTTGTAAGTGGATCTGCCCCACTTTTGGGTACAGTTGAAATGTTGCATTTGATACATGAGCAGACATCCAACTTTTTAAAATTTTCCCTCCTTGATTGTGTATGGTGTCATTTTTTAAAATGAACTGTTAACATCTGAATTTTGAATTGTTTTGTAATCAACAGTATTGCTCATATGTACTTCAGAACATCATATACGGATTGCTGTTAATCGTGTTCTATGGGGGAGTTTGGGCCGTATGATGGGGATTTGTAATTAGTACATTAGTAGTCTGTTGTCCTGTTCAAACTGGTCATAATGTGTTTTAGACATTGTACAGTTTACTGGGCTAGGGCTGCTTTGGTCAATGTTTTTCAGAAAAAACATGCTGCAATACAATTAAGTTTTCTTTTTGTGCATATTCAGCATAGCCCAAAGATAACTGTGACCCTGCATTCGTTTCTCATCTTTGGTATAAAACTTTTCTTCTTTTTAAAATATAGTATTTCTATATCAGTGCTCTAAATTTGTGTAGCCTGACATATGTGGTTTATGTACCAGTCAGGCATGTAAATTTCTTCAGTGACATTTGCAGAAAAGTGTGTTTTTAAACCTCAAACTTGAACATTTGCACCCGGATCCCTTTTAGCACCAGATGTGTTGCATGTTGTTTCCCAGTGTGATCAACAGTTTCTTGCTTCTGTGGGAAGGGTGAATTGAGTAAATGCTTCCTTAAATCAAGTTCACAATGTTGAATGTGTATTATGATGCTTTTCCATAAGACCATGTAAAATTGAGAAATATTACCCCAGAAAAATTTAAATTAAGTATGCTTTTGATCAACAGTCATTAATTTTGTATAGAATTTTGACAGCCCTGTTCATTTTGACACAATTAGTTTCCTCTGACTTTCATGCAACACTTTAAGTAACCAGAGGGCCTTGGCTAGAACTGGCCTGCTTTGGCTTGCTTTTTAATTGTCAGACATTACAACATCAGCATCAGAGACGGTCACCGAAAAAGACTATATGTAAACGGGGTGGACAGAAAACGAAACTAGTGAT
The DNA here is from genome assembly GCF_055471065.1 of Atractosteus spatula. Lineage (NCBI taxonomy): Eukaryota > Metazoa > Chordata > Actinopteri > Semionotiformes > Lepisosteidae > Atractosteus > Atractosteus spatula. Next base: position 9,567,710 of record NC_142707.1, read on the forward strand.
GACATCTTTAGTGTTCAAGTAACAAGGCTAATTTGACTCCTAATCACACTGGCCATGCCATTTTAAAGAACTGCAGGAGTAAAGAGTGCAATGAATAGACCTGCCCCATCTGAAAGCTGCCTTTCAAGGCCTTATTTGATTATTATCCTTGGTAAATCTGAGGTAGGCTGTTCATACATTGATATGGGTAAGAAGATGGGCCTCAGAACCTGCTCAATTTCTGAGTTAAAGTGTAGCAGCACCTGGTCAGATCTGTTAATGAATAGTGTCATGATGCTTGAATGTTAGCTGGAAGGGTTTAAAAGTTGGTGCTTGGCATACGTTATTCCGTATTTAGTGATTCACTGGTCTGATTTTCATCTGCTACTGATGACCATTTCAAGTGGTTTTGTTAGTGCACCCAGTTGTATTTACCAACAGTAAGTTTCACTGGGAGCTGTCGGGGAACTTATTTTTGGATGTAGTCTCTTTTCTATTTTACGTAGGTGGTTAAATGCTGAATTGAGTATTTTGAGAGCATCTGATTTGGGGTATTGATCACCAAGAGTGCAGTACACCTTGTTCGTACCCAAACTACTTTTATGTGGCTTTTGGGTTTCCTTAAGAGTGAGGTTGGTGAGATCACAGTACTTGTACACAGTTGTCAGTAGCAGGTGGAAGCCGGTATGTAGTGAAATAATTCCTTGGATGGGTCATGGGCTTGTGGGGCTGCCTGTCTTAGGTGTGTTTTCATCTTCTTTTATCATATCCCTCTGACACGGAATAGGTGTTTGAAAAATCAGTGCCACACTAGAGTGTTCCTTGATATTGCTAAAAACATCTGATTTCCAACCAGCTAGACTGGTCCTGGAGGCATGTAGGCTATTAAAAGTGCTTCCACTTATGACAAAGCAAAGTTATTCTGCACATGAATGACATATGGTGGAGAGACCTGCATACCCAATTTTCCAAGATTGTGGAATTGTGCTTGATGTTAATATGGATTGGCATTGGTGCTTGTAAGGTTTAGTAAACATTTGCCTGCAGTGCTTACTTCTACTGCATACCCTGGTGATTGGCATGTAGAAATAGGACGCTAATGCACCACTATTTTTATACAGATGAAAGTGAATCATTTTAGTACTGCCTGATAGTTTATCAGTTTTGTGGGTGATAAGATGCATATCATAGGAAAAGTGGGATCTGTTATTATTGTGACAATGTCAAGAAATATCAGCCTAATTTTGTATTAAATGCTGATTTTGCAGTTAATCAGTAATTGGGAAAATGGACAGTGCCTCCCCTGTCAGAGTGATCAGACATTTGTTTGGTGTTTAATCAAATGTTATTTTTATTACAATCCTCTGCAAAAATGGAAAGTAACTTCACAAGTTTTTAGCAGTTTTGTGTCAATTTTTTTCCTGGAAGGAATAAAAGGCTACTATATTAATTTGTCCATGTCTGAATATTTCAAATGCATGTAACCCTAACATTCAGCATTCATATGTGCTTTAAACTGTCCTTTTGGCTTTAGGTAGACGGTCATTATGCTGTTTAAAACTTTAAATGTATAAAACCCAACTGAACTGTATTGCATTTCTAGCATTGGTTTTAACATCTTTTAACTGAATCAACTTTAACAGATTGCATATATAATGCCCCCATAATTTTTTTTTCTTCAATAGCTGGAGGGAAAACTGTTGAAGTCTTAAAATGCTTACTATTCTAAATGGTGATGTGGAAAGTACGTGAGAAATGAATAGAACTGACATATAGTCAATTTCACGTTAACTGTTGTACTGTGCGAAGGTCTTTGACTCGAGCCAAAATCAAGTCAATAATATTTAGATGCAAACCATTAACGATGTTAATAGTATCCCAGTAGGAACTGAGAACCCTCTGGAACTAAAATATTTGTGAAATCAGACTTAAGCCAGTGGTGCTCTTGCAGGAAAGAGAAAAGGTTGCCATACTAATACTACTTTCCCCTGGCTGTCTTTTTCCGAAAAGATGAAAAATGGTAACGCTTCTTACTAGTGGTCACTTTTGAATACCTGATGACTGCAAGTTCTATACAGTAATAAATGGTTTGTAAAGTGGCTGTTTCTGTTATTGCTCTGCTTGAGCAAAATGTTTGTGGTCTTGAAACCTAAAAGCAGGAGGAGCATCTTCAATACTATATTGACTGTAGGCAGATATAGCCATCAGTCCTGTACTATTAGGAACATGCCCTGTTTTTGTAAATATTCAATCAATATTAAATTAGTACAACTATGACAGTTTTCCTCCTTATTTCAGCATCCAAAGGTTTTTTTGACATGTAAAACCGTGCTCGCCAGTTAGCTCACATTAATACTATTACCTCTGAATTTTGCTGGGGATTGACTGAGCTACTGTGATCTTTGCTATACTCAAACAAGTCACATTTACAAGACAGATTTATTCATCATGAAGATAACTTTTTTCAGGAGCAATCAAAAGATTAGGGGAAGTATGCTATAAAACCATAATGTCTAGGGCTCAACGTCTTCACTCTAAGCTCTCACCTTTGGACTGGGCTGCTAAAGAGCTGAACTGTAGGCAGTCCTGTTACTGGTTTAACATTACTTGAACAGACCCACGTGCTGTAACTTGTGTGTCCCATTCAAAGATCAACTTGCACAGCTCTGGTCTTTGAAGGTCTCAAGGTCTTATTCTTTAAGATAACTAGTAATCTTACTTGAGCACCTAACTCAGTACATGGGGGGACTTAGGGTACAAAAACTAGGGGATTTTCAGGAGTTTTAAGACCTTCCAGGATGTGTTGTGCGTGTTCCAGGTCATTGTTTCAGTGTGACCTTGTGAAAGAGTCATATCTTCTTTTAAAAACAATGCATGTTCTGTGTGATATGGTGTCCCTAGAGTTTTGCATTTATTTCAGTGATATGGCTGAACTTGACTACAGCAAAAGTCTGTTAACTCCAGAATGGACTTGACTGAACATTACAGAAATCTTAAACTTCAGTCTTTACCAGCAACTGATGAGAACCAATAAGTAGATGAAAATACCGAACTTGGATTAGACAATACTTAACATTTTCGTCCAAGGCACGTGTTCTTAACACTGCATAAATGTTTTTGACATAGCATGAAATGCCCATTGCTTAGAGTGATACATCTGCAAGACCAGGCTTATATTCCACAGTGTATATGCTGATTTTCTGTGAACATAAATTTAAACTGTCTTTAGCAAGGCTGTGATGCTTTTTTTTATATGGCTTCAATGCTTTAAATTACAATGAATGGCAAAATCCACTTTGTGGACCTCTCACTGCATTCAGCTTGTTCAAGAAATATATATTTTTTTGCTTTAGGTAGTGCTTTTTCCTTCACCCCACACATTTTGGTTCATGATCTGTCAGTTTATATTTTGACCTACTGCTAATGCAGTGCAAATGATGGAGATGCTCCTAAATCTTTTTAAACTTTATGCCAGTTACTTGTGGTGGAGCATTTTGTGTACGAATCTTTCTCCTTCATTCTTTTAGACCCAGAATATTGGTGTTTTAAATTGACCCATCCTACATTTGTGGTAGGTCTGGTCCAAACTTGTTTCATAGTAATTCTAGTGTGAAGGGGGTGGGGGTGGCGATTTTAATCGTAATCAAATGAGTTTAGTAATAACACCAGTTTTATTGACTGGCCGCTGTTTTCGTTAGTAGTTCCAGACTTGAGTAACCTGACGGTGGTGTTTTTTTTTCTTTGTCTAGTCAAACACAGGCCAGTGCTGCGTGGACGGGTGCTAACGTCAGGGTTGAGCCCACACAGGGACTGAATGGCTGTGTGATAGCTAACCAGGCAGGATTTGGCACGGCGGGATACCAAACACAGTGATTAAGGCGTGATGAGGCTCGCATATACAAAATTAATACAAGTTTAAAAGGACTATGCCTTTGTCAGTTTAAAAAAGGAAAACAAATGTGACCTTTTTCTACAGGGAATTAAAGTAAATTGATATTTTATAATGAGGACGTTTTTGGTTTCTTGTCATTTGGACTGTCATTAGTTATTGGTGTAATTTTTGTCCAAGAAGGGGGAGGCCCCAGGTGAATGGGATGAAAATCATGTAAAATGTTCACGACCTAACACATTGTTTTGAAGTTGTTTTATGAAAAATCTTGGATGTCAGCTGTTGTACATTTTTTTTTAACTAAACAAATTGCAGGGATTACTGCCACTTTTTTGTTTTAAAGGCAGAAAATATTGCACAATACTATTGTTTTTTTTCACAAAATTGATGTACTTACACAAATGATAGGTATTTTTAAATTTTGCATTCCACTTTTTCTTTTGTATTGGAGGGCTATTACAAAACTGTTGTATGTAAATAACCAAACATTTAATTCAGATCAAATGTTTTGAAAGTGTATAAAATCAAGTAAAACCTGTTATTACTTTTTTTTAATCTGTTGGAAGCAACTCTGTTAACACTGGTCCAGGAGAATCTGTTCATAGTGCATGTTTGTGATCTATCTAGGTTAAATTGATGCATTGCTATGCAGTGCAGAATTAGACTAATTAGACTTCTGTGTATAAAATTGATATTTTGATTTATGAAACCTAAATTGATCAGAAAGGTGCACTGTTAATTAATTGAGGTTATAATACCAGACTTGGACAAGACCCATTACTTTGCCTTATTTCCATTTATTTTATTTAAACCAGCTATCACTAAGAGTAGGCAGTGCCTAAGGACATTCTCAGACATGCTTTTGAAAGAACCTTTTTTTAATGTATATGCTACTATAACGTGTTCTTGCTTTAATGTCCCATTAAAATGCAAATGCATATAAATACACTGTGATAACCTGTGTGGTCTTTTTCTATCATTTACACATCTTACTTTGGCTGTGATGTACACTAGATAAAAATTATGGGATGTTGCAACCTTTGACACAAGTAACAAATGAGAAATCGAGTTTCCCTTACTAGAGCTAATAAATACAGAGGCTAAATCTAGGAACTTATGCTCTATCACGTGCTTAATTTGATGAATAATGTATACTGCTACACAAGACTTCATGATTACTCCTTCACCCCTAGAGAGACTGTGCTGCCTAGGAGGGTAATTGTGGTTTTCTCACTCAAGCACATTCATAAGCCATAAACTGCCAAATGAACAGGAAGTTCCGTATGATGTTTGACAATTATTGTGTAACCTGAGATGTTATCGAGATCACAAAAGTAGTTCTTGATTATAAAATTCTGATTACAGGAGGATCCAGTTTCATAGTAGAACTTTCATTAGATGGATAATATAATAAAAGATGAATTGTAGCCAAAATGTAATGTCAAAGCATAGAACAGCACCCTAGTTGCTTTTGCTTTAGGCTGGGAGTGGGCATTAATTTTCCTAAAACGGTTATTTTGAGGAAATCAAATGTTAACTGCATGTTTTCAAAGTGTGATGCTGACTGCATCCCAGTAGCCTGTAGGAAGATAGTGGCAGACTTCTCGGTTTCCGGTTCTGTTGTAAGAGACCATGGTTAACGTACGGCGGGGAGGTACTAGTCAGATCAGGACTACAGTTCCCAGCATCCTTAGGAAGCTGGGGCTTCGTGTCACGTGACAGCGGTTTGGCCAACCGGAAGCCTCGTTACAGCCGTATTGCTGAAGCCTTTTGTAAGGAGGAATGGCGTCGAACGTGAAGGAGAGGCAGCGGCTGAGTCTGACAAAACCGACCATACAGAGCCAGCATCGGAGGTGTTAAAAACCAGGTACACTACAGTCGAAGCCAATCACGCAATAGAATTGCCGATAATACATTTATTGCCATTGGGGCGGAAATAAGGGTTAAAATGACATCGTGTTGTGCTGGGTGTTGGCACTGAACTACAGCATAACGCACTAGTTCAACCTTGCAGATCTGCAGGAGAGTCTTTTATTTGCAAAGCTTTGAGGAAGAAGGGACGTCACACGTGACTCTTTTCCAAAAGGGGTTTGCATGCTCCTGCCGCACCGAGAGGTCGCCAGGCGACCTGCAAAACAATTTGTCATTAAACTGTAGCCAGCGAACTGCACGAGTTAGCAGCAAAAAAAAAAAGTAGGACTCCATTTAACTGCAAATACCGCTTACGGGCGGTAGTTTATGTGCACAGAATGAATTTAGACCAGTCGGAGGTTACAGAATAATAAAGCCCACTTCATAAACGCCTCTAGGATACAGCAGTATTCGCTGTCAAATGTAAAGACAGTAGCAGTTGCAGAGGTTAAAAGGCATATTTCAGACGATTAAACGTTAGCAATTAAATATGAAAAATGTTTTTCGCTATTGGTCACTGCGTAGGCTGATTTTGTCCTGAGCATTACCCAATAAGTGTGCAACTAAAGTCAGCTTTTACTACCTGTAACGATTACTTTTTTAATCCACGTCTTCATTACTCTGAATAGCGCCTCAAAAATTTTTTTTCTAAAAATGCAGGGATTTTTTTCGATTTTAGAGAACTTTTTTTTTCTGCAATGTTTTGAGTAACCCTTGAATAGAAATCATTTAGCTAGTCCCTAGCTGGTCAACGTCTGTGGCTTCACGAGGGAGACAGGTTTCTGGTGGTTTAAACCACAGTAGTCGCGAACGCTAGTTAAAACTTCTTTTCCCACCTTTTCTGCAAAATGGGGCTGCTTGTGACCGTTTTCCCTTCTGTATAAAACTCCGTGTTTTGAAACCCGCTGTTCAAACCTCTGTCCCCCATGTTGGCCGTTGGTAGGCGTTTGCTGTTTTCTCACCAGGAGGATGGAGGGGACGGGGCAGGGCACGGGGGTTCCTGCTGCCCCCGTGTCCGCAGGACCGGCTCCTGCGGCGTCCGGATCGCGGGACAGAACCAAGACCCCCTCCTTCCTGTCGAACCTGGGCAAGCCCACGCTGAGGGGCATCCGGAAGTGCCCGAAGTGCGGCATGTACAACGGCACGCGGGGCCTGAGCTGCAAGAACAAGGCGTGCGGCGCGGTGTTCCGGGACGGCGCGAGGAAGGCGCAGGCCGGCGCCGAGGCGGTCCGCGTGGTGACGGGTGCGGGCGGGGGGGCCGCCGGCGGCGAGGCGCAGGTGTTCTCGGTGCGGCAGAGGGGCAGGGGGCCGGAGCAGCGCGGCTTCGTGGAACTGGGCGTGACGGAGACGGCCATCTCGACCGCCGACGGCACCCTGCTCACGCACATCAGCCTGGGCCACTGCTTCGTCCCCTCCTGCCGGCAGGGCTCGGCCCCCGGCAGAGGGGCGCCCCTCGCCGCACAGCCCGCACCCCCGCCGCAGCAGGAGCGCCCCTGCCTGCACATGAAGCAGGCCATGGAGTGCCAGGCGGAGGCGACGCCCCTCACTCTCAAGAGCTCGGTTCTGGGCTCCCTGCAGGCGCCGGCCGAGACCAAGCAGGCCCTGTGGCAGCTGGCCACCGAGTCGCTGGGGCCGCTGGTGCAGCGGCTGTCGCGCGCGGTGATGGTGGTGAAGTGCCAGCGCAGCGCCAGGCACCCGCTGGGCCTGCTGCACCTGACGCTCGGCGAGCGGAAAGAGGGGCTGCGCTACCACTGCGCCTGCCAGCGCGCCGCCAGGCCCGAGGGGGCGTCCAGGACCGCGCTGAAGCTCCCGGAGGACCCCTCCTCCTCCTCCTCCTCGCCGGCGCTGGCCGACGCCTCGAGCTCCGGCTCCCAGGAGTACTGTCTCCATCTCTACGCCTGCGTCTGTGCCTTCGCCAGCGACGAGAAGCTGGCCGCCGAGTTCTCGGGGTTTTTCAGCTACGATGCCGACGGTGGGTGACTGTCGGCGTGCGTTTTCGCTTGTTTTTACTCGTTGTTGCAGCCCATCTGTTTATATCTGGCCTGTGCCGGCGGGTTTCACCTGAATCGAGAGCACGTTCGCGCGGCCCTCATTTCTCAGAGGGCGGGGCTGTGGCACAAGGCGCATCACTTCTGTATCGGTTGTGAGTCAGTTGTCAAAGATGAATTTCGTGTCTGGACCCCATTTTGAGTTTTACAAACTCAAGCATGCTAAATGTTTTTTTTACTTGACAACTGAGCTAGAGCTAGATGTGCTGAATTATTTCTTTATTTCTAACCTTTCTTATGTTCTTGTGTCGTCTTGATGTTTTTCATGAGAAGCCCTTTCATCATTGCAGGTCAATACCTCTTGCGACGGGTCCCGTGGTGAGCGGGCTTGACCTCTCCCTGTGTTCTTCCTGTGCCAGGTTTGCACGTGGGCGCTGAGTGCTCTGTCACGAACGCCACTGCCCCCCCCCAGCCGGCTGAGCGCTGTACCCCACACAAACCCAAGAGGTCAAAGCTAGAAGACAGCGTGGCAGGTCAGCCCCCCCTCCCCAAGCACACATCACCCCAGTTTCAGCCCACAAGCAGTCAGCCATGTGCTACGCCCCTGACATGAGCAGTACAGGTGTACATAAGTGCTCAACCTTCTCATGATGATCTTCAGATTCTCACTTAGTGTTCAGTAAGGGCTTGCCCCTGGCCCCTGGCCCCTGGCCCCTCTCCCTTTTGAGCCTTGGTTCCTCAAGGTTTCTTCCTGCTTTATTCTAAGGGAGTTGTTCCTTGCAACTGTCAACTCAGGCTGGCTCACTGGGGGTTCAGGCCCGGAAATCTGTAGAGCTGCTTTGTGACAATGTCCATTGTAAAATGCACTATACAAATAAAACTAGATTGAATTTAATTTGTTCTGGAAAGGTGAGGAGGAAAAAGCTGCATCTGTAATTAAGGTAGACTTCAGATTGACCACATTGATGAATCACTTCAGAATCAACATATACTTTACCTCCTATTACTCATACAGCAAAACCCCCGTTTGAATATTAAATTTGAATCCTTTATGTGCCTCAGCAAAATGTGACAACCCATCTGCTTTTATGTAGGAAATGATAAATAGGGTGACGAGACCTGTACAAGAAGAAAAGTGCCTGCCTGTGAGCTGGTATGTGAAACAGTGATGTGTCTTCTGACTGTACTGCGACAATCTCTCGGCTTAATGAGAGAGAAGTGACGTGCTCTGGGTTGCAGGTGGCAGGAACGTTGTGGCACAGAGTTACTGGGGCATTCAGGGTTACTATCAGCAGACTTCAGAAGGCCCATCTAAGATTTATCTCGGGTGTGCAGATGTGTTTCTAGAGCGTTTCAGTGTCTGATCTTTGTCAGTGTCCGATTGTACCTACTTCATATCTGTGATGCACATAATCAGCAAGAAAGAATATGTACAGCACAGCCGACGTTCTGTGGTCTCTGGATGAGGTGTATTGTATCTTATCTTGGATAGAGTTGGACTTCCTGTAATACTTCTGTGTTCTCCCTCACCTCCTGCAGCCAGTGTTCCCACCCTACCTGCAAAAGAGGGGGTCCCCAGTTCTCTGCGGAGGTTCACCTCCAGGAAGCACCCCATTTCCACAGTGCTGAAGAAACCAGGTGGGAAAACTAGGGGCTGCCTCTTGTAGCAGGTTGCCGACACACTTCAAGACTAGTACATGTGTGCAGGTTTCAGTGTGGAAGTTTCACACTGACCTGTGGAGATGTGAGATCTGGACTTCTCACATGAACACTTATTGTGAAATAAGCTTTGTGCAAGAAGTGAAAATGGACGTCAAAGTAGTTTATTGTAGAGATATGCTAATTTAAAGATGCACATTGCATTGAGTTTTTTTTTAAAACGAGATCTGCAACTTTTCTTTTCCTTATTGCTGTTTTTTCAATCTTAGGGAGTCTGCAGTGTAGCTCCTTTCTCTCTGGCTTGTGAGTGTGTAACAGCTTTCTTGGTTGGGTGCTATAGTTAAGGCTTTAGATTTTTGGTCTTTATTTTTTAAACGACACACCTTCCTTTTACACTGCAGGTACAGCTTTCTAGGCAATCAGTGCCCTGATTAACAGCAATAGATTAGATGAAGAGAGATTTTCAGTAAGCACAAAGCACATTTTTGTTTTCTGCTGATATAACATTTGGCAGCAGATCTCTTGTACCTCAGGTGGCAAGAATACCCAGAATCATCTAAATACACAGATAGGCAGTTCAAAGGCCTGCCTGTATTTCTCGTTGTCAATATCATTGAGGTCTGCTGAAGAAGAAAAGAAAGATGTGCGCTAATCAGGAAGTGTCTTCCGTGCAATGCCTTCCGCAGTAACTGTGTAACACCTTGTGTGCCTGTAGGAGGCGCTCAGCCGGTGGACGACGAAGCCCGCGTGTCTCTTCCCTTCCAGCACTGGCTGGCCAGCGTGACTGAGCGGATCCACCAGACCATGCACTTCCAGTTCGGTGGTAAGGATCCCTGCAGTTACAGTCCGCAGAGCCTGAGCACAGCCGGATGTGCAGCCTTAGTGCCCAGATAATAAACAGCACGGCTATGCAGCACCAGTAAGTACTTTATCTGCATTTTCACACGCTGTGCAGGGCCTGATGCAGACAGCCACATGGAACTTGGGCATTTATACAGCTGGATACGAAGTAGGTCAAGAAGGCTGGACAGTTCCTTCACTTGGAACAGTTTTTAGATTAGTGTGCTGGATATACTTAAAAAAATACCCTTCATTGTTGTAGAGACTTAAACATTCAGCATATTTTACTGGAGTGGCTGTTTCTTATACGTTCATGATTAGAATATCATTAAAACACTTTAACATGTAACTCACAAACAGAGGATGTTTTCATTATTTTCCTTCAGTGCAGCCTGTAGAAACTCCCAGATAACATGGTCTTTTCTTCCCTTTGCTTGCTGGCAGGTGTGCTGATCTGCCTGCGAGTTCTCTGTCCAGTACTTCCTCCGTGTGTTCGTGTCTGTCTTTTTCCAGGCAAGCCCGACCCCCTGGTGTTCCACATCCCCCAGTCTTTCTTCAACGCCCTGCAGCAGCGCCTCTCGGCCGGCAGCAAGAAGAAGAGGCTCCCGAACTCCACCACGGGTGCCTCCTTCTTTTACTGCTTCACCCCACGGCCCAGAGACAGCGGGCAGTACCAGTTCGTGCTGAAGGTCAACGCTGATTGTGGAGGCGTGACCAAGCTGGTTCCTTTAAGACATTTGCAATAAAGCGATTAAACTACTGCAAAGCCAAGCTTCCCCTTTATATTAAGGATCTGTGTTAGGTTGCTCATTTAAATTTGTATACTAAAATGTTAATGTTTTTTTGAAATCTTAATTTTTTTAAAAGAAAATGCAAGCTTTTCAAGATCCCCCCCTCACTCTTTTAAGAAAGCTTAAAAGGACTACTCTCAAGTAATGTTCTTTACCCCAGTGGCTCTGGTGCCCATAGCTTTATAAAAGGGGAGCAGTATTTCCTGGTGTACCCCTGGATCCCATACTCCAGAGTCCTCTTGCCTTTCCAGAATGGAGAATAAGCTCTGGCCTGATGAGGCTCTAGGCTGGAGCAAGGACTGCGTCCTTTCCCTTTGAGTAAACTGTATGACTCCAGGTAGCTTTCGTTCTCAGATTAACGAACAATAAAATAAAACATCATTAATCAGCGCTTTTCATGGTAAATGCGAAAGATCTCCAAATGTATCGTGAGACAGAAAAAGCAATTAGTAAGTGTCAACATGTTAACTGTTTTATTACAGCATTTTGTGCTCGGCAGTGTGGAAAAGGAGCCGATTGTCCAGACACTGAGAAAAATGGATGTGGAAGGAGAGACGGGGCTTTAGGCAGAGTCCTGTAAATATGCTGCAAGATCTGCTCTTCTGTGCCCCATTTCAAGATTTTTCTTTTGTGCCATTTGTTTAATTTTCCATTAGCATTTGTGCGCAAAGATGCCCTGCCACTTGGAACCTTCTCCAAATACACCTGGCACATCACCAACATTCTGCACGTCAAGCAGATCTTCGATACTCCTGAGGTGGGCCACCCAGCTGTCTCGCCTCTTCAGTCTTCTGGCACCATCTTCCATATTCCCACCATGCATTGGGAAGCACATGCAATTCCCAGAACACTCACTGAGAGAGAGCAAAAACACAGATTTTCTTGTTTGGCGGAAGTTTCAAATCATCAGCGATTGATCTTTTTAACTTTCATCATGAAACAGTGGTGCAGACTAAACATAGGTTTTCTTAAGTGTTCTTATGATGTATTGATTTGACAAAAGGTGGTTTAAATACATTAGTCATATACAATACATGCATATGTGCATAGTTTCTGTCAGTACTTTGCAATATACTGTACACTGCTGTGCAGACGTGTTAGACATTTTGCATTGTTCTGCTCTTGTTTTTCTTTATGCAGGAGCATGATGGTGATCTCGATCTTGATGCTGAGCGTTTTGCCCTAATGTTCTAAACTAAAATTTAATCCTGTCAAATCTGTATATTGTAGTAGAAAAAGTAGTGTTCTAACTTTATGAAGTGCGGAGAGAAATAAATGGTGAGAAACATCAGACTGTAAGTCAGTTAGACTTGATTGGTAAATGTGACAGATTAGCTACAGTACCTCGGTTTACTACAGTACCTTGTGTTGGCTGATGATGTTCATCATAGGTTATTGTAGGGTTTTAGAGGATTCTGATGAATGGGCACTACGAATTCCCCTCGCCCAGGCTTGTCTGTATTAATAAGAACATTTTTCCAATAGCAGAAGTTACTAGCAGAGGCTTTAAGTAAACTGTACAAGCTCATAACATACATATATTGTATTTCCTGACTGGCTCTAAAATCTTTGGCCTTTGCACAGCAGTTTACAAACAATTATTTATACTATGTATTTTTTTATAGTACATGGAAGCTTGCCATTCTGAAAAATACTTAGGCAGACAGTCAGTTTATTTCAGTTCTAACTTTGAGAAGGAGTTACTCATCAATCTTGTTGGCAGATGCCCCTGGAGGTGACCCAGAGCTTCGTAAGAAATCGGGACGGGTCGTTTGAGCCATTCCGCTGCCCTGAGGTGCCGGTCGAACCCGAGACGCAGAGCCGCGCAGACAGGCAGCCCTCCATCCGCCCGCTGGAGCTGCGCACCTTCCTGCGTGTGGGTGAGTCCGGCCCCAGGGCCCCAGGCCCTGGCAGCAAGCGGGACGTCTGGGCAGAGCACTTCCTCACAGCAGAGCGCGGCTCGCTGGCTCGCATGGCTTGAGCAGGGAGCTTGTACTTCGGGGGTCCCAGGTGTGAGTGCTGTCTGGTCCCGGACAGGAGCGGCTCTGGGCTCTTCACATCCGAGCTCTGCTGCCTCCTGGCCCGGTCCTCATGTTTGTGTGTGTACTGTCCTTCTCTCAGATCAGCAGCCACGCTCTGGCAATTGGACAGTTTCGCTTGCGCTTGGTCTTTAAACCTATGAGACATAAGAAATGAGAGTAATTATTTAAACTAATTATAGAAGACGTCGAATGTACAAACAGTGGTAGGGCTCTCAGCACTGCTACATCACAGCTGCAGGTCCTGTAAGAACAGAGGAGGTTTAGCAGTCGAGAAGAGGCTTCCTTGTTCCCGACTCCCACAAACCTTTAGGTAAAACAGCACCTCCTGTTCTTAGTTTTAAAGATATTTCCTTTAGTTTCCATTTGTTGAATATATCCATAAGGTCGACGCTGTCGGTGGTTTTCAGGATTTTGAATACTTCAGTTAGTATAAAAAAATTGTTTTAGCCTGTCAGTGTAGGACATTGCTTTGAACCTGGGAATGTACCCCATTTCATTTTTCAGGGTGCACTGTAGAGCAGCATTGCAGTACATATGGATTTTGTATTGTGGTGCCCAAAACTCAATTCAGTATTTGAAAGAATAATGTTCAGTTTCAGTTTTTCACAGACATCAGTCTATGTGGTGTTTGCATGTTGTCCCTGTGCTTGCAGGAGCCTGTGCTAGGTGCACCGCCTAGCTTGCTGGCTGGGCTTGACTGGCTGTTCAGCTGTCCCCTTTCTCCATGACCCAGCGATGTCCTGGTGACACCTTCAGGGGAGAGCCCCTCCCGTGACTGATTTCTTTATTCCCTCCCCCTGTTCCAGGGAATACCTCTGCAGAGCAGAAGGACCCTACACCCTTCGTCATTGAGTGGATCCCGGACATCCTGCCGAAGTCGAAAATCGGCGAGCTGCGGATCCGCTTCGAGTACGGACACCTGCATAACGGGCACGTGGAGTACTCGGACAGTCAGGGCGGCCCGGCGCCGGTGGAGATCTGCCGCGTCACTGTGCCCTGAGGCCAGGCGGCCCTGAGATCGCTGTGTGACCGCATGGGCACCCCCTGACCCAGGGCTCACACACCACACTGCGAGTCAGCAGATGGCAGGGCGCTCCGTGTTCTGGGTGAGCTGTGAAACACAAGAAGCTCTACAGTCAAAGTGCTTTCACAGGAGTGAGATGCTCCACTTTACTGCTTTAGGTCAGGGGCTCCTCTGTAACAGACTGGGGGTCTTTAAAACATCATGCGCTCCATGCAGTCCCTCTGTAACTGCGAGACATTATGGGCCATATCGGAAGTCTGAGGCTGGGTGCCGTCTCTCTGTGTTTGTGTGCCTGTTGTTCACTATGTGTATGTGAGTTGTGTGTCGGTTGCTGATTAGAAATGGCGTCTGCTTCAGCAAATAAGCTTCATGCTGCTTTGTGGAAGCAGTCAGCTTTGCTAATCTGTTCTGTTCTTTGTCTTTTAGCTGTTCTTTGTGTAATGCCCAGGTAATGTGTTCAGGTGCTTTCACTTCCCAGGAAATGTGCTTTGATTTGATTTTTATTATAAACACACAGCTGTGCAAATAAACATTTTACATTATGATTTAAGAGTGCCTTCTTCCTTCGATGCTAATGAGGACATTACTGCCAGAAAAAGCAAAACTGCACCAGGTTTAACAGATCCACCTCTTTAACATGGCGATGATGCTCTCTTCAGTGAGTTTCATGTTTCAGGTTTTTATGAGTAGCTTTTACAATGAATTAATTAAAAGATTAAAAATTATCCTGTAGTTTTAATTATAAAAGATCTTCAACTACAAGTTACCATTATTGACATTACTGTCAAAAATAGAATACACGTACATTACAAAGGGAAATGTAAGAACTCTTCATGGAGGTATCAGAAATATCAAGGATTTAACTTTAAATAATTGCCATTTCTGAAATGCAGTATATTTGCTGAGCTTGCCAGTTGAGGCCATGGAACATCTGAATAAAACTAAAGCAATGTTGTGCCACGGAACTGGTCCCCCTGGTAACTGTTGTCAGGGGGCGGGGTCTCATGCGGGCTTATACCTGAGGGGTGGAGCCTTCCTTCCACATGGGTCTCAGCCCAGGTCACAGAGAATCTCTGCACATTCTTTCATTTCAGCTGAGCTCTTAATCTAACTTACTCACTTTCTAGTCAATACTTATAACACTTAAGAAACTGGAGATTCCCACCTGTCTCTGGTAACCCTTTGCTGGCCAACTAGTAATCACATTTGGAAAGAAACAAGGTAGCAAACTCTAATAAACAAGCTGTGGCAGGAGTGTTTGCTAAACATATTTGAAGTGTCAGCAGTGTGTCTTTGAGACGAGTGAGTGAAAGATCAAGTCAAGCAAGAGGTTCAGCTGAAGGGATTCTGTGTTAAAGTTTACTCAATAAAACAGAAGACAATACATCCTCTAGGACCACCACTTTGAGCCACTACCAGAATATAAACATACATTAGTATTACAGTTTATATGTGGAATTGAGTAAATTGTCATATTGGACTTCCATAATTGTACAATATGTACTACTGTGATTGAAGGTTTTCGTAGTAAATTGTATATTTTATGTGCACTTAAAGTGCTTGAATTATGACTGTAACTCACCTTAGGCAAAGACATTTGCCAGATGCAATCATTTTAATAATTAAAACTTCGACTTAATAGGCACTATGCAGAATTAGAAGTATGCACAGTTCTAATTTCAGTGTTGGTAACGCAATAGTAGCTAATGAATTCACAGCAATATGGTCTTTGAAAAGTCAGACTGGAACACTCGTGCTGTTGTAGATGATGTCATAATCAGAAAGGTGATGTCACAGTGTGACGATTAGAACTATGAAAACTACAGGCAGCGACTGCAGACAGGGGAATGCGGAGGAACAGCCTGAGGAGAGGAACACTTGGATATCTACAAAAAGAACAGCCAAAAATATGCCTGAGCACACACACACTCTACCCTGAACTGTACGTGCTAAGAGGTGAGTTCAAATCTATTTAAAACTTCACTTAAACTTTGTTCTTCAATAATATGAGTACTAAATTACAGAATGTATCATAGTTTTTCCTCATAGCTAGTACACACATTTACACCCACCACTCGGGCATCAGAGCAGGCCTGTAGTGGGTCTATCACACTGACAAGCTGAGGGCATAAGGATAGGGAGGGTGAAGCAGGAGCTGTTTCTTTTTCCTTATTCTCGCACCCATGACGTTCGCAGATGCGGCACAACAGTTTGCAGCCATGAAGTAGTTTGTGGATCCAGCTGAGCCAAGGGCAAAGTAAGCACAAAACTTCTGCTGGAAGGACAGAAGAGGAGGCAGAGAGCATGGCAGAGGCCACAGGAGACTTGCTGCCCATCTCCCACCCCCTGTGTTTCTACCGCGGCCGGCGGCTCTGGTGGGCCTACCTGACCTCCTCGCTGGTGATCTTCCTGGGGGGCGGCCTGGCCATCATGCTCTGGAGAGCGTGCCACAGGGCCTTCAGGGTGCAGCAGGAGCCCCTGTACCACAGGAAGGTGAAGCACCCGTTTTTCTGAGAGGGGGAGTCTAGTTCCTCAGCTGTTTAACACAGTGCAGCCATAACAACCACTTGCACAGTGACATGATTGAAAACGTTTTTAACTTTGTTTGAGTGTGTACTCATTGTAACATTGGTATTCTGTACATTGTAGAATGAAGTATATTTTGTAAAACAAAAGTGTTATGTTTTTTTAGGAAAACCCATGCAGATAGCACCCTAGGAATTGAACCCCAGGCAACAACGCTGAGAGGCAGCAATGCCAACCACTCCACCATCAAATAATTAAATTAATTAGCCTCAGAGGTAGAGAGAAAAGCAGAGAAAAAGATATCTCTTTTAAAATGTTAAAAATACCCAGCACTCAAGCTTGATATTGGTGTTTGTTAATGTGTCCTATCCACTCAGACACTGCCATTGCAGACTGTGTCCTGGATTGTGTCTTCCTGCCCTCTGAATGCCAGGGGGTTCCCCTGTGTCTTCAGTGTTGTTCTGCGCTGTCCTGCAGGGACCCCAGGAGGAGCTGAGGGGCGCAGTGAAGGAGTGGGCCATAGCCCTCCTGTCTGCGCAGACCCGGACCGGGAGAGTGCTGGTGAGGCGGGCTGGGGGGAGGTAACGAGACAAACAATAATCACCATAGAATCCATAGAAATCTCAAGCACTCCTCTACGGTAACATTTCACTTTGCATGAACAATACAAATTGATAGGCGAAGGCATCAGGCACTGCTTCTGTTCCTGCCTAGCCTTGAAGGTACAGTGGTCAGAGAGGTATGACAATCATTTGACATTTTCTCAAAAGCTAAAAGAGGTGATTTTCACCTCTTGTACCATTAAGAGTTAGGAGCTGGACTGTTCAATAAACCTGCAACCATCTAGATTTACACTCCCTGTCTCCTTTCCTGTCTTTGTCCTGCAGATGGTGCTGGTGTTTCTCTTCAACATTGGCTCACTCATCACCTATTTCATCCTCTCCCGGGAGTGAGTGTCAGATGGGTTGTATGTCCTTTCAGTCTGGGCTATTTAGGCAAAGAAAAAGAGCACAACAGTGCATATCATTTACCTCCATTACTGGCGCGGAATAGGTTTGTCCATCTTTGAACTGACCTGCTCACGAGCCTACAGACTGACAGACCTAATTTTTCCCCATTTCGCTTGGCTTAGGCTTACTGTACTTCTCCCACGTGAAGTACAGTATATGGAGTTAAACCTCATGAAAAGTTTATAAAATTGTGAATGTATTCTATTTTTTTTTTACAAAAACAGAAAAAGAAACAGTGCATAAAAACATCAGAGAATTAAATAGTGGCATTTTAAAATGAACGTCATTTTCCACAATGTTATCACAGTGGAGAGTAAAGAAAAGAAGATGTTCTTGAAGAGCGTTCAGGCTGCTCACACTCTGCGTGGTCTCTGTCTCTGTCTCTCACAGGCTGGTGGAGTCTTGCCAGCTGAGTTACGACCCCGTCTTCCTCATCGACATGGGCTTCAACATCTTCTACCTCCTGTACTTCGGCCTCCGGGTGAGCGTCACCCCAACAGTGAGGTTTTTCTAAAGCTCGCTGTAAGCTTTTCGGACAACTGTGTGGGACTGTTTTGCTGTGTCCAACCAAACTGTTCTTAACACACACAAAAAAAATGACCAGGGTCTTCTATGAATGAAATCCAGGATTATATTCATGACACTGCCCTGTCTCATGAATTGGACATGTAGTGTTCCTGTTCTCTCAGATGGGACTACAGGCTGTGAGCTGTGTTCGCAGTGAGCGAATGCCAGGTGAGCTAGGATAGCGCCAGCCTGCCCTGCCTTTAACACTGTGCTCATGCCCTCTGGTTGCCAGCTGGTGGCAGCGCAGGACCTGCTCCGCTTCTGGGTGGAGGTGAACTCTGTCGTGGATTTCTTCACTGTGCCCATCTCCTTCATCTACCTGTACACCCAGCGCAACTGGCTCGGTCAGGCCGCCCGGAATCTCGCAGCGCGCGCCACCCCCGCCGCACACTCATGAGAACACACGACAGGCCACACACCAGGGGAGGCCATCCTGCCAGTCTAGCCCTTTTGGTAGCTAGGAGCCGACTTATCCCCGCATCTCTTCCAGCCACTTGTTGAAAGAAGCCAGGGTATCATTACTGTGTAGTGTGCTCACTACTCCCACTACCCTTTGGGTAAAGAAGCGCCACCTGTTCTCAGTTTTACATGTCCTTCCACTCAGGTCTGGACTCCCCGTAAAGAAACATGCGGCGTGTACATACGTGTGCGGAGACGCAGTGAAATCCTACATACACATACGCATATAATGTGCCATTTAACAGGCGTGCATACACAAACACACGCCTGCACATCTGCACAAAACACACGCCTGCCCCTTGATCCAGACAGTATATTGCTAAGGTGCACTGAAGCCACAGGTTCCTCACATGCTGCAAGACACAGACGCCTGTGCCCAGTCACAAGGAGCTGCTCTCTTCTCCACCCAGGCCTGCGGTTCCTGAGGGTCCTGCGCCTCATTGAATTCCCCACCATCTTACAGATCCTCAACATTCTGACCAGCAAGTAGGTACAACAGATGGTGTAATTTCAGAGTGAAACACATGAGTTAGACATCTGTTTTTAACCACAGGGATGCAGGGGAGGCTTCACTGAGGAAGGGAGTTTTGCAGCGAGGGGTGACTTTGTGATTTACTACTGAATGGCAGGCTGGATCGGGAAAAATTCTGGGGAATTAGAGGGGTAGAAAAAGAGGCAGAGGGTTTTGCTGGAGATAGGCAGTCTGGAGTAGAAGAGCATTTATCTGGGAGAATGAGAACTGCTGCTCTCTTTTGAGGCAGCTCCCACGTCTTCCTCTTCCTCCTTGCCAGCAACTCTCTCAAGCTGTCCCGCCTCATCGCTATGATCCTGAGCATCTGGCTGACCGCGGCTGGCTTCATCCACCTGGTGAGTTCTCCCCGCCGCGGCCCACGGGTGGTTTCCGTGTGCCTTGATGATGACTCACATGCTCTCTCTCAACACTGCATTCGTACAAATGAAGCACAAAATGTAGCAGACCATTGAATGACTGTCGTTACTGTTGGGTATGGCTCTTGGCTAGACAAAGGCAGTCTTCTGGTTTGTATTACAACCCCTTCCTGGTTTTAATTGCTTAACTGAAATGACAATTGGGATAAGAAGCCAAATCGGCTGTTCTTTTTGGTCTAGACTGCTCATTGAGAAAATATCTCCGAAACTGTGCAAGACCTAGAAATCCCCTACAATGCTTGAGCTGCCCATTGCTCAAGCCTCACCTCAAGCATTAGTGGAAAATCCTTGTCCTGGAGGACCGGTGTGTCTGCAGGTTTTCTTGGCCTCTCACAGGTTTCAGAGATGTTTTCTGCAGGTCCAGTATTGCCCATTCCTAGCCTAAAGTCTTACATTATCAACACACCTGGCGCAGGGTTAAGATGAGTACAAGTACAGCATGTTGGCATTCCCAGGGCACTTGGGACTCACCTAATGTACAAGAGAGAGTCTCAGGACTGAAACCTGCTGAAAACTACAGAAGGAGTGGAAACATTCCTTCCAAACAGCCTGTGTCCTCTGAAGCAGTTGAGAGAATGTTAAGAAAAAGAAGAGCATTAACAGAAAGCTAGACAACCTCATGTGAGGTTCAACATAAATGTTAAAAGTGAAATACGCAGTGCAGAGTGAGCACTCTACAGGTACAGAGGTACAGAGGACCCGGTTTGTGTTGCTGTGTCACAGGTGGAGAACTCAGGGGACCCCTGGCTGGCCTTCTCCAATGCCCACAACATGTCCTACTTCGACTGCGTGTACTTCCTGATGGTGACCATGTCCACAGTGGGCTACGGAGATGTGGAGGTCCACACCACCCTGGGCCGCCTGTTCATCATCTTCTTCATCACCATGGGCCTGGTAAGCAAGGCTGGGGGTCCTAACCCATGCTAGGAAGGACAGCAGGGGCTCAGTGATGTGCCGTGGCACATGTAGGTCGGCATAGTAGCAAACAGAGATGCCACCTGGAGACCAGATGCGGCGTTTGCAGTTGTCAGTGTCCTATAATAGGTCATCTGTAGTCCTGCTGTCTAGGATCAATACAGGGCATGTCAAGTTGTGAACAGGTAACAGGAAGAAGCACTACAGTAGATGTCAGCTTACAGGAGTGGATAATAATACAGGAATACAACGATGAGTCCTAGGTGATGATGCTGAAAAAATGGAATGACGAGCTCTGGATGCACTCTTGGGTGGCTCTTGCTGATGGCTGGAGAGAGCCCTTGGCTTGTGCAGGGCAAAGGGAGATTGCTCTGAACCAACCAGCCCCCCCCATCTCTCTCTCTCTTGTTTCCAAGGCCCTTTTTGCCAGCTATGTTCCTGAAATAGTGGAAATTATCAGCAACCGGAAGAGATTTGCCGGGAGCTACACTGTAGTCAGCGGGAGGAAGTGAGTGTTCAGCCAGAAATATCTAAAACTAACAAGCCCTAAAAAGCTACATGTTGCAGTTTCCCAGTTTCCAGATTTCAGGTTTTCTGAGGTTCTGAGTTTCTGAGTTTCGGAGTCTCCCAGTTTCTGCGTTTCTGAGGTTCCCACTTTCTCATTTTCCCAGTTTCTGAGTTCCCCAGTTTCCCAGTTTTCCGAGGGGGGCAGCTGTTCTGTGTGTGACGTGTCCTCCCGCACTGTGTGGTTACGGGGGGACGTGCTCTGTGTGTGTTCCAGGCACGTGGTGGTGTGCGGTAACATCACGCTGGCCAGTGCCTCCTACTTCATGAAGGAGTTCCTGCATGAGGATCGAGGGGTGGTCAACGTGAAAGTGCTCTTCTTGGGAAAGTGAGTTGTAAAATGTTTTCACAATCCCTTCTATCCACTATCCACCACACAGGGGCTCCAAAGACTGCGTGCACAGCGGCACCCCAGTTTCCCTCAAGATCCCGGAATCAATTAGTTACTAACTGCTATACCTGCTGGCCTCCTCTCGTTTGTAACTATTCCTCTGTTCTTAGGAGGATTAAAGTTTTACAATGTTTTGGGGCATGCAATTATCCCTCTGGTGACTTCAGGATGTTATACCATGTGGATGACTACTAAAGCAATTTGTACGGAGAACGTAAGAAAAACATATATGAAAAATATCTGAAAATGTACAGTCCCATAGTAAAACCACAATGGACTGAATCTGAAGTAAATGCTGGTGCATGTGGGATTTGAGTCCTACTGTATATGTGAAGGCTGTCTGCCTCTGTCCGCTACAGTTTCTGCCCAGACCCAGAGCTGGAGGCCTTCTTCCGACGGAATTTCTTACAGACTACCTTTTTCCAGGGCTCAGTCCTGGAGCATCAGGACCTGGAGCGAGTGCAGGTAGGGCTGAGGTCACGGAAGGTCAGAGGTCATCACAGTGGAACTGAAGTTGACCCTGTGTGTGTGTGTGTGTGTGTGTGTGTGTGTGTGTGTGAGGAGAGGGGTTCAAGCAGCACACGGCGAAGGGGAAACTCTTCGGAGCAGAATGGATCTGGTCAAATATAAAACCAAGAAGGATGCTGTGTTGTTCCATGTCTACCAATGTGTGCTTGAGAGACATCTGTGCTCTCCTTCTCTCTCCCTCTGTAGATGTGCAAAGCAGATGCCTGCATCATTCTGTCCAACAGGTTTTGTGAAGACCCACAGACAGAGGACACCTCAAACCTCATGAGGTAGGGGCTTGTCTGACTGTGGCAAAGTCTTCAAACACATGTCCCTTTCCAAAGCTTATCAAAACAAATAAGGAAGTTTGACATCATTTTCTTTCCTTTTGAAGGGTGATCTCTGTCAAGCAGTACTGCCCTGACACTCGAGTCATCATTGAGATGTTGCAGCACAACAGCAAGGTGATAATGAACACAAGTACAATAGTTCATTACTGTATTTCCATAAATTCCTAGCTTACCTAATTTATTGTTGAAAATGTTCATGGTGTTACAAGAACAGTCATTACAAAACATCTTGAATGTGGTTAAACATCTGCTCAACAGCAGCTCAATGCAGCCCCGCTGTAATTTATTTTTAGGCTAAAACCAACAAGCACAGCTGTATGATAAATTTAAAATCTGTCCACAGCAGAATTGAGCAGCTCCTCTGGTCAAGGGCCATAATCCCACAGGTTTCACAGCTCCATTTAAAAAAGCAGCCCAGTGTGTAAAATTGGTCTAATTGGTCCAATTAAACTAATAAGTTCAATGATGCAAGTAAGAGATGGAGGGACACTAGAATAGTCTGCAGTCCTTGAATATGGGAGTTGGGCTTTCTTGGTCTCAATGGATGCTTAAAGATATTTGAAGCTGTCAAATGTGTGAGTTGTTTCAGCAGTTTGTTTTAATGTCTGTAAATTTTGTCTGCTGCTCCTGTTCAATGTGGCCTAATGAAGTTGGAAGGAGTCCATTGTACAGCTCCTTCCCCTGCTGGCTGTTGTTAGATTGCTATCTGGATGTCTAGCTATCTGTGGTTTTCTCCCCAGGCACACCTGCAGAACATCCCACACTGGGACTACAGCCGTGGAGACTCTGTGATCTGCCTGGCCGAGCTCAAGCTGGGCTTCATGGCTCAGAGCTGCCTGGTGCCCGGGCTGTCCACACTGCTTGCCAACCTCTTCACCATGCAGGGCGAGATCGAGGTCAGGCTCTCCTTGTGCCTTGAACATCGTGTGCCTCCCCTTCAATCTCTTTGACTACTCTCAATTCTTTGCCCTTAGAGGCTAGAGACAGTAGTGACTAGGTACCCCTCAGTGTTTCCCATGCAGGGGGAGACTGTATTCTGTCCACTGTTTTCCCCAAAAACCTTTCCTGTTCGCTGCTACTAGTACAGCCCCACTCTCCTAACGTAGGCCAGCCTGTAGCACTACAACCAGCCACACTGCCTCACTGAACTCTGATGAGTAAGATTGCCTGTGCTTTGTGTCTCAAACCCACGACCTCTTGTGTGCAGATGCACAAGGAGACCTGGCGTGCACACTACATGGCAGGGCTCTATAACGAGGTCTACACTGAGTACCTGTCCAGCGCCTTCATGGGGATGTCTTTCTGTGAAGCCAGCAAGTAAGCGACCGTTTGCTCTCCTTCAGTCAATATTTGCTTTAATCAGCATAAATTTGTATGAATGCGTCTTAATTTAAGTTTGTTAACAAGTGTGGAAAAATATTATTGGCAAATATAGTCTCTTTGTTACCTCCCTGTAGCCTCTTCCTTTAAGACAAGCCAAAAAGAGGTCGACTGAGTAGAGCCCCTCTCTGGGGTCCTATTCCAGCAACCTTCTTAGATTCTTCTTAGATTAGGTGGCAAAAGGAAAGCAGCCTGCAATCATCAATTCTCCTCGTTCAGTTCAGTTGGTTAGAGCTGTGTGTTAAATGACCATGTCAAACAATTCATTTACAGGAAAAATACTGAAGTATCCCTCTTGGAAATATCCAGTTTAGCCCACTCCAAAGCAAGCGCACGTAACAAGACTAACGTCTGCAGAATTTAAAAGCAGCTCAGCATCAGTCAGGAAAGCCTTGACCCAGCACAGTGCTGAAATTATGTTCCCTCATCACACTATTATCATGGCTTTGCAGCATAAGTGGCTTTGCAAAATGGGCGAGCGGTATTGGGGGCTAAAATTATAACTTGAAAAGTGAGTTACTTTTAGGATACTGAATCATTGGAGGCTGTAGTATGCTGGCTGGGTCAAGTCCTGCTGTTTCCTCATCTGTGCTCGGCTCCTTCTGTCTCCCAGGCTGTGCTTTCTCAGACTGAACCTGCTGCTCATCGGCATCGAGTACTGGACTGAAGATGAGGAGAGCAGGTAGAGGCGATGCATTGCTTAAGTAGGGCATTCAGGGGACTGCCTGTATACAGAACAGTACATATGTCAAACCACATACACACGTGCAAGCTAAGAAAACCACCTTTCACAGGCCTGTTTAGCATCCTTAACGTGCTTTTTATGTCTGAGTTGATTGGTCTTACTTATTTAACAAGGCAAAGGAGATACAGAAAGAGGTCAATGTCCTTATTCTGTATACTGTTCAAAGGTGATTCGTTGAGAGACATATAATGTCAGAAAATTCAAAACTGCATCTTTAGTAGTTTTACTGGAGATGACATTTCATTACCTGAGACATAGTCCTCAAGTACAGGGAAGAGCCCTTGTTGAGAGTAATCCATGTTGGAAGATGGTCATCCAACTTTAAAATGCACAAGTCATCTGTAGAGCCGTTCATTCTGACTGACCGGTGCGGCCTTTGGGAGGGATTCCCAGGATGCTTTGTGGCGAAGGATGCTAACCTGGTTTATGTGCGTCTTCCAGCGTCGTAGTGAATCCGCCCAGGTACATCAAACTTCCAGAAAGGACCCTGGGCTTCTTCATTGCAAGCAATGCCAGCGATGCCAAAAGGTAACTTGGAACACCAGCTGCCAAGAGTGCATTCTGGGAGAAAACTAGCGGAAGACAGAGAGTAGGCCCTACAGGGAAAGAGAGAATAAGAATTGGGAAAATAAAAATTAGCAAGAGAATAAGAGCAACAAAAGATGAATTACCTGTGAAAAATACAACAGCTATACACTGGAGAAACCAAAAGATGATTATCTGACTACTTTATGAAGCATCCAAATTAATTCCACTATATTTCAAGTTGCCTGACATTTCACTAGCAACAGCCACACTGCTGAGGACATCACCATCTGTGCAGAGAATGTGTTACAGAACAAAGGCTTCCTGCACATTAGCACTTCTTCCAATAAATGCTCTATTATGACATCATGATGGCATCATCCCCTCAAATTCAGAAGAACTCCTGAAGCTGCCTGCTTCGGGGTTTTCTTTCTTCAGCTGAAACATTCTGAAAGAAATGACTTTAAAAAATAATAATATCAACCCTGTGCACCAACAGAAAACATAAAAAGTCCCCTTTCTGTTGAAGTGATTCATTTGCACGCTGGTTGTTCTGCCTGTAACGCAGTGTGGGAATTGTGTGGCAGGGCCAGCCTGTTCTGCTCCAGCTGCCACAGTGATGTCACCACCCTCAGCCAGCTGCGCAGGTGCTCCTGCTCCGCCCAGAACAGAGGCAAGTCAGCAGCTCTGCATCTTGAGCGACAAGCGACACGCGTCTGTGGGGGGGGGGGGGGGATTATTGTAAAACACTATGTTCTGTAGGAAAAAAGTAGGTCGTTTCTTTACACAATATAAAAGCAGACAACATCAGAAAAGTTTAGCTTTTGACATGCTTCTGAACAACCTGCGTGTTTTTGATTTCTAAAACCCAATATGTGATTTTAGAATTTTCATTTCCTTTAGCTTCCTGCTGTCTGACATTATAGACCTGATGGTCAGACCACTGGTACTGTAACTAGCAGTACCTCCAGACCTACAAGGGAAGCCTGGAAAGACTTTCTCATTCTGGTTTTCTAGGGATGGAAAGTGTTTTTTTACTAACCCGCTGAAAAATGAACTTTTTTCTGAACAAACCTGGATTCTGCAGGACGAGTATCTCTATTGCCACTGCAGAAAACATTGCCTTGAAGTGTTACTTCCTAGCTCTGACACATGGTGGAGCTGTTGATTTAGCTTTCTGGGGTCAGGGAAAGGCGTCCTGCAAGACTTAGCCTTGGATAACGATTCGGTGAAGACATACTCATCATGCCTGTGATTTATTTTCCATCTGTTACCGATAATGAATCAGTTGGACTCAGACCATTTCAATACATTGGAAACCCCCTCGAGGTCAATGGAAAGTCTTCCAAAAACAAATTTCAGGTGTGCGGGGCCAAAACGTTCACAGCAAGTCAGTTAATTCAGTCTGTCACAAATATTATCTTTAGCAGAACTTGCTTTCTGGACTTCGCAGGCAAATCACAGCTGAGACGCCTCCTCTGTAGCACTGGGCACTGATCTCTGTGTATTTAATAAGATGTCAGGACATTGTAATGAGGCTCAGTGGTCTGGCTGAGGGCTTGTTTCCCCATGAATTCATCCTCTCCACTGTGTTCTCTGGCCCACAGCTGGCAGGGCAGTGCTGGGACACAGGCTGAGGGCGCGGCGACACACGCTAGGAGTTATCCCCTCTTTGCCACACAGGTGAGCCCCTCATTCTTCCGAGCACGCGCGGTCGGCCTCTCTCTCCGCACACCTGTGCTGCAGTCGAGTCCATATGTTGGAACACGCCAGCTGAAGGGGGAGGACACAAGTGGAAAAAAAACTATTATTCCACCTTTTCTCTATCACAGGCTCCATTTTTCTTAGATTAGCACGAGTCTCTTTGGGGGTATATATTCACATCAGCTGGACGAATGACAGCAACAGTTCCCTTTTGTCATTTGTAATTGGTCTGAAATCAATCTCAGTGATTCCGGTTTGATTTCTCAAGCTTTTCTGTGGGTGCTTAAATATCAGGTATAGAAAGAGAGGAACAATAAGTATGTAGGTTATTTCAGAGATGTCATTGTAAGTTTCTTCTTTGTGCCTGTATATACAGTTGAGCACTTTAGGAGACTTCAATGCATCTTTTAAACAACAGACAGTTGTACATGACTATTTCTGGATCCTTCAAAATACATTCTCTGTTGAACACTTCTATGAGTGTGGATGAAAAACAGACCTACAAAATGAATGCCTATTCTTATTATGTAGCTGCTTTCAACACACTCAAAAAGCACATCTGTTAAAGAAACTAAGTCACATTCTGAAAGCAGTACGGTGCCAGTACACACAGAGAACTCTGGAGTTACAAAGAAGAACTGTGGAAGACAAATCTGATTAATCATACAGAAAGCTGTTCTGTACTGGTTTTCGTCAGCACTGAAAGGAAGAAATGAATGAGGAAGATTTCTGTGAACTTTTCACTAACCAGCTGGTGTGGTGTATTTATCTGCATATATCTTGTGTTTGTTAAATCTTTTGCACATTTACTGCACGCATATTGTCTTAAGGTGCAAACAGGCTTCTTCATTAATTCACTGCATCAATGAAAAAGCAAGAGGCTGAACAGTATCTCAGCCAATAAATGAATCAATCCATGTATCAATCAGTGAGCACATCGCACCAGCTGCAATGAATGAGGTGAGGCAGAGGCTTGTGTCACTGTTAGTTCTGCTTTATTTTTTGCCAGAGTTTTAAACATGTTATATTTCTACTCAGAGTTTCATTTTACTGGAATTGGCAGTCTGATAAATATGTCTGTTACCCCGATGGCTTGGACTGCTCAAGGCATTAATATTATTAAAATCTGTCACAGGGAAGTGTCGGAAAGATGAGTTAGTGTGAAGATTAGCGCTGTGAAATAAATCATCTGCCTGACTTTGTTAATGCTTATAGGCCTTTGGAACTCAGACAATCCCTCTATTTATATGCTGTGTTATTTTTCAAGGCCTTTGAGAGTGAGTGTGTGTGTGAGACACAGAGGCAGAAAGAGTCAGTGTCTGAATGCACGTGTTAAGTCCTTGTACTTTTGTTTGTGTGCATGCCCTGTGCTCCCCTGTCTCTTCTGGAACCTGAATATATTTTCACTTTCTACTGATCTGTGCGCATCTGCGCTGCAGCTGTTTGGATTTCTTAAGACAATGCAGCTTTAAATATTTGATGACTCATTTTTATTAATCAATGAAAGGAGCCATGAATTCCTGGCAGTATCCTGATTGTTGTGGATTATTATAACTGGGTTTGTGTGTTCCTTAAAATGTTTAAGTATGAAATGGGTTTTCCAATATCATTTCTATCCCTACAGATAGGTTTTCCCGAGATGATGATTGAAAACAAAGACCACTTAGCATATACCTTGGGTATGAATGAGAATCGTTAGATATAGGTTTCTAAACTAATTTACATCTGGCAGGCGTTATGGGAGAGTCCGTTCCAGCTGCACATTACTGCTAGTATAAACGTATTATCTGAAATGAAGGTCTGAGGTTGTTTTCCTTTGTTTTTATGAAATTGCTGTGATCTTGCAGGCCTGCTCTAATAATAATAATAATAACATCACTTTATTAACCCTTTACAATCTCTTGCATTAGGAATTATCTTTTCGCATACCCCAGCTTGCTCTCCATGAGACACACAGACACACAGACAGGGAGAAAGCCTGGGGTCAGAGTGCAGGGTCTGCCATTGTACGGCACCCCTGGAGCAGTTGGGGTTAAGGGCCTTGCTCAGGAGCCCAACGGAGTAGGATTCCTCTGCCGGCTGCGGGATTTGAACCGGCAACCTTCTAGCCACAGGAATTGCTTAAGGGGCACACTTTGAAAATGACTCTTGGCCATAGCCGTGAAACTACTACTGCCTGAAAAGCACTCTGTAGGATGTATGAAGTCATATATTGAGATTTTGTTGGTCAGAATTCCACTTCACTTTGCTACATGTTGCTGAGCAAGGCAGCCCAAGGACAATCACGCAGAAACCAGCAATACTGAGATCCTGTGCTCTTGAAGTTACAGTAGATGCTCAGCAACACTCTACACTCAACTCTCAAGTCCGGAGGCCTTATCCAGAACGCTGACTCTGGCTGTGTGTGTTTTTATAGAGTACCCATGGAACACCTGCATGCTCAGAAAGAGGAGGGCCAGCTAGATTCCACTGGGATGTTCCACTGGTGCCCGCCTGTCTCCCTGCAGGAGGCCACCCTGGTGAGTCCCTGTGCACTGCAACATGAGCCCCTACCTTAACAACAGAACCCTTCAACAAATGGGAGAAGCATGCAGGAAATAGGGAACGTGTCTAATAGGGAAGGACTGAATTCCAGTAGCCTTTGTGCACATACCCTGCCAACCACGTAATCACTTCACTTTGCTGCTGCTGGATGTAATATATCTAAAGTGCTAAAACTGCTGCATACAAATAAGGGATGATTTGTCCTCCTGAGTCCTAAAGTTTTCCCCATATATTGTTTCTAAAGCTCTATTGCCTTACCTTTAGGGGTAAGTTAGTATTCTATTTTAACTGAGAATATACATTTTCTTAACAACATCTATATGGAAATGGGTAGTAGGGCTGAGGAATTCACATCACTTTCAATAACCGCTCATCCAATTCAGGGTCCAAGTAGCTGCGTCCCTACTCCCCGGAGGGGAAACCAGCCCAGCGCAGGGCACACACAGACACAAACACACACCTACACACACACACACTCACACCACAGCCAGTTTTCCCAGAAGCACATTAACCTACCAGTATGTCTTTGAACTGTGGGAGGAAGGCACACCCAGAGGAAAACTTACAAGGGGGTGAACATGGGGAGAACATACAAACTCCCCACAGACAGCTCCCCATGCTAACCACTGCACATGCAGGAACATGCCAGCTCCTTTCCTCTTGAGCTGTGGGTGGGGGAACTGAGCTGTTCTCCTGTGTGTGGCCCCGCAGACGAGGCAGTCCGCGCAGGAGCTGCAGCTGGAGGGCCACGTGCTGGTGTGCGTGTTTGGGGACGAGCGCTCCAGCCTGCTGGGGCTCCGGGACTTCATGATGCCCCTCCGAGCCAGCAACCTCACTGCCGCCGAGCTGCGCACTGTGGTGTTCCTGGGGTCCCGCGCCTACTTCCAGCGCGAGTGGCCCGCCATCCACTACTTCCCCAAACTTCTCTTCTTATCGGTGAGCCCCCACAAATCTGCACAGGTCAGATGTCACAGATCAGTCCTGTTGATCACTTTTAAAAAAACTACACTCCATTCACCTCAAAGCTGTATGCATGACCTTTATGAGCACACAGTACCTGTGTGTGAGGGCTGCAGGTTGCTTGCTTGGCTTTTGGAGAGGCCAGGATCAATCTCTGCAGTTCCTGTGAGCAAGGTGCACGTGGATATGGGGATTATGTACATTACACCACAGTGACATCTTCACAGGTGCTCACCGAGGGCGTACTGAGACCGCCCAGGCTGGGTTCTTCGGACATGTACTTTTATAATGTGGTTTCTGTATCTTGGGGTCAGAGGGCGACACTGCAACGAGCCATCTTCATCGATTTACACTGAGCGAAACAGCTTGAGTCTAATTGGTAAGATAATAAAACTCTTTAGCCTGAAGAACAGATATGTGTACATATATATAAAACATACAAATCAGCACACAGATTTATAAAGGAAAGCGTCCAATCTGTCTGTGTGCTTTTAAGCAGAGAAGGGTCCTCATTAGCTCCCTGCAGCCTGACAGCGTGCGCTGCTCCAGTGGGCTGCAGCAAGCAGGGAGCATCATTCTTGGCCAGACCAGCGAATTAAAGTGGCCGGGCGGTTCATTAGTCCCCCGGATTCTGGGTCTCGCTTTGCTTTCATCAACATAAATAAAGGGACCTGCCTTTATTTCCCAACAGAGGGAGCGACTATTCATTGGCCCGCTGTAGCAGTCCATGCCTCAATGAATGGCATTGACCAGATCAAACCTCAGACTGGCAACTCCAGGTCTAGAGAGCAGAAGAAGCCATTCATGGCTTTCTAAAGGCTTTCTAAAGGCTACTCTCCCTTTATTATGAACTCAGCATTGGCTTTCCAAGAGCAGCAAACAGCAGCAAACTCTGTCTTGTGTTCTACTCTTAAGCACCAGTTTCCTATTGTGAAACTGGGGTCTTTCATACTTCCTTACAAGAACAACCTGCATGTACTAATGAGTAGAGGGCTGTAGAGTCCACATTCACAGAGCTCTGTAAGAATGTGTCTATATTTTTGCATCTAATTGGATGTCTAATGAAGACATCACGACTGTCAGGAAGTGATTGAAAGAGAGGCCATTCCAGGCCGCTGACGCAGAAATCACCTTCTTCAGTGAAGGACTTCAGAGAAGGGAAAGTTCACCGTAGTTAAGAATAAATGAAACATCTACAAAGGTCCACAGCAAGCTCTGTATCCAATATCTCTAATCGTATTAGAAGCACAGTGAAAAGAACCACGGTAATAGGGTAGAAACTACATGAGTAGAAGGTTGCCAAGAATATGCCGTCATTTTGAAGGACTGTGTAGACGGCAAAGAAAAAAGTTGATTCCAGTAAGGAGTATGTATTTTGTGTAACCTGGTTGAGTCGTGAAATCTGAAAACTAAAACCTGCATTCGTTGACATTTCCAAAATCCAGTGTTTGCAAGCAGACAAGCAACGGGATGCCCCCGCTGCCCCGGTAAACACGCAGCGCGCTGTGTCTAACGGGCGCGTGTGGCCCTCGGTGTCCGCAGGGCTCCCCGCTGTGCCGCGCCGACCTGCGGGCGCTGGCGGTGGAGCGCTGCGCCATGTGCGTGGTGCTCAGCACCCAGCGGGCCTGCGTGTCCGAGCCCTCGCTGCAGGACAAGGAGGCCATCCTGGCCTGCGTCAACCTGCACTGCATGAGCTTCCCGGACAGCCCGCACAGGCAGCCCGGCGCGCAGGAGGGGGCAGGTAGGCAGCTCTCCGGAGCAGCCGCATTCAGGCCGTGCCGTTTGCAGCCACTGAGGGAGAAGAAAAATAGATTCCTTTCCTCTGCCATTTTTCTTTTTGTTTTTTTTAAATATTCTGCGCTCCCAACAGTATTTCTTCAAGGCACAGTAAGTTATGCAGAACTGCAGTGCAATCAATAATGAGAGCCTGTAATGAGCGAAGCCTATTATACTGTACCTCAGCACACTGACTGCAATAAAGAAAGCGAGGGAAAGACAGAAGGGGGACAAACTAGTTAGGATCTTAAAGGGATAGGATAACTTTTACTAGACTAGGGATATCAGACTCCAGTCCCACAGGGCCTAGTCTCTTCCGGCTTTCATTTCTGGGCTGTCAATTAAATAATTAACAACCTAATTATTTTCTTTGTTAGACATATATAGGATTTTTTTTCAGGTTATTCAAAGCAGTCATCCATTTAAGGTACAATTGCTATACCTTTAAGACATATCAGGGTCTAATGAGTAGTATTACAATTATACAGCTGATTAAGTTATTAGCCCAACTATTTAGGCGAGAGGTCTGGTGGAACTAGGTCCTCCAGTGTACTGAGTTTCAAGGGTTTACCAAATTACATGGTTTACCAATTCCAGCCCTGACAATGCACTCTGTTGCAGTCCTTCATTGCAACTAGCACTTTCATAGTTATATCTATCCTTCCAATTAACAATTAAAGAAGTGCGAAGCTGGGTGTAATAGATACTGCAATGGAGTGGATTAGAAGGGTCAGAGTTTGAGAAGCCCTGGTCTGGTTGCTTTTTAACACGCCCTGAGCTCATTGCATTGCAGCAATGGAAAGACACAAATTCAATAGAGCCCTGGTGGCTGTATTTGTTGGAGTCTAGGGAATCCTTCATTAGGGGCTACAGTGTCTAATTACTGACCTGATCTGTCTGTGTGGAGGAGCGGGTTTGCAAACTGTGCAGCTCCGTTCAATAAGTGCTGACAGAAAATAAACACGTTACAGTAATTAACCTTGACAGGCTAATGTGCCACTTGCAGCAGAAATGTGCTAATGATACAATTAATCCATAATTAAGACATGCCTTGTAATAACACTCAGCCCGCCTGTTGCTGGGAATCTGTAAGAGGATAAGATGGAGGTGGAGGAAAAGGAGACTCTCTTCTTTCTCTGATGAAGTATTCAGTATGTCACGCGGGTCTCCCAAAATTAGGTGCCACCGTGGAGTTGCAGGACCCCGACCGCTGTGATGTGATTGGATTTTGATCCATGTGGAGGTTTCGGGTTGGTTATCGATTCAAGACCTTCTCCACACAGACACATTAAAAAATGGGCGTTACTCTGTACTCCCAGCAGTGAAGAAGAAGGAGGTGTTGGGTGGGAAAGGTTTAGCAAGAGAAGCTTGTACGCCTTTCATTCAATTTTCTGCATTTGCCTGGAACATGGCAATGCCTAACAAGTACAAATAGGTGAGGCAGAGGGTGCTGGGGCTGAGCTTTCTGCTCCAGGGTTCAACAATGGGACAGCACGTATAGCTCAGACCAGATAGAAAATTTCAGTGTGGCTGGGTGATGGCGGCATAGTGTAACTCCCCTTCTATCAGTCCCCTCAACACCGATGTGGTGACATGACGCTCCGCTCAAGTGACTTAAGAGAAGTTTTGCCTTTGTAGAGGGCTCATCATAAAAAGGAACCATGTAAAGTACAATTGTTTTGGCCTGTTCTTCTCGGTGTGGTCATGGGGACGCGTGCAGGCGTGACTCTACCGAATCTCTGTCTTCCTGTTTCAGAGCTGTGCAGGAAGCGATCCCTTGTGAAAACCGGAGCAGAGATCCCCCTCCTCATGGAGTTAGGTACTGGCTCCTGTAGAGGGCACCACTGAGCGGGCTCTCAGAACACAGAGGACCTGGGCCACTGCTGCCATTGTGCCTCGAACTATCTAACTGCACCAGCATTTATTTCTAATGTTTCAAAATGAATTGGAAGAATTTCCCAAACCCTTCTTATCACAGTGTGCTACAGTAAATTATATTTATAGCTATAATTCAACAGAGCCCTTTTCCTTGGAATAGAGCATTAGTTTCAGTTTCTAATTCAGAAACAAGTTCATATAACACCCAGAAATAAGAATTCTGTCCTAAGAGCAGAGAAAAACATTTTTTAAAGAAAAATGGAATTTAAACTGTATTGGCTGTGCATTTTTAAACAGAGCTGTAATAAGGTGTGTTCGACAGCTTTTTAAAAAGGTTTCAAGACAGCAGGATATAATGCAGCTGGTATCTTGCAGAGGAGTGACTAGATGCTCCGTCCTCAGTGAGTCAGTCAGGACTCATACCCATTTCCACTGCACCCACAGAGCCGGCCTGCTCAGAGGCTGAGGCTGAGGACACTAGCTTCAGCCAGTCTGGCATGCACTGGGCAGTGATTTTCTCTGTCTACAGCCAACAGCTCCAATGTGCAGTTTGTGAATGAGGTGGACAGTCTGGAGGGCTTCAGTGACCTGCACCTGACCCAGGCCTTCTCCAGTGGCATGGTCTTCTCCGAGGAAGTGCTGGACTCCCTCATATCTGCGGTGAGGAGACTCCTTCTCCTGCTGGCCTACGGTGATCCTCACTGGAAAAGGAACAGCAAAGAGAAACACATCACTCTTACATCACGGTAGAAGTATAGTAATACTTCACAGAATAGTACAGACAAGTGATGGTGAGAATTTTCCGTAAACCACAGGAAAAACAAAATATGACACAGATCTGACAGACGGTAAAGCAAAAATGCTCTATGATAAACTTTCAGTAAGATAGACCGATCACTTGAATTATCTCTTTTCGCAGCAAACGGTGCCCATACTTACTGAGTTGTTTTTCCTGTAGTGAAGGCTGTTTTTGAAACATTTCTACATAATTTTTAACTAAATAAAATTGATATAATAAACAAACTTTGCTACTTCTGCAGTACTACTCTTTGAATCTGCCTCAGGATCTCTCTCGCTCTGCAAAAAAGCTTGAAATTGTATCAATGGATGGGGGAAATGTGATGCCATATTGACTCAATTATAAGAGGTCTAACAAAAAATATCTTTAGTAATAGAGCTAGGATTAGGGAAAGACTTTGGGTCTGGGTTTAAGTTAACACCGCAGGGATAATGTTAGGCTCAGGTTCAGAGTATATAATGAAAAAGTACAAGAAAGAAATCAGAAACTACATCATTGAAATAACAGAAGACAAGAAGATAATTTATAAACAAGATGAAGTCAACAGGCCCTTCTTGTTCCCTTGGCTCTTCTGTAAGTAATTCAAGCCAACACTCTCATTCAATTCAAACTGTTCCTGAAGGATTCCTGAGAATCATCTCCAATAACCCGCCAGGGCCGTTTTGTTACATAGGATTCTAAGGCAGAGTACTCACTAACCGCCCAACTGTGCTCTCGTCTAGACCTACTTCAATAAGAATATGCCAGCTCTGATCTGCACTCTGGTGACGGCCGGGGCCACGCCCTCTCTGGAAGTCAAGCTGGCGGAGGAGAACGTCCTGGATGGAGGCTCCTCCCCCCTGCTGACATCACCACTGCGCCAGCGTTCCAAGATAGCTCAGCTGTCCCTGCAAGAGGAGCCCTTTGCTCATTTCTCTGTGAGTCTTTTACTCTGGCGCCTTTCTCTGCAGTATGTCCACACAGTAATCCTCAGTCACGGGACTTTGATTTTTTTTTTAACACGCTGCAGTGAAACCAAATAAATGTGTTCTTTTCCCTTAGAATGCTGTTACTGACTTCTTAGGGTGGCACAGTGGTTAGCATTGCTGGGGCCCTGAATTCAGTTCCTGGGGTGCTCTCTGTGTGGAGTCTGTGGGTCCTGCCCGTGTTTGTGGGGGCTTCCTCCAGGTACTCTGGTTTTCTCCCACAGTCCAAAGAAAAACTGCCAGGTTTAATTGGCTTCTAGAGAAATCGGCCCTGGTGTGAGTGTCTGTATCTATGTATGCCCTGTGACCGACTAGTGTCCCCTCCAGGGTGCATCCTGACCTATGCCTGTTTCCTGCCTGGAGAGGCTCCGGCTCCCCTGTGATCCTGAATTGGATGCAGTGGTTAGAAAAGGAATGGAAGCCCTTCTTAAACAGAGGAACAGTAAACTAAACTCTGGCTCTTTTCTGACTTCTGCCATGAGACGTTGGAGCCGCTCTGCACTCTTTTTGTGGTATTTTCTTCTCTGGAAGCAGAAAAAAGGCAGGGGGGGGGGTTGCTGCATTTAACTGAGTAGCTTCTCTCTGCATGTTATTCGTGTACCTGCTCATGGTTGCTCTGTTTCCTCCTCAGTGTGGAAACTTCAAGGAGCTGTTCTGTCAGGCGATTGACTCTGCGGGGATCCTGTGCTTTGGTCTGTACCGCCTGCTTGACCCCCCTAACCCCGCCAGGAAAAGGTGAGACACTTATTGTTTTTTGTATCATGTTTAATTTTGTATCAGTAAAGTCCAGCCACTCAGTCACTACATTCTGCAATGTACACTGTAGCATGTGTTCCAGTGATACTGTATATACCTCTCCGGCTTTATGTTCTCTGATTCAGCCTTGAGAAATATTATAATTCTTTCTGAAGGGATACTAATGCATTAGATGGGCAAATAACTATCTCAGAGGACTAAAGTGGCGAAGCTAAAAGCTACTCCAGGCAGTAGGTATTGAGTTCTTGCATCGTGTATTAAAATCCCCAAGACCCATGCCCTTGGCTGAACCCTGGTGAAGGCAACATGAAACCCTCACATTACTGCAATACCTGTCACATTATGTCAAATTGATCCTGAAATACCTGCTATGAAAAGGCATGAAAATAAAAAATGAACCATATCAATTTCCATGTCATCACCCCTTCTCTTCTCCCACCACCCCCCTTCCATGTTTCACTCCCTCTGTTTTTCCTCTCCTCCCCCAGATTTGTCATTACGAACCCGGCACCAGATTTCCCTTTAAACCCTGATGACAAAGTCTTCTGTGCCATCCCCTTCCACCAGAGCCACCTGCTGGCACGCCAGAGTACTGCAGCTTTCCCTCCTCTCCACCAGCACCCGAAGGAGTCCTGACGTTCTCAACACCAGCTGCTCCCATGTACAGAGAAGACAAGACCTGTTTAAAGCGCAGGGTGACTATCGCAGAGCACTAATGCAGAGGCTATCTTATTAAACCATAATAAACAGCATTCCTCATTAAGCTACCAGTATCACTTTGTGTGCAAATTAAGTCTGCTAATAATATTTACAAGCACCGTGCATATCTGACTCCAGACATTTGCATCAGTGATTTAATTCAACACTGTCTGACTTGTGTATCAGGCCTGGACTAGCACGGCCATACTGCCTGTGCCCTGTGCAATGCCTATCACTTGTGTTTCATTTGCACTAAGCTTCTGAGAATAGCGCGCACCTGACTGATGGCAATAGGACAGTCATCCTTCAGCTTCCAGCAGTAAGTCACAGGTTGTTCCTGACCGCTGACAGTGCGGTCACTCCTCACTAAACCCTACCGGTCCATTTGTTCCTGGCTGAGCCATTTCCCTTCCTGCTACACCAGCTCTGACTTCGCAAGCGCACATCATTCCTGGTCGTGCACTTCAAACCCCACCAAGCATCATCATGCTCATCACTAATAGTTGTTCTGTGGTGGCCAGCTTTATTCCTTTGTTGTCCAGAGACTGAAGCCCAGCACATCTGAGCGGAGAGGATTATGTGGTGTTTAAGGGAAATGAGATGTTATTGTCTGGAGGGGGGTCTATGTACCGAGCTGGTGAGAGGAGTGGGACAGCCAGGCAGTAGGTTTTCAACAGCTCCCTGATCAAAAGCTGCGCTGGGTCACTTTCAAACGAAGGGGAAATGGAAACCATTGTTGGGTTTTTTTTTTAACCACCCTTTTGAAAATTTTTGCTGTCCTCTGCAAATTCTGGATTTTTGTTTGAAAAATGTGCAGTGATCTGAAGAAAAGAGCACATCCTGTATTAAAAGAAGAAGTTATTTTTATTTATTTTGCCGGTTTCTCAGGCTGATTGTACTTCCCTCTACACACTGGGGTCCAGTGCTGATCCATATTTCACTGGTAAACCTCCTCTCTGGGTTAGTACCAGCATCTACTCTGTCACTGCAATCATTCTGCTGGCTCCGTATGGCCACACTCATCTGATCCAAAGCACTGCTTCACCCACCTCGTCTTTCTCTGCTCCTGCCCACCTTCAATCTCTTCTGTGGTCCCTCTCGGTCCTCTTCCTTGTCCTGCCTGTTCATTCTCCACTCTCACTCCTCAGTGGTAAAATGGACAGCCACTCCCTCACCAGCTTTTGGTGCCTGCTCAAGACTCCTTTTCAGATAGCCCCTGTGATCTCTCAGCTCTCCATTCAATTCTTCAGTTCTGGTCGCTCTAAGACCAGACTGAAATAATGTTGTCAACTCTCAAACTGGTAATGTAATTGGCTTTTTGAGCTTATTCACTGTAACAATGCAGGGAACCTTCGTTATTGCTTTGTCCTCGCAGTTTCTGTGAACTGTAATGGTTCAAATCTTACAATATAACATGACATTGCAAAATGCTTTCCCTGCATTTTCAGTTTGTGTTAGCTTGTCCATTTATTCATTTATTCTTGTTGTACTTATATGATTCTTCTGGTCAACTCCATATGTTTAGTATGTATAGGGAAAGCAAATAAAAACAAATCCATCTCGCAGATTTTGCCACAATATTCTCAACTTGATTAGTCACTCAAAGAGAACTGTGGTGGCCCAGGCTTGCATGACCTATGGATTCCCAATGAACAGCAAAAAAGCTTGATGGCTACAGCAGCACCGTATACTATGTTGGGCCAGCCAAGCGAAATGAGTGAACATTCACTCAAAATGGTGGGACTGAAAAGATCTATTGCAAGCCCTGTCCTCCTGCTAATGGCCCACTGCATGAGGATTTGTGAAAAGGGCCTCACGGCTCATGGTGGGTTTGTGGAAGGGGGCTGTTGTTTTTTCTGCCGTTCCTTTCTTACAAGACGGCTAGGTTGGGGTGCAGCCATGCCAGCTGTTAATTGAAATGTCACTCGGCCTGCTGTTGTCAGGCCCCTGTCAGCCTCGGTTTCCCCAGCTCTGAGACGTGTATGTTTGTCAGTTCGTATTGACTATCTGTCACTCATGGAAGATCGAGCCACAAAATGTCAAAACACAGTGGGTTCTCTGGTGAAAGGCTGCCTAATTCTAGGTGGCACGCGGTGCAGGGTAATGGAACACAGATGAAGGGAATTAGTTACACGAGGTCAGAAATACTAACGCAGGCAGCAGCGTCATGTGGCTTTCGTTAAGAACCTTCCTTCGATTTAAAAGACAGGGAAAGGGAGAGAAAGCTGCAGTACTTAGAACTTATTCACGTTCATTCAGATATCTGCAGACTCGCTCTTGCCCTGAATGAACATCTTTGTTCACTATTTGTTCTCTACAAGTTTGTGTGTTTGGGGGGGGCAGGGCAGAGTAAAGTGTTTGCAATAGAGTTAAAGCCCTTCCTTGTTTTCCTCTGGCTTCACCTGGGTTATTGATCTCCTGTTGATCCAGTACTGCTCAAATTATAACAGCCTTAGACAAATCATCGGTCACATTTTTCTCAGCCACAGTCAATTTGCAGTGATGCTCACCTTCATCGATACATTACCAAGTATAGATTGTGCTTTGAAATGTTCGATCTGCACGGGACAAGTTATTTTCCTTAGATCTAAGAAAGTGATAAGAGTCGTTTTTATACTGCAGTACTAATACAATACATCTACTTCATGTTTGGCAAATGCCTCTAAATTTTGTGCTCTGCATTTTTTGCAAACAGCAGCCAGTGTTTTTTGACACATGTCACCATTTTACCTTCTCAGGAATGAGACTGTCATTGAGAATAGAGGCAGGCGTGACTCTGTGCACTGTGTGTGTCGCAGAAAGCACTGCAGCCAGGGAGGTCTCTGTGAGGAGACAAGATATTTACAAATGTTGATGCCGCCACACTTCTTTTCTTGCAGTGCTCCATAAGCTCCAGCGCAGCTCGCAGCTCTTCTGGGCCTGCCTTGTTTACTGCACGTCAGAAGCCTTTTCTTGTGCTTTTGTTACTGAGTGGAGGCCTTCAGTGGGGAAAACGACAGATCCCTTCTTAACAATGCCATCAAGCGTGCCTGTTATTTTTTTTAAACAGCAAAGATGGATCGAGTGGCAACAGGGTAAGCCGAAAAGCGAGCAAATGCACAAAGCAGAAGATGTGATGTCAGTTTGGAAATGAAATCTTCTGGGTGTTTACAAGTGTGACCTATAAAAACCTGCCCTGGAGTCTGCAGTCAGCCCCCCCCCCCCAGTTCCGCTTTGTAAACACTTTGTAGACACAATGACAAGAACAATATCCTGACCTGCCATGAGGATTATAATTAATCGCAGGTGAAGCTGTTTGGGACACATCCAGAGAGTATGACTGCCAAACCTAAAACAGCATCTCTTTTTCACTTCTTTTTTCTTATGATTTCTCAGCTTGTCTCCCACCCCCAAGACATTTCTTATGAAATAATTAATGTGAATATGAAGCCGATAGCTCCTTTGCGTTTTCTCTTCCCCTGGTTATGTTGTAAAACCACAAAAACAATCTTCCCTGAGCATATCTCTGTGAGCTGCACTACAGATCCCTTCCTCAGCAGCTAATCGTGGATTACCTACAACCATGCACATCCCACTTCCTTTTCCTTAGTTGGATTTTGTCCACCTTTTAATCCCTTTTTTATTGACAATTTAATAAAGCATTTTCTGTAAATATCTTACCATGCCCACTGCTGTGCAAACTTAAACACTCTGCATTTTCACTCTTTTCTTTCTGCACGTAGACACACAGGAGTCAACAGCCACATACTAAGATTTGACCAGTTTTGCTTTAAGATAGCAGTTATTCCTGACAGATCTGCAATTGTCATTACAGAAACCAGCCTTTCAACTTCACAGAACTGTAGACACGAAAAAAAATTGATGATGAAGTTGCGGCTGACCATAATCCAGTTAGACCTGATTGGTAAATGTGATGGATTAGCTATTGGAACACTTCATATTGGACAGTGTGACAATGAGCTATCAGTTTGGAAGATTCTGATCATTGTTAATTAAACATTTTAAACTTTATTTAACATTACTATAAAACCTGAATAATTATTAGTAACAATATTTTGATATAATCAGGAAAAACATAGCAAAATCAATTAAGCAACAAATTTAAGTGTTGCCTCAGAAAACAATTAGAAATAAAATGTGCCGCCACCTACTGCCCAAAAAAACACAAACTTTTTTTTTAATTAAGGGGGCCTAGGTTCAATGGGAAATCCCCTTATTTGAACACTATACAAAAACCCAGTAGTCTGGGTCATGTCCTGTTGATGAGCCGAGCATTTTACACGATTACTGATTAGGTAATGAGCGGACTGAACAAGAAAACATTAACATTTGGCATCAGAGAGGAGAAGACTGGTGTGGGGTAGGTGAAGGTGCACGCTGAACTCGATTAGCAATGGTGGTAATGGATTAACTCAAGACGTGCTTTGTATCCTAGTGGAGGTCCCCACTTTGAAGGCTGTAGTTTAACATTGTCGTAAAGCTCAAAATCAGCGTGCCGGTACTGAAAGAGCAGCTCAGTGAATAGCAAGTAGCTTTTCCAGCTCTATAAAAATAGACTGAATCCCAGTGATTCAGCTGCACCTTTCTGAGAGGCACTCCTGGTTGCTCATTTTCTGCCTTCTTCTGCAGTTTTCATCGCGGAGAGCCTTAGTGTTGAAAGGCTCCCGTCACGCCCGCAGTTACCTGTCAGCGCATTAATAAGGACAAACAGCGCTGTCAGCTGAGGGGGTGTGAGGTGTCTGTGGTGCCGGGTTACAGCGGTGCGGGCGGAAACTTCAGGAAAACCCTCACAGTTGTGTGGTGCGTTTCGGCCTACCCTCCTCCGGCCCGCCGAATCTGGGGCGATGCGTTTCTTGAGACGTGCGCCCCCGCACCCCAGGCTGGTCAACCGGAGCCAGTGTCCCCCTCTGTGAGGGCAGAGGCCTCAGGCCTGCACTTCCCCACGCTTAAGTGGGAATCTTTCTTCACGCCCGCGCCTCTCACACAGTTAATTATTTGAACTGTCGCAATTAAGGAGGCGAGCACTCCGAGTCTCTTTCTGATTGCCTGATAGCAGAGGAGGATTTGGGTTTGAAGGATCCAGCTGTGGAAGTCTGTGTGTGTGTGTTGGGGGGGGGGGAGTTAATTTTAAATTAGGGCTTGTTCACTGAGACGGGCCGCATTCATAAAATCCCCCAGCAGCAAATGTGTTATGACTCTGTGAACTTAGTCAACGTTAAGA
This sequence comes from Atractosteus spatula, assembly GCF_055471065.1. Classification (NCBI taxonomy): domain Eukaryota; kingdom Metazoa; phylum Chordata; class Actinopteri; order Semionotiformes; family Lepisosteidae; genus Atractosteus; species Atractosteus spatula. The sequence continues at coordinate 9,610,022 of NC_142707.1, forward strand.
TGCATTTCAATAATAACAAAGCTGGCTCCACACTAATCTAATTCTTTTTCTTTATTAATCTTTTATTGGGTAATAGAGTTTGAAGAGTTAGATTGATGGAACCATACCAAGCTAATCCCTGCGTAGGTGTGGGAAACACAACAGTTTTGATTAGGAAACGGATGGTATTTCATCTGGCCTTTCATTTTCCAAGACCGGCTGAAGATGCCAGCACCTTTAAATATAACGTGTTAATGCGTTGTGTCACTCTGTCCCGAGAATGGAGACATTACGAGCTGGTTCCCAAAAGAAATATAAAAGGCTATTTATACTGCGTGTCATGGTAGAGTTTTCCCCTTTCCTCCGCCTGGACGCGCTGTTGAAAGGTTTATGGCCGCATGGAGTGGAGCGAGGCCAGGCCAGGCCCGGCGTGGAGGGGAGAGGAGGGGAGGAGGCGCCGTTGAAAGGAGCAGCAGGGGAAAGGAGTGCCTGATGACAGGAGGCTGTCAAAACCCACCCGCGGCTCCAGGATCTGGGAGACCCACGGCCACCCCCAGAAAACTCTGTCCAGCTGCCTCTGCAGGTCCAGACAGACGCCAACGGGGAGAGACAGCGAGGAGGAGACAAAGCGCGGCACACAGGGAATCCTGCCTGAAACCTGGACCAAGTATTTTCTCTCCCTCTCTCTTTAAGCGGGCACAGGTTTCCACCATGAGGCCTAATTTTCCAATCACTGGGGAAAGATTTAGAACATTATTCAACTTGTTCCAGCACAAAGCTTACATCTGCATTTTAATTTAGTTTTTTTTTTGTTCCTGCAGAGTGAGGAACTGGGAATGTCTTAACCTGTCATTTTCTATCGCTTTCGCGAAACCCTTTTGGAAAAAAAACAAAGGAAAAACTGGCGGGCTTTTGTCATGTATTAAATGGCGCAGGAAAGCTTTGGGACCACTAAGGAAAATGTAGCACACGCATAATTTATATACGCTGTACATATAGAACAGCTTGCACAAAAGCAGTACAGATATTTTCTGTTGTTTATCATCAACGTTTGATAACTTACACAGACAGTACATGCAGGAGAGAGCGAGTGAATTTGTGTCCAGTGCGCTGTCGCAATCTGATTTTAACAGAGAGCGAGAGACAATTAAGAAAGCCACAGCCCTGCCCCTGCTGTCATCCGCTGGCTGCCTGCAGGAGCTTCACGACCCCACTGTGCATGAGTCCGCAGTCCAGCTCTCGCTGTTGTGTAACAGCTGCACCCCCCCGACAGTCGCGCTGAAGTGCAGGGTGTGCTGAGCAGGCAGGAGCCGGGATGCTCCTACCCTGCTTCACTGTAGTAAGGGCCTCTGGAACAGCCCTGGAGTGGGGCTGCAGGACGGTTGATCTCTGGAACGCCTGTCTGAACCTCTCAGCACGGAGAGGGGCCGTGGAGACGCTAGCTGAGCCTGACAAGCCCCGTTTGCCTGCGTCGCTTCTTGTTAGAGAGACATGGTGTGGGTGAGGGGGGTGGCTGTGGCTCATAAATGTGGTGGGTGGGGGGGGTACAAGGGATGAATATTCTGTCAGCAGCTTCCTGTTGTCACCCCAATGCTACCTGGGGAAATGTAGCCCACTAACTCTGTTAACCCTCCCCCCTCCTTTGAGAGCAGCCCAGCAGTGACAGCTAGGCTCTCTGCGGATCCTCACCGATAAAACGTGCCTTTCTGTAACAGAGGAAGTGTTATTGTTTTGAGTCAGGGTAAAATAAGACCGTCCTAACAGTATAACAAGAAATGTTCTCTCCAGCATATGGAGATTCTACATCAGTGCAGTAATGTAGGAGACGCTCTCTGAGGCTGACAGTCTTGGCCATTGCTATTCCAGCAACATTGCTGTTAGCTTGTCAGGCACTGTGTTCTATTCAGGTGGCCACAGTTCACCGGTTTCTCCATTTCACCCCTTACCTTACTCTGATTTCTGTTAAAAAATAACCTCTAGGCCATCGCTGCATGGATTAAGTACTCTTGGTACTGGGGATTTAGTATTCTGGTTTCGGCCAGTATCAGGGTGGAGGGTCTCAGGAAGAAGCAGCAGGTTCCTGGTGAGTCTTCAAGAAATTAGACAAAGTGATCTTCAGGTCAATAAACTAATAGGAACCAAACAAGCACAATGGGTCAAATGGTCTCCTTTGATTTTTAACTGTTTAGGTTCTTATGTTCTGGTTTTGAGTTTCTTCTTTGACCTGCTCTGTTTGATGTGTCTGTTAGTCATCAAACAGACAAAAGCAGGCAGCTAGTAGGAATGTAATTATGTTTGGCCACTTTGCTACTTGTTCCAAGCCTCTCCACAACAGTTTCTCCTGCAAGCCGTTTACATAAACTACAGAAAGTGCATGTACACTTCACGCCAGCACACATACGCACCCCGGCATAGGGGCAGCAAGATTGGCAGGGCTTTATCAGGCATCTCAGCTCAACTGTATTTCCCCTTAATCAGATGACAGACAAAATTCCACACCACCCAAAACCATCACCCGCACATCTATCGCGCAGCAAAAAATAAAAATCAAAACCGAAGAAGGATAAACACCAGCACTGGGGCATGTGGGTGGCGAATGGAGCATAGCGTGAAAGAGAAACACATCATAACAGAGGACAGAGAAGTATAGGGCCTCTTTCAGAGCAATGTTGTGTGAGAACAGCCCAGTGTGTGTGTCACCACGGAGGGGAGAGGAGGCGTCTGGCAGGGCCAGAGTGGCGCAGGGCTCTAAGAAGGGTGTGGACATGAGACTTGTGCCAAGAGCTGTGTAGCAGTTGAACAAGGCCCGAGATTCAAGCTGGCTCTGGAGTTCAGCCGGAGCAGCTACTGAAAAAGCCCTTTTGCTGTGTGATATGATAGATGAATGTTCATCGGTGCAAGAATATAGCTCTGCTCACTTCTTCAGGGGAGGGGCCTTGAAAAAGCACCCAAAACAAGGTGAGAGGATGGAAAAGCGGGCGGGCTTGTGAGCGGGCTGCGCAGTGCAAGATCCAGATTCCTCCTGAGGCAACACCCGCTCCACCTGTCAGACAGTGACAGCACCAGTACTGCTCTTGTCAGCCACTTCCAGATTTAGGGAAGACCACCATCTTGAACTGTGAGGGACAGCAAGCGATGAGAACCTCTGTTGGCCAGCCCTCTTGGTGACAAACGTTACTTTGTTTAATGAATATAGCCTATGTCACGTCTGTCCAATTTAATGTCAGTGCACCTGATGCACAAAACCTTTTTGAGCTATGTCAATGTGTTGCCTTTGTAACTGATATATTTCTTTGATGCTCTGTATATTATATTTTTGCTAGCATTTAGACTTTTCCCATCACTGAATTGATCATCTTTACTAGTGATGTTACTTGTACTTTACATTTGATTTTTAGAAGTGCAAACCCAATTCTCACATACAAAGGTAACCAACAAATCCGCAATGGAGTTCTGCCATGGACACCCCTGTTCAAGATCATGACATGAGTACATGGTCTGTTTATCTGAGTGGATGTGTGTCCGCATGACTCAGACGTGTACAGGTGTGTGTACTGGTGTCTGCTATCCTGGCAGAGTTTCCTCTCTGTCGGCTCCTATGAATGACGTTTCTTTCCTTCTTCTGTCTCTGTTCATTTCCACTGGCTTGACAGCATCCCCAGGCCTGTAAATGATCTAACTTCTTTATTTCTCCCCCCTCTGTCCTTTCTTTCAATTCACTTAGTTTTTTTTTTCCTTCTTTAAATCCAACAAAGCGTAAATAATGCAGTCCATCGAGCGCCTGTCACTCAGGAAGATAGATTGCTGCTTGTCGTCATTTTTAGAGAGATATGGGGGTGGGGAGGAGCATGTTATACTGTGTGTGTGGGCATGCACCACTGTCTGTGAAGGAACAGAATTTGAGGACATTCTCCCACAATCACAGTAACAACTGACAAACTATGTGAATGCCCTGCTTATAAACCAATGCCTCCTTTTAAACCTAAAAGTGCCTGAATTATTCCTTCTGGTTCTACTTTCATTGCGTGTGTTCAGCTTCATTTTGCTGACGCACAGAACAGTAAAGAAAAAGGAATCACAGTCAATGAGGAGTCCCCACAAATAGAGCAATGAAAGCAACCGTGTGTATGTAAAGCGTTAAGGCCCAACAACAACAGAAAAAAACTTTGTTTTTCCAGTTTCCACAATAAAAATGGAGTGGAGAGACAGAAGAGGAGACTGAGTGTGGAGTAGGAGTGAAAGGAAGGAAGAGAGCAGGAGAAGAGGCAGAAGGAAGAGGAAGGCTGTAAGAAAGCAAGCAGGGGGGGCTGAGGGGGGGTCTGATTAATGTTGCTGTCAGCTCGGGGAGCAGAGCTGTGTGATAATGCCTTGCGAATGCAGTCCCTGTCACAGGCGCCACGCATGTCAGGGAGAGAAGGAGCTTGTGGTGCCAGGAACAATATCACCGACACGGCTAACCTGCTCTGACAACGAGCGCGCTGCCGCGCTAATTCATCTCGACAAAACTGGGCAAGGAGAGAGTGGGAGGGGTGCGGAGGGAGGCTGGGGTGGGACGGAGAGAGCAAGAGGGAATTCAGTGTTTACCTTTTTAAAAGAGCCTGCGCTACGGTACAGCGGGCCGAGTGAGGCCCACAGTCAAGTCGCCCTACGAATCTGAGTTAACACTGTCGATAACATGGCTGTCACGTGTCCTCGTCTGGAAAACACTCACACAGCCCAGCGCGGGTCCTCATCTCTGCACCAGAATCCTATTCCTCATTAGAATCATACAGGCCTGGAAGGCTGGGATGCAGTCCCGTCAAGCCACAATGGTTCTAAGTCATTAGAGACAGCCATTAAAGTACTCCTGACACCCCTCCTCTATTTGACAAGGCTGTGCTGTTCACATTCACTTAACCAAGACAATCCTACCACACAAGATACAGGCTTAACTTCTCACACAAACTTACAGAAGACGTTTATACTTTTTATACCTTGGGTGCACATAATTACTCACTGGTAAGTAATTGTGCAAACAGGCAAAGATATTTTTATACTAAAAGAGGTTTTGTGACTCAACTGTAATACAAAGCCTTCTACTACATGCATTAATTACTGAAGACACTCATATCCCAATAAGAGACATATTAAATTCCTGTGGTTTCTAAATAAGGTGAGCTGCAGGCATATGAGCGAATGGGCCATACACCTAGGATTCCCCACATGTCTATACCAACAGTACCTGACAAAACAATCATTTAACTAAGAGCGAAAATATGTGCGACTGTCTGCTGCATTTGATATAATACAAAGACCCCTTTCTTTTGCTGCCAGTCATTGGTGACAGATGAAAACAGCTAATACAAACAGTGTATACTAGGACAATCACTCTTGGTGCAACCTTAAGCCGATTGAGAGTTTATTTCCAGTGATCAGAGCTTCAACCTGCAGCCCCGGAAGGGTTAAGCCAGAGGTCAGTGTGTGGCCAACAAGCCTCTGTTCGCCCCCGGTGCATGCTTGGCTCAGACCCTCGGCACTGCAGATCTGATCTGTCCGAGACACAACATACATTATCGCAGACAGGGGAGCTGGAGACAGGGCCCTGCCACAGAGGTGGGGGGAATGCAAGCTCGAAGCAGCCGCCACTGTACACACTCTCCACAGCAGACACACAAGCCATCCCTCCACCAAATCACAAGAGCCTTTAGCAGCAGCAAAGCAACACAACATGAAGGAAAACTAATCCTTGTCGACAATATGAGCAGGGCATGATTGATGGATTAAAGTTCCCTCCTGCCAATTGCCAGCCTCACCATCAGTTCTTATTCCAATCAGGGACATTAAGTACAATGGCTCCACTGTCAGAAACTTACTGGTACTGTACTAATATCAGCTAATCCTAACCAATAGCACACAACAAAAAGGACAGAGATCAGAAGTCCCCCTTCAAATCAAGGTGTGTCTATAGCACACACTGACAGAGTAGCTCCAGAACACATGCTGCATCTTAGCCATCCTCCAGCATCAGGGCCGGTATATATACAGCACAACTGAGATTCCAAATACAGCATTTGGAAAAAAAAGGAGTATATTAACTGAGAATATGGTTTCTGCTCTTGAGTACAATACTGTCTCCATGCCTGCACTGATCTGACACAAGCAGGGCAGCAGTGTGGAGGAGCGGTCAGGGCTCTAGACTCAGACGTGGCAAATTCTGGCTTTATATCCCAGATGAGGCACTGGTTTTGTGCTCAGTTTTCTCTAGTAAAGAACCCTAGCTGTACACATGACTGGGAATGTACGAGGGTTTGATATTAAAATAGAAAATGGCACAGCCAGACAGAAACAGAAGGGGTCTTGGGCAGGACTGAAGAACTGGGAGCTACAGTACAGTCTTAAATGGATATTGTATTGATCCTGGGATACCCGCACATACATGTGGCTGCCTCATATTGAAGTTAAACACCTGTATGCAGAAACAAAAAATGATCAAGGAGGTGACATGAGCAGGTGTTATCATGTGCTTTTTCCAGAACACATTTCATCTGTTTACACAGCGCTTGGAGCAAGCATTCAGGCTAATGCCAACTCACCTCTGAACAATATGCAAAACATTTTTGTGGGTCATGAGTATTCCAAAACCCCTGGCTCTGGAGATCCACAGTCTCTTCTGGGATTCTTTCCAGCTGAGGTCTGAAGTTCTTAATTTGATCTTTCAGTTACTTAATTAGCAAGAGTTAACATGCTTTCCAGATGTGCAGTCTTTATTCTTCCAAAGCTGCTTCTAAAACCTGCAGGACTATGGCTCTCCAGGACCAGGGAGGCAAACCTCTGCCTTAACAGAAACCATTAATAAACAGCAACACCACCTAAAGCGGGGAATTTTTATCATTTCCTTGTGTTTATTGCTTAAAAATGCAATTAATTACACTTAACACTTCAGATAATCACTATACAAACAGAATGAGATTTGAGTGGATATCCCTTTTAAAGATCAAGTGAGAAAACAAAAAAAACAACCAAATCTACCTTTTTTTTTTACATTACGTGAGTCTGTCATAGTGTGAAGGATCATTTTCAAAAAGATCACAGCATATTCGCCTGCACAACACCTTGATCTTTCTGCTCCATTCTCTTTTTTAAATCTCCCTCCCTCTCACTCCATGTCTCTGGATCTCTGAGCTCACCTGGGTCTTTTCCTAGTCCCTTCTCTAAAACAGCTTTGCTTTCCCAAAAAAGCTCTCACCTTCCCCTTTTGTCATCCTCTCCTGATCCACCTCCCACTCCCCCTCTCACCCCTTTCATCTCTCTCCCGTCTTTCCTCTCCCCTCCCATCCCATCCCTCTCCCTCTCTCCTGATCCCGTTAATCTGGGAGTGATTAAAGAGGCCCATTCCTCAGCCCAGACACAGCTCATCATCTGCCTTGATGCATGGCCCGCTAATGTCCCATGATCCCATTATATTTTGATTAATTGTGCCAGTTTAAGTCAATAATTCATTTGTTAAAAAACAGCCCTTCAAAGGAATCCTAGGGCTGGGAACAACAGATAGGCAGAAAGAAGGGGAAAAAAAGAAAAGACAATAACAACCCTGCTGTTTTTTTAGCCACCTTCTTTTTCCCTTTAATGTCAGATTTGTACTTTACTTTCAGTTTTCGGTGTTTTATCCAGCAGTCCCGTATTCGTGCTCAAAAGGAACCATGTTTTGGTGCTGTTTGTTCTCAAATTCAGAATGCATGGCCCAGGTGGGCTTTCTTGTGCATGAGGAAGAAAGAGTGCTTTCGGCAAGGATGGTCAACAAAACCATTGCATGCATTTCAATGTATACAGTAGGTACTTAATACATATAACTCTGTTTCCGAAAATGCCATTGACATTAATGTAAGTGATCAATCTTCCTATGCAACAGCACTGTGGAGAATTCACTAAGAGGTTGCAGTGTGCATGCACCCATCTATGTAAGGGAGCAGATAGAACTTTATGCAAGAAAATAAGAAAGATTACCAATGGGAACAGGCCATTCAGCCCATCTAGCTCAAATGGGAGCTAATAGTTAATCCTGCTATTATGGTACCATTTGCAAACTTGACTAACCAGAATCTAGATCACTGATGTTAGCAAGAGCAGTGGTACTAATAAATATCCCTACAGAACTCCACTAACTGGATCTATCTGAGTACTCACCCTTTGCATTACTCCCTGTTTTCTATCCATTCTATCTACAGAATGGGTGCTGTTGGCCATCGCAAACCAAAGCATGCTGTGGCAAAAATGAATAAAACAGGATGTTCTACATTTTAGGGGAAAAACAAGAAACCTGGGAAGAATTGAAGAAGACAACTGCGGTCCCAGTGGTGATCCACTGTGGGAAGAGTGCAGCTGGCTGTGTGTGTGTGGCAGTTCAGGGTAGGCGAACTGGGAGCTGCTCCAGGAGTCAGGAATGCCCAATCTGCACCCATCTCCAGATAGGAAGGCTCAGACTGAGATAACCATGAGAGGTTGGCTCCTTCCTCATACAGATAAAAACACATCTCATATACACACACAGACCATGACTGTCTGTTTGATTTTTACACTTAGTGTAGAAGATGAGACCTTGATAGTAGACAGCTTCCTGTCAGATCGCTGCCCTCATGCAAAGATTAGGCAGACATCTGCAATCATAGATCTCGTTGTTTTTTATTTGGGGGGGCGGGGGAGAAGACATTATTGATAGCTCTGAATGAAAAAACTTTGAGATCCCAAACTAACAACACAGTCAAGTTTTTCCCGCTAAGAATAAACATATAACACAATGCACACAGTACTACACCATGCAATTCTTCATTTTGTACGTGCAATGTGAGCCATCTTTGAGATTCCTTAAGTAGGGTCTGCCCCCACTACCACCTCTGAATAAATGCTGAGTTACTCCACTGGACAGTACAGTGCTTATCACAGTGTGTGTAAACTACACTTTTCACACACCATGAAACTCCTATTCTGTAGTTTGAAATGGCATCCAATTACATCTTAATATTTTGAAAGGCAATATCCAGTAATAAATGGCAGTTTAAATGTGGCACTAGCCATGTTTTACATTTCTTTTATTTAATTAGCACCGGGAAGTAAGATGTTAATGAGTAGGATACCGACACTGTTACTCATGCTCACAAGCGCACACACTCAAACGCACACACAGTACAGTACACCGAGTGTGTCTGAGTAGAGCCGTCACCAGAAACATCAATTCTAACTCATCGCCTGAGGAAACATGGTGCAATTATGGTAATAAATAATAATAGGATTGAGTACATGACATTATGAGTGATGGAGCCTCTCAGAACTCATTTACATTACTTTGTGTAGCAATCATCAGCCCTCTAATGTAATGCTAAGCAAATGAGCCTTTTTGAATATTGTGCAATTTATCGCAAGTCAACTGGCACAGAGCGCACTCTATAAATCATGTTAAAACACATGCCCTGCATGACAGCTAAATCAACATGAAGTAATTGCTTTGAAATGTGTAGAAACGGAGCTGGCTGGACAAGCAGAAGAAAAAGGAGGAGGAAAGCATGAGAGGAGAGGATGAAAAGGAGGCAGAGGTTAAAGCTGGCCTCACAGTGACTCTGCACAAATAACAGAGGTGCTTCTTCCCTCTGGGATATTGTAGCCTGTAGGGCACGAAACTGCAGTGTCCCCGTCACACAGCTCAATGAGAGGAACCTCAAACAATTATGTCTGTCTCGGATTGTTAAAGATTATAACAGGCCTAATTCAACACACTAGGGGAACAACTAATGTACTGTACTGAGTAATGGTCTGCAAAACGTTGAACTTCCATTTTTAATAGAAAACATATCACTGTTTCGTGGTGTCAGCTATGTTCTGTCTTCCAAATATTTACTGAAACCCACCAACACCTAACCCAAGTTATCTCTATAAACAATTGTTAATAATTTATTTTGCTGACTCCTTTATCCAAAGCAACCTACCTGTATATTAGTGTCCATTTTCACTGCTCTGTGCAATTGCATTAGTAACCCCAATTAGTTGAAACCCTCAACAGCTGAGCATTTTGTTTAAAAGCTAAAGCTGTGGTTCTAGCTCAGAGGCCTAGGGTGTGAGCAAAGCTGAACTCTTTTTCCCTGAATGAAGAGAGACCTTGGTATAAATGTGATTTTTCAATCAGTGAAGAGCAGAGAAGATCAGCAGCCAGCAGCTATGTCACCCTGCAACTCACAACTGGAGCCCACTGAAGCTAAGCAGGCCAGGCAGAAGCTGAGCCAGGTCAGTACCTGGATGGGAGACCTCCTGCTGGAAGAGGTGTTAGTGGGGCCAGTAGAGGGCGCTCACCCTGCAGTCTGTATGGGTCCTAATGCCCCAGTATAGTGACGGGGACACTATCCTGCAAAAAGACACCGTCCTTTGGAGGAGAACTAAAACCGAGGTCCTGACTCTCTATGGTCATTAAAAATCCCAGGGTGTTTCTCGAAAAGAGTAGGGGTGTTACCCCAGTGTCCTGGCCAAATTTCCCATTGGCCTTTACCAATCATGGTCTCCTAATAATCCCCATCTCTAAACGGGCTTCATCACTGTGTTCTCCTCCCCACTGATAGCTGGTGTGTAGGGCGCGTACTGGAGTATTATGTCTGCTGTTGCATCATGCAGGTGGGGGCTGCACATTGGTGGTGGTGGAGGGGAGTCCCCATTACCTGTAAAGAGCTTTGAGTGTCCAGAAAAGTGCTACAGTATATAAGTGTAAAGAATTATTAATAATTATTATTAAGATACTGCACACTCTGGATTGACTAAAAGCCACGCTGTGGCCACTGCCCTAGCTGAACACTAGAGGGCTACTAGTGCTGACCATTGGGACGTTGGGAAGGAGAAGAGGAGCTGGGTAGGGGAGGCTTGTAATCTGGTCTAAAGCAAGGAGACAATAAGTAAAACCATGAAATTTCTGAAGTGAAGTTTCAGGGGCTGTCATGTAATCCGGTGATGAAAGAGGCAGTTTAAAGTTGCCAAGCTGTCAGCTTTCTTGGGTTGTATGACTTACTGGAGTTAAACACTCCAGAGCACTGCAGACGTATAATGCATTGTACTAAAATCACATAAAAGTTTAGATCCAAACTACCTTGCTTGTCTATGCCCTTGATGCTGCACAGCCTTTAGTGTAGCTCCTACTGGCACAGGACTTCCCCAGGAGCTGTAGTGCACCAGACCCCAGCTGCGTGACTGCCAGTGCCACTGCTGTCAGCGCTGGCTGTGTCTGCACACAACCACAAACGAACACTGGGCTGTCCATCATCGTTCATTAGCTAGGCCATCCGAGTGATTAATGACTCGGGGTCATTGAGGGTCACCTTTCCCACTCAAATTTGCAAGCGGCGCAGCACAGCTGGGCAGGAGGGGGGACAGGTTGCAACTCTCCATGAAGGGCTGGGAGCAAACTTCCATCATGGGGAAAGTGGGCCAGGATCCTTTTCAAGTCACAGCTCAACACTAACTGTAACATCTTCCATATCCTAGCGTGTTCGCTCTTTTAAAGCTTTAAATAGCTTAAATGATATCTAAATTCTTTAATATCAGTCAATCTGTTTTGCAGAAGCCGTTTAAATCATATAATTATGTAAATCAACTTCTGGTTAGGGTGAATTACCTGATATATCAGCTCAGTGTATTTGCATATTAAAAGTTTGTCTGTCTGTCCAGTTACTTTCCTGTAACTCTGTGCAGGTTCTAATGGGCAGTCTTTCCTGACACTGGAGAGCTACATTTAAAAATGTAATGTCCTTTGCAGCTTATGCATACTGATGCAGCTCCCTACTTGAACTACATTTAAACACGTATAGTATCTATTGATATAAGGTAAGTTTCAGGCTGCACATACACCCTCCCAGACTGTACAACTTTCCTAGTAAAAGCAGAGCAAACCTGGCTTTTTCTGTCACACTTATGAAGGAGGTTCCTCACTGATGTCTGCAGCATCTTTTGAAAAGCAGGCAGTGAGCTCTTCAGGGGAGCAAAGATATGAGCTTTACAGTGATCAGGGTGAAAATGAGCCAAGGGCATTTTCCCCAATCTCTCCAGGAAAGGTGTCTCCAAATATTCCAACTGAATAATAGTAGAAAGTAACTGTGTGCAGAGAAGTTGACTTAGTGGGGTACACATGCACCCACCCCACCCCCCGTAGGACAACTTTCCTAGAAAAAAGAAGAACACATTGGACTGCCTCTGCACTTCTTTGTCACCGTTCTTAGCATTTTATAGGACTGCAGACAAAACCCCAATATGGATTGCTCCCACAACGTCACTGGTCGTGGTGTATCCAAACCTTTGAACAGTAGTACTTTTGATACATACTGACTTATTTGATGCTGACATCAAAGGATATTGGAAACTGGACTGTTTTCCACAGATTATGAAAAACTGACCATGTGTCCAGAGCAGAAATACTTCTGAATCCAGAGGTCTATCCCATATCCATCCCAAGCAGAACCAGAGTGTGGGTGGATCTGTAAAGGAAGGAGGATGTTACACAGTTGGAATACATGCTCAAAAAACCATATCAAGTTAAAATCATTTTAAATGGAACCAGAGGAATGCCTTTAGAAACATATCTGCTTGGAAAATTGAATGCTTAGCAATGCACTTGGATAAGAAAAAAGCCTTCAGCTTGAGTAACTGTAGTTTCCTCCTTTGGTGTTGCCACCACTGCTTTCTCATTGCTTGGTTAACAGGTAGCTGGTTTATGCACTGAGCAAGGCACGTCATCAGTTAGAGAGGATGAATATATTTGCAGCACATCTGTGCCGCTTGGTGCAGGTTCTGTCAATGAATACTGCACAAGCTTTGGAAGGGCTCTTCTTACTGAACCCTAAGTCTTTGACCATGTGAGAGCACTGCAGCACCAGCCCTCAGATCTGACCCCTGTCTTCCTTGGCTGAACTGTTGACACGATTTGCACACACACCTCTTATCCGATTGCCCACAATGAAACCCAGAGCTCTGCCCTGGAGTTACAATGGCTTTCCCAAACTCTTTATTACAAGGAATCAGAGAGGGACAATGGATGGCAAATTGTCTTCTTATTGCTTTTGTGTTTCTTCCAGCCTTGTTCTGTCTTTGTAGAAAGGTCAGCCAGAAAGAGACTCCCCCCAGCTCCACTTTATCTCTCCTCTGAAGCCTGTTCTAATTAACATGACCCATTTGCTGTAAAAAAGTATTTGTAAACTAAAAATTCTCAGAGATGTGACCTTTTCAAAAGGAAATCTTTGTTTCAATTTTTTTTTAACCGGGATTGTATTAGCTTTTTAATTTATTGTAATTGCAGAATCAAACCAAGATAGTCTCTGGTAGGTGAACCAATGTACAAAAAGGCTGCTGAGCAACATTTGTGACAACAAAACACAAACAAACCAGCATGAATGTACCCACCCAGGAATGTGCTGGTAGAAATATAATCAATATAATCAATAATCAGCAGGAAGTAGTGTTAATTTCCTACCTAGAATTGCTCACTCTTCATGTTAACATATTTAAATTGTTTTAGAAATGCTCTACCCACCCAAGAAAAGTAAGCTTTTCACTTCAATTGTAAATCCCTTTAGACTGCATCAAGCACCTGGCTGCTGTTGTTCTGGGATTAACTCAAGACACGGTGCTTTGTACCTTTATACCTACAGTATAACACACTCTAATAAATATGCAGTATGATCAAAGAACAGTTCCTAACCCTAATAAGACCTAATTAGACAATGAAACTTTACCTAACACACTGAAATGGCCTTGTGTCACTACTATCCGCAATAAGGTCAGTGATCTTCCTCTTGTCTAAATGCAAAACAGGTGCAATTTGTCCTCAAATTCCACGCCCTGCTAATAACTCTTAAATGTGTCTGCTGGTGCCGTAGAGCCAGTCTGATAAGCAGAGGGTCATGGACATTTAATTACACCTTCCAGATGAGCTTAATTAGAAAAACAGCACACCAGATTTTTCACTTCCCGAGAACACAGGTGGATCCCACTGTACAGGCTGTCCTCCTGGACTGACCTCTGTCATGTCTCTCTGCCCTCATTCTCACCATCCCTTCTACACCCGCTGTTCAGCTCCGGTCGTAAACTGGGCTCAGGACTGCTCCCGTTCATACACCAGGACATTTCAGAATGTCCTAGAAAAAATGCATGATACTACCCAGAGAAAGATGGTATTGTACAATCATCTGGAAATTTGTCTCGAGATCAAATTAATTAGTGTCATCAAAATGGGTCACCGGAATGAACAGAGGATGATCATAGGTTATGATGTGCTGAGGGCAAAAATTCTGTGGTGTCCAAACACCCTCTTCACCATCACAGACATGTACTGTATGGTAGATTAATCTGCACACACCTTTTTGTTCTTGATGCAGATGGATTGTGTTATTGCAGTTTACTGAAAATTTGCATGCGGATCAGAATGATTTGCAAAGCAATTTTTTTATTAATTGCAAAAGCTGCGCAAAGGATTCCCGGTGTACATATGGTAACAGCTGCTCGGCGAATGCAAGAGGAACAGGTCTGCTAAGTCTCTCATTCTGACGCTGGGCTGTGCAAAAGTTTTCCAGGCCAAAGCAGGAAGGCTGTTCTCCTGTTGGCAAACCAGCACATGAGGCATCGTTCACCATCGGGACTCGGAGACGTTGCTGTTATTAATTATAAAGCTGCCGACTATCTTTATTACATTTGCATAATTACTGCTTCAGCTGATAAGCAACATATCTCAGCTAATGCAGTCTCTTTAATTAAATAACATCATTTTGAATGAGTCTCTTTATTAAAGGGACAGATGGGTTCCATTAGCTGGGCGCCTGCCATTTTTTTGGAAGGGCGTGTATGTGTGTATGGTGGTGGGACGGGGGGGGGTAGGGTGACTTGCCCAGGGAATTGAAAGGATTGCAAAGCTTTTTGAAAACTTATTACAGAAGTCATTTGATGTGAAAAGTTTCTTTTTGCTAAAGTTGCAGAACTTATGGCCCCGTTGTGCAGGGAAAAAAATGCAGCATCTTACCGTTCTTGTATGTGCGCGTGATACAGTTAAACACAATAACAAATTCATTCAGTATGCATCTCTAAACCAGAGAGGCCATCCCTTTGCTTTGTGCTCACAATAGGCATTAGAGGTTTAAACCTCTATTCGAGGGTGTCCTGGGCCTGAGATGGGATTAGACGTACAACCAGGAAGTTGTATTTTAATTATCAGACCTACTGGTGTTCAGGTGGAACACTCATGGGGAGTGTTCAATCTCTGCGTGAATGAACACAAACAGCTTCTGTTAAGCTATTTGAACCACTATACTGAGTGATAAAGCCCATAGAGGCAACTGGAAAATACTGTTAAAACACAATGATAGTTATGTACTCAAATGGAATTCTGGATCCACACATAAATCCTACAGAGGGTGCAAAAACTTCAGAAAGCTGTTGCTCATAAGGCAATAAAGTCTGTGTGCATTTCAGACCCATCTGAGCGTCACAGCATTTACCCTGCAAAGAGACACGCCTGTGGCACCCAATTACATTCCACTTGATGCGTAGTGCCCATTGAGATCCATGTAAAAACAATAACCAATTAGCAAAGCCATCATTAAACAGCCCAATGCAGAACTTGTCATTATTAATAGGCCGGCTGTCACCCCATTGCCCTGCTGATAGTATTGTTATGGGGACTGTGAAAGGTTATTGAGTGTTCAGAGCCACGCAATTAAAGCTTTGGGATCTGATTACTGGAAATTGGGTTGCCCTGTACAGAACGAACACACATATTCTTAATTATTTTCTGCTAAAATGTAGCAACATGTACTTTGAATCAGGCACTATTAAAATGTGAATTCTTGGCATACAAATCTGTATGTATTGTGCAAATTGTACATGTTGCATTCTGAGATTCCTTTTATAAAACGATATATTTTAGTTGAAGGATGTGAAAGTCCCTGGTCTCTGGAGTAATATGCTTTCCATGCCGAAATTTCATGCACATTTCCATTCAGTCACACACTGCACATTTTAATTACTGTTTCATAGCAAAAATCCATTTGCTGCTATTAACCATGTAAATATTACTGCTCAGCATGGTACTGTCCAACCAATAAAGTACAGTAATCGCTGATAACGCTTTACAGCACAGAGAAATTTCATTTTTCACCAGGTAACTTATAATGAGGACAGGGAGCTCGTTTTTATTTAGTCACCAGTTTTAAGGTATTTTCCCAAGAGGACACAGATAACTCACAACAGAAAATGCATCTGTGACTCTTCATATACTCTACACATCCGCCCTTAAGTACTCATTCACTCTGATCCTCGGCTGTTAAATTTTAAAGGTGTGAAATCTTGACAGCTGGCTGTCCAGTGATTCAGATTTTTTGTTGTGATCTCCTAATCACTTAATTTTGCCTAATTATTTCACAAATTGGAGATGTGTTCTCTAAAGGCTTCAAATTGCTTTTATAACTACTGTATCTTGAACCAAATACAACAACAGAATACTTAAAATAATAATAAATATGTTAAACTGAGCCACTAATTAGGCTATCTGTGGGCCTAAAGTGTAGGTGTGATCAATTTTAAAAATAAAGCACTGAACCTTTTTGTGTTTTTTTTCAGTAGTCTATGCCTTATATTGTTAATGTGAAGTTTGCTGTAAGAAGTCAAAAACTTACTTTATCACAGGCCAGATTCCAGGTTGTGACAGAAAATGCCCAAGCAAGTTAAAGAACAAGTGTAGAAAATAGAAACATCCTCCATTGTTTCAGTTTAATCAATTGGAGCATAGCACATGTGAATACTCTATCATTCCTGGAAAGAAGCAGGGAAACACCTCTGAAATATGTCACTAGTTTTAAAGTGTGAGATGAGCGCACTCCAAGGATCATGGGAAGGTGGAGCATGGCTGTGAAGAATGACTCTGTAATGTTTAACATTTGCATATATTTTCATTTTATTTCAGAGTTCAGTTTTCAGTTGGTGTGGCAACTCTTTTACACCTGTAAAGAAATGCATGGCTGATAGACCAGTGACTGTCACCACAGTTATCACAGAAATCCCAGTTCCATCCTCACCTCATGTGGGTTGCATCCATTGTATTAGAATGCAGATAACAGCGACACATTATCTTGGTGGTCTTTATGTCTTTCAGTTATTAATAATGCACCACCCAGGGGTTTTTGCTCCTGTGCATAAAGATAAAGAGCTAAAAATGTATTTTCCTTGCTCACTACCAAAACGCATTTGATTTGGAAAATTATATTTGCTCTTTTGTGTACAGAAGTGGACAGCAGAGCTTCTCCTACTTTGTGAAACAGGTCCACCTACAGTATATGGAGCCCATCTTGATTATTAACGCTGCCACAGTGGAGGTGTTACTGTTTGATGACCTCATTACAGCACAAACTCTGGGATGTTGAAACAGCTCATAGATCTACCTGCAGTGCACAGTCCACTTACTGTCTCACCCTCCTCCTCTGCTTCTTCTCTCTCCTGTGCTCCCCTGATCTCTAACTCTTCATTCCCTAATGTTCACCCCTTTCCATATCAATCCTGCCCTCTCTCTTTTATTTCAGCCACTCTCCTGTTCTCACTAGGCCTTGGTTAGCACTCACTTATTCTCTCGCTTCTGGGTCTTAAGTCCCTGTCTTTCTTCTCGACCCCTCACTCTCATCTTGTTCTTTACTTTTCATCCACCCTCTCCCTCGACAACTCCGAAAACCTCTCTGAGAGTTAGCCTGAGTTCATTTGATCCAGTCCTGGCTGGCTTCCTCTTCTGCCATTCTCTAACTTTGTTTCTCTACTCTATCCCGTTATCTTTAGTGCCATCCGTCCCCACAGTCATCTCTCATTCTCTGTGTCTGCCCTTCCAACACGCTTTCTTCCTCTGGGGTCTTGTCCATCTGGTTGACCCTGTCCTCCTATTCCCCTTCTGTCTCTCTGAGCCCACTCGTATCTCCTCCCTCCACGATGCTGCTCTGTCCTCTTCTTTCTGCCTCTCGCTCTCTCTCCGTCTTGACCTTGTCAGGACCCTGCCCTAGCCGCCACCCCCCACCCCTCCTCCTCTGAACTGCCTGGCCAGACTAATCGCTGCCATCACCCCCTAATCCATCAGCTCCTTCACATTGTTTTGACGTCTAGTTAATTTTCGGCTGATGATTTATCAAATTCTTATTACCGCCCGCTGAAGGGCTCATTTATTGTCTTGATGTATGGTAATGATAGCCCGGTGTGGCTGCTTGAATTTTAACTAAGTTCTCCTGCTCTTTTTTTCTTTTTTTCCCAGCTCTCCTGCTCTTCGGCCTGTACTTTTCCCCCCTCCCCATCCCTCATTTCTCATCTCTTCGCATCCCACCCCCCCTAAAAATCTCCCGTTTTTTCACTGTTACATTTCTTCCTTTTGTGCTAGTCTCTCCTCAGAAGCCCTGTGGATCTCCATTTTTCATACTGTTCTGCCACTTTCTTTTACAGTGCTGATAGCCATTCTTGCTCACGTGTTTTTATGCAGATTTGACTCCTTCTCTGTCCACCTCTTTCTCGCCTGTTCCACGCTCCCAGGTGGATAAAAAAAGTTGTTTTTATTCACTTTTAAAAATCCATTCTTGAAGGTTCAGATGCACAAAAGGTGCTGATCCTAATACTAACCTCTCCTTTGCTTAGTAAAGAGAAACATCAGACTGAACTCCAACCTAAATAATTTACAGCCCAGTTTGTTTAGACTCAAACCACCACCTCAGTTGGTGTGAGTTTTCCTTTTCCTGTTGTTCCAAAAAGTAAATATAATGGCAACAATCTGGAGAAAAGAATAACAGTGCATTGCCGCATGATGTGCCGACAGAATTCTGTGGTTTTAATTTTTTCCCACTGCGCACTGCTGCCTTAGTGTGATGAGAGTGTGGGAGCACAATGGCTCGTTTGCGTAAGAGATGCAGGAATGCCCCGAAGTGTTAAAGACAGGGGGGCAGGGGGAGGAAAAGGAGGCTGTCTGCTCGCCAGACAACCCCCTCTGCTCCTAATTCCCCAAATTCCCCTGTCTCCCTGGCAAACCTCCCCTTCCAAAGCCACCCCCGAGGGTCCGTACATACCTTGCTGGCCTGTAACATTACCTTATTGTCTCAGAGAATTTTAGTCAAGCAGAAGCTCACGGTGAGTGATGCCAGCCATGTTTTGCAGCAATGAGAATGTGAAACACATGTGCTCGTTCTGTTCTGTGTGTGAGTCAATAAGTCAATCGAGTTTTTCTTCCCTCTCCTTTATGAGGCAGGAGTGTACTCGGGTTGCCTTGTGTGCACTGATGCTAGCTGCTCGGGATGCACTTGTGTAGGGGATCTCACACTGGAGCACTTATACATGTGGCAGGGAAGCCCAGTGTGTGGAGGATAATACTGCCATTCTTCTCACCTACAGTAATCACTGCGGGAGGGATATGTTAACAGGGTGACACACAGGACTGTTCAGTCCATTCAGCTTTGCATATGACTGAGGTTCAAATCTAGTCCAAATTGATTACACATTACCACTGCTGTATGTCTTGAGCTCACTCAATGGCATTTCTTGCTGTTTTGTGGTGTGGAATTGTAGGCTCCAATGGAGAGTGAAGTCCCTGAGTGGGAGCAAATTATTGAGCACACTGCATGTTACCCATGGTGCTTATTAAGCTGAGCTGGCCTACTCAATGTGAAAGCCATGTACTATGGAACAATGAAATGCGATACAAAAATGGAGCCCAGGAGAATATGGTCCCGCAGTGTACTCTCATAACGTCACTTGTAAAATTGTATACTCCAAGATGGCATACCACACATTTCTATGGTATAAATCCACCAGCATACCTGCCAGTGCAGCAGCCTCTGGTGTGTATTGTTGTTGTCAATGGGAACAGATTCGCAAAGGTACCATTTCAATCAACCACAGTACATAGTTTCCATCGGGCTTCTGTTTGAAAAGACCGGTTAACTTTATAATCGCCATAATCTTGAATATGGATGGACAGGTGGACAGACAGACAGGTTTTTGGACTCCAAGGACTCCTGTTTTTCTGGCTCTGTGACTATATAGAAGCCTATCTCACTGCCTGAGCCATATGTTCTCTGTGGACAGGCCAGAGAGAGCCCTCATAGCCATTAGCTACTCGGAGGCTCTAACTGCACCTGTTTCTCTTCAGAGCCCTGGCGTCCAATGGGACTGCGAGGCTCAGGTCTGGGATTAAGATGTCCAGACCAGAATCCTAAAAGTGATCTCTCCGAGCGCCCATGAGTGACACTCCTGACTGCAGCTGGCACCACTGTCTCCCCTCAAAGAGTGTGTTTCCTGCTCAAAGACGGAATTACAAAGCTTTCAAAAGAAAATATCAGAGGAAAAAGCCCAATTAATTAAGAATACACAAAACAGAGAGTGACAGGAACATTAAATAATTTGGGGTTTCTGTAAGCCGCTATTGGATTTTCTGTGTGTGGTATGACTGTAAACAATTTAATTTCCTGCTTAATGCCCCTGTATGTTTTTGTGTTGTTAAGTGGGTAACTTCTGCTTCTGTTATTGTGGTTTTTTTATAAGAATAGTTGTAATCCCATTGTTGTTTCAGCTGTTTGCGAGTATCCAGTTCTATGTTTTTAGGTTTCAATTATTTTTGTGTTTGTGTGTGTGTGTGTGTGGGGGGGGTGTTTCTGTGCAGCGAGCACCATTTTTAATTTGCGAACCGAACAACTCTGGGGCTTTCATCCTGGTCTGTGACGAGCACCTGTGCTTCTCCTGTGTGTTTCCCCGCGAGACACGCCTGTGCGTCTCTGGCGAGCAGCGAGCCTGTGCGTTCAGCGCTTGAGCGTGCGCTCTGTGCGGGGGGCTCTGCCGGCTGCACCTTTAATAAACGCCTCGAGTTTCCCCTGCTCTGTTTCTGCCTAGGTCACCCTGACTGAATGAAGGACGCGCCGAGCGAAGGAGGTCAAACATTAGCACCGCTATCTAATAACTGTTCTGCTACTTCAGCCTTGACAAGCCATCCATCAGCAGCCCTGCGACTCCATTAGCCTGCACCTGAATTATGCCCTGCTCCTCATCGCACAGCCATACATCTCTGGGTCTAGACACCTTCCTGTTGAGAGGAGATCAATGCAGGCTGAGCCATGCATCATGTGTCACGTAGTAGCCTTCTCTTTAATGATCTTGTCTATTCTCCATTCTCTGCGCCCGCCTCCTATAAATTACAATGGCATAAGAGCTGCACTGTATTATTCACTAACCTTGCTTGGCTAATACATTAGAAGGCTTATAAAGTTTATTGGATGATAATGTGAAAGCATTAAAAGCTCCATATTCCTTCACTTCATTATTTGTTGTCTCTTTTCATTCCTTTTTAACCCTCATCCCCTGATTTTTATGTGTTTGTGTGCTTTATGCATCTTTTTTAAAGCGTGTATCTGTTCTTGGTTATCGGTTTTGGTCTTGCAAGTGCAGTAAGTGCTGGTATACTGCACCTTTCTGGTGAGAGGGAATACTTTTGAAAATGTGTTACTCACCGACACTTTGAAGTGTGCTTTATTCTCTCGTTAGTGATATGGCACCCAGGGCCTATTCATTTCATGCATTCAAGGCAGAACTATGCCCCTTGTGTACGGAGTTATAAAAATGTCTTACCTGGCTTAGTGGCTCGTTTTCTTTACAACAATGTTTTTTTTAAAAAAATGCTGTTATTCACACAATGGAAAAGCACTTACTAGGGTGTTACTAGAGCCAATTTTTAACATCCACGGTATAAGATTATAGGGCTCTAGAGTAATCATAAAGACAACACAATATAAGTAGTAAAAGGCTACGTGAATATGGTCCGCTGAGGTACCAAAACTGCTGTTCATTACTCAAACAGTACTGCTGTTTGGCTCCAGCTGATTTGACAGAATGTGTTACTGTTCTTGAGCCAGCTGAGAAATTTTACTAAAGGGGTCTGTCACTTTTATTCAAATAGATATAAATTTGTTATTCAAAGTCAGAGGTCTAATGAATTAATATTACTTTTAAGTATATATCCTTTTCCATTTACTTTGCTACACAATGTTAAAGTGTAAACAAGCAGAGCAGAATTACAGGAAGGAAAACTATAAGGCATATACTTGAGTTCTCACACTGCACAGCTGAAATTCAAGCAAAAATCACACATGATACTTAGTGCGATACGATCTGGAATGACCCGAAAATGTCACTGCAGGAGTATACACACACATACTGTCAACTCACCTGCCTCAGTGAATTTACCTTGCAGTGTACTCTGTATATTTACATGATCCATATGGCAATGGTTTGTAACCAGTTGCACTGAAAAGGGCCTGTTACTCAGGTTAGCCAACAGAGAATCCAGATTTTTTGTAATGGCCTATCTGTAGTATCCTTAAGAGAACCTTTCTTTGCTTTTGAAAAAGTTCATATCTGTCCAAGAGACACCTGGAAAACTCTAGATTAACTTTCTATTTTTTAATGAATCCATAAAATATATAAACACTGACACAGGTAATTCCAATATAGATTAATCCTCTAGTCTCTTATTGATCAGTGGAGATCACAAAGTGTCTTTCTACTGTGGAACGCTATGGAAATGCAGCAAAGCGTTGCATGGTACAATGAATCACTGGGACCTGTGGGACGCGTACTGTCAACGCATGGGTAGATAGACAAACAACTGAAAAGCTGACAGACTCTAGCTCGTACAATCTGGCCTTCTTCAAGTTTCCATTTCGCTCAGCCAGTGTAGCATTTTCATACTCCTCTGCCTGATCTGCTGTGTAGTGGGGGTGCTGGTGCAGAATAGCTTCCAGTGTCACTTGGGTGGGGTCTGCGCTTCAGTGCTGGATAAAGTGGGCCCTCCTCTACATGTAAAGTGCATTAGGTTGGAGAGTGTTATTATAAATGGAAGGGATTATTATGATTATCATCAATTGCCACATAAATCTAGTAAGGTAAACTTCAACGGGCAGTACAGAGGCCTGGGGTAAATGAAAAACAAACACACTGACTAGGAAATGCAAGGGAAGAGCTAAGTAACCACATGGTCATCACATTCTCACAGGGGTGGCCGATAAGGAAGATAATTGTTTCATGCACTTTGTCAAGCCCAGACGAAAGCAAGGCTAAGTGAAGTGCTGGGGCTATAAATCAGTGTCGGGAGGGGGCTGGGAGCCCTGATAGTGACTTCATTAAGGAATATGTATTGTGTCATTAAGCTGCCAGGGGTCACCTTTTGTGTCACGCTGTGGCTTTGTGATGCATTGCCCCAGCCTTCCCTACGATTAAATTCAATCAAATTAAATGAAGATGTGAAACGGGTTGCCCACAGGACCTGACCCTGCTTTTGTTGTTGAAACGTGTTTGTCAGCTTCGCGGGATCTCCACGTTGCCCCGTCTTCAACGCGGGCGCTCGCACGTGCACCCTCCCGTACCCGCACGCTACCCAGCCCGCCACGCGCCAACAAAAGCAGACAGACACAGCCCCACCCACCCGCAGACTAACGTCTCACCCTTCCTGGAAGTGCCCGATGAAGCGTTAGCTCGGCCGATTCCCCGTCCGCGCCGTCAGATGTGCTCTCTCTCCTAGCGCTGGCTCTGAACGAGCTGTGGGGAACACCCCTGGCCCAGTGACGGAGCCTATCTGAGGTCCGTTGAAGAGTAAGCCCACTAAAAGCAAATCTTTGTGACTGGCAGGCCTTCCAATGTATTTGCGGTCTGGCTTCCTTTCCCCCTAAATGTTTCTAATCTTGACCTTTTAATCATCATTACCAAATGGCTGTGTACTGCTGCATTTCTCTCACCAAATGAAATTTACCTTGGCTTTGCAGCCCTCTGGTTTAAGTTTTATTGTTGAAGCAAAACAAAGAATAAGTTGGAAAACATCGCAGCCCCCCCCCAGCGGGGCTTATCTCGTCGTCATGGGCGGCCAGGGCACTGTCCTTCTTTTGGCATTGGGGATGAGATGCGGCGTCCTGCGCCACACGGCTCTGCTCGGCTTGCTTGGCATTCGATTCGCGGCGCATTGTGACCTTGGCATTTTCTTACTGCTGCTTCTCAGCCGTGTCCTCTTCTGGCCAGCACTCCCCACACCCCGCCACGGCGCCCCCCCCCCTCCTCCCTCCTGCCCTCCTGCCCATTTGTCAATGTTATTATTGAATTTTCAAATGCCAGGGGTGCGCATAAATCAATGGGCTTCTCCTTCTCCCCAGTGTCATATCTCTGCCCAGCGCACTCATTCATTTTTCTTTAATAAGTCCTTCTCTGCTTTCTGCCCATTTATAAACATGCATCACTGGCTGCTTTCCTTTCCCTCTCCCCCCCCCCTCCCTCTCTCTCTCTCTCTCCCTCCAACAAAGCCGTCCATCATTTGTTTAGCCTGGACACTCGCCGCCCCTGACTGCTTATTCATCAGCGTTTTCAAAAGCAAAATCACTCTTCGCCTGGCCACTTATTGCGCTATCAATCTCCACGAGCCAGAGATCAATACTGCTTGCTTTTCTTTTCATCTCTCTCCTTGTGCTCTCACTCACCCGTTCCCTCTTTTCACCTTTTTATCAAGGCGCTCTCTTCCGCACTCCCATCTTATTTTTTTTTCCTCTCGCAGCCTCCTCTATCCTCCATCGCTCCCTCATTTCTGACCTTCTCTCTCCCTTCGCCTGTTAGAAAACTGCTTTTCCTCTGTCTTGCCATACAAGGTACAAAAACAGTGCAATTTAGTAATAATAATAACTGCTTACACTTATATAGCGCTTTTCTGGACACTCCACTCAAAGCGCTTTACAGGTAATGGGGACTCCCCTCCACCACCACCAGTGTGCAGCATCCACCTGGATGATGCGACAGCAACCATAGCGCGCCAGTACACTCACCACACACCAGCTATCAGTGGGGAGGAGAAGAGGGTGATGAAGCCAGTTCATAGATTATTAGGAGGCCATGATTGGTAAGGGTCAATGGGAAATTTGGCCAGGGTGTCAAGAAACGCCCTGGGATTTTTAATGACCACAGAGAGTCAGGGCCTCGGTTTTACGTCTCATCCGAAGGACGGTGCCTTTACAGTATAGTGTCCCCATCACTATACTGGGGCATTAGGACCCACAAGGACCGCAGGGTGAGCGCCCCCTGCTGGTCCCACTAACACCTCTTCCAGCAGCAACCTTAGTTTTTCCCAGGAGGTCTCCCATCCAGGTACTGACCAGGCTCACACCTGCTTAGCTTCAGTGGGCTGCCAGTTGTGAGTTGCAGGGTGATACGGCTGCTGGCCAATTCAGTGTCACCCAGCTGGGGGCTGTACTTCAGTAGTGGGTGAAGCAGGTCTCAGTCCTATATGGAAAATTCTTTGGGATCCTTCAGGTTGAAAAGCGCTGTATGAATGCAAGGGGTTTGCCTGATTTTATTATTATTTCCTGTGCCACGTTTGTTTCGCGTTGTGAGACAAAGGCCCCTCTGGCAGGACCGAAATGTTTAAGGAAACTGCCAGTTTTCAAACCAGTTCAGTGTTTCTCAGCTCCACTACTAGGCACCTTCCAAAGTCCCCAACTCTGTAATCCAACACGCTCTTAATCATTCTTTTCAAAATGAGGTGTTTTACATAGTTAATATAGTCAATAACATATTAACATTTGTCTCAGACCTACTTACATAGTTAATAACATATTAACTTGTACCTCAGATTTTGAATTAAATGAAGATATTTGATACTTCTCATGTTTGCAAAACAGGATTGGTGATGCAGCGTGGTGACACAGCAACATGCAACATTTGCTTCTGTACGGTACACTGGACCATATAATAATAATAATAATAACTGCTTACACTTATATAGCGCTTTTCTGGACACTCCACTCAAAGCGCTTTACAGGTAATGGGGACTCCCCTCCACCATCACCAATGTGCAGCCCCCACCTGGATGATGCGACGGCAGCCATAGTGCGCCAGAACGCTCACCACACACCAGCTATCAGTGGGGAGGAGAGCAGAGTAATGAAGCCAATTCATAGTTGGCTTATCCAGGTCACATAATGAGCCCACTATACCTGCTCTGCTGGCTTACTCTTATTGTCAAATAATAATAATAATAATAATAATAATAATAATAATAATAATAATATAACTTGAGATTTAATTGATCATTATTAATATTAATATTTAATAAATTAATAAGTTATTAATAAAAACTCCAAACCTAATGACGCTGTACATCATGGTAAGGAAAAAGACAAAAAAAGTACAATACAAAGTAAAGAGAAAAAGTGCAACAAGAACATACAGCAAAATGGAGACTATCGAGCTTTGATTGGAAGGGAGTCAAAGGTGTTGTCTCTTGAAGAGTCAGAAGAAGGGCAATCCATAACAACAGCACAGCGATAGAAAAGGCTCAGTCGCAGATTGAGTCCTGGGGACCAGCCCCAGCTGCACGGAGCCTACAGGAGGGAGTGTAGACATGGAGGAGCTCAGAGATGTACAGTATGATGGAACCAGATTATTTAGAGCCCTAAAAGTCATTTAAAAGATCTTATATAGAACATGTGACTTTATAGGCAATGTAGGACTTAACTTTAGGAGTGATTTGCTGCCAAGGTATGAGTTAGAAGTCTAGATGCACAGTTTTGGACATATTGTAGCTTACTGAGAGGAATGTTAGAGTAAAGAGTTGCAGAAATCAAGCTTTGATGTTATAAATGCATGAATCAGGCACTCGGACTCGGACATTGACAGAAATTGATAAAAGGTGAAAAAATATACCTTAAATCAGAAGGAGCATCTAGTATGATCTAATTTAGAATATTGGTTCATGAAACAGCTAGATGAAATCCTCCATTAGCAGCTGCTAATGGCTTCCTGTCTAACTTTTCTTAAACACATTGAAGCACCAGACACACATGGAACTCTGCAATAATAACTTCTTCAGGGGGAATACTGATTAATTATTTTTACCAAATGAATTAAAGGGAATCTTAAAGTAGGCCAGAATGTGCAAGTCTATAGTGGTATTTATCCAGGTCAATATGGGTAACATTCCTACACTTATATGGAAGAGACCCATGTACTGCTCCACTAGCATCACATACAGAATTAGCCTGATTTTCATTGGAGATGTCTCCCATCCCAGTACTGATTAGACCAGGCCTTGCTGAGCTTCAAAGATCTAAAGAAATCTAAAGAAATATCAGCCCAGGGCATCAGGGTTAACAGCCCTGCCTGTGGTTCTCCTACAGCAGTAAGAAATTATAATTTTGCTGAGCTGAAGTTCTGTAATTGTACTGATATAAAGAGGCTATTAAACTATATAGTCATGCTTCCCCAGTCTAATGCTTTTATAATCTTGTTAAAAATCACTAATTCTTTTTCATCACACTTTCAGCATTTCCAATAAACTTTTTATGAGCTCTGACCGTTAAATTCAATTAAGCTGGATGTATTGAGCAAACTGACCATAAATCGCCTACCTCATACCTAGCACATTTCAGACAATAATACCACAGGTATTTAGGGGTAAATGATAAATACATCTTATATGTACTGCACCATAAATACAGCATGTATAAAACCTCTACATGCAATAGTTTTCATTCAAATATCTGTAACATTATTGATACATTATTTACTATAAAGAACCTATAATAAATATAAGGATCTTACATCAGTATGAGAAAAACATTAAACCCCACACGATAGACAAAAAGAAGTTATTATTTAGCAGTTGCAAAATTAGATGTGCATGCAGTATATCTGGAATGGCTCTAACCCGCAGATCAGCACTTTTGCATACAGTCATACAGAGGTTTTAAATGACCACGTCCTTGAAACTTTGATGAGATTGAAATTTGCTTAATATAACAACCACCAAAATGGCCACTCCAGTCTGCCTAGCCAAATTAGCTAGACATCTCCTGCTGATTTAAATGAATAAAAGTGTGTTACTCCACAGTATTTTCAAATTGCCATTCTGTGTACAGAACAACGTGTTTATCAAGAAGAACGAGGACACAGGAGTCGGCCTGACACCTGAACAGGGAAACCCCACGTTTCCCCACTTACGAAAATCGCACAACAAGCCCCCTCTCAAGGCTGAGACAGAGGGTAACCGGCTCTCTTCGTTTCTTGGTTTCTCAATGGCAGGCTATTTTTTCCCCCCTTTTTCTTCAGAACGTTTATCGAGAACACGAGTAGATCAGTACAGTGGGGAGAAAGACCACTGACAGAACAACGAGCAACACTCAACTTGAAAAAAGAGAAGAGAGGCGTCCCTCGCGCGATATCAAAAAAATAAATAAACCCCGCATGCCATTGTCAGCTGTCTCGTTGGCCCATCAAGCGAGGTTTGCAGCGACCCCGCGTGCCGCTGGTGAATAACCAGAGCAGCAGCGTGGGGGCACTCTCTCCACAGAGGCTGGCCTGGCTGGAAGCGGCCGGCTGGTCCCCTGCGGGCCACCTGAATGAAGGGCCGTCACTCACAGCCTGCCAGCAAGGCTGGCGTTTGCAGGCACCTGTCATAATTAAACTAATGGCTCTGAAAACAGGGCTCCGATATTAAATCTGTCTCCCAGAGCACACAGAGCAACAGCGTGAGTGTCGGCATGGAGGCACTGCTGCGCGGCAAACTCTGCAACACACGCAGCAGCGACGCTCGCTCGGGGAGGCTTTATTTGGGCCAGTTGTCATGTTTGTCAAATTCCACTCCTCCAGGGCTGCAGGGCTCCCTTGAATTTCACCCTCCTCCTTTCCACAGCTCTTAATTAATAACCTTATCTAGTTATTTAATTAGCGATCCAACCTTCAGACAGGTATTTCTGTCTAGGTCATTCCAAAGGTGTTGCGCTTGTATGTTATAAGACTTGGAAGACAAGCCAGTAGATGTCCCAAAGGACTGAAGTAACTGAAAGCCTGGGATTAGAAGGAAAAGCCAAAGACTCTCCCTGTAGCTCTTGAAGACTGGAGGGAGACATCCAGGGACGAGAAGAGATGGGAGGAGAGACAGCAATGCACTGAGAGGTACAGGAAATGAAAGGAAAGGGATTAAAAAAGGTGGAAGGAGAGAGAAGGAGGAAAGAGGAGGAATGTGTGGAATGCAAGAACATGTGTGGGAGGCCTATTGTAACAGGAAAGTGGGAACAATGGAAAATCTCTTCCATGTGTGGCAAGTCTTAATAAACTTCCAGATGAACAGGGGGTTCCCAAGTGCCTTGGGAACAAGTTAATCGGCTCACTTCGAGCATAGATTGAGTCTTGAGGCCTAGACATGAAGGCCCAAGCCTGGGTCACGTCATTAGCTGGGGCACGTCATATGCCAGCAGCTATATCACCCTGTAACTCACAACTGGCAACCCACTGAAGCTAAGCAGGTGTGAGCCTGGTCAGTACCTGGATGGGAGACCTCCTGGGAAAAACTAAGGTTGCTGCTGGAAGAGGTGTTAGTGGGGCCAGCAGGGGACGCTCACCCTGCAGTCCATGTGGGTCCTAATGCCCCAGTATAGTGATGGGGACACTATACTGTAAACAGGTGCCCACCTTTGGATGAGATGTAAAACCGAGGTCCTGACTCTCTGTGGTCATTAAAAAATCCCAGGGCGTTTCTCGAAAAGAGTAGGGGTGTAACCCCGCTGTCCTGGCCAAATTTCCCTGGCCCTTACCAATCATGGCCTCCTAATAATCCCCATCTATGAATTGGCTTCATTACTCTGCTCTCCTCCCCACCGATAGCTGATGTGTGGTGAGCGTTCTGGCGCACTATGGCTGCCGTCGCATCATCCAGGTGGATGCTGCACATTGGTGGTGGTGGAGGGGAGACCCCATTACCTGTAAAGCGCTTTGAGTGGAGTGTCCAGAAAAGCGCTATATAAGTGTAAGCAATTATTTTTATTAGCTGATTGCAACCGGGATTGCCTGAGCAGTTGTATAGTACCATATAGTGCTGGGACTTCTCCTTTCAGGAAAACAGCCAGAGCTCGTCAGTGTGAGCAGTAAGAGCTATGCTCTGCTCCTCTTTAGGGCAGTAACTCTCCCACAATGCTCTGCAGACCTTCCAGTGTGACAAAAGATGAATGGTTCTAACAGGTGGGTGTGCTTGAGGAGCATGTCTCCAGGGTCTCAGTCTTCCTGCACAAGTCGGGAGCTGTAGCCACACGACGGGGTCTTCTGATGATTCCGAACTGGGAGGGGATGGAACAAAAGAGTCAAATTGGCAAGCTTTCCCAGAAAACCATTTAATCTGGTGAGACTCAAGGCAAGCCAGACATCATCTCATGGCATGCATGTTGTGTGGGACGCCAGTCTTTCACAGGGACAGGGAGAAGAGAAGGACAAATCAGAATATCCTATCAAACGCGGCCAGCATGTCTTCAGGAAAAAAGCAGAACATGTGATGGAAGCCCATGTTGAAGAACATTTAAATTCCACACTCAACTTCAGCACAGGACTCTGGAGTAGGCAGTGCTGCCCGCCATGTCACTGTACGGCTGGCCCTGTTCTATTCGAGGAATTCTAGATTAACGTGCCTTCCGATTAGGCTCCTTATGTTTAAAAATTCAGTGACAATGAAAACGCCTTCATAAAGAGAAGAAAAAAATCAGCCTGCTTCACTTCAAGACGTCTTCGGGTATGGTTGTTCGCAAAAAAAGAAATAAAAGCACAGCTGAACAAATCTCTCAGGATCGCCCAGCATGCAAGGGATTGTAGACCTTGGAAATTCTGAAATTAGCACTTTTGACTCTCAATCAGACAAGCAGTGTAGTGCCAGTCCCTGCCAGCACTCCAATTACAGAGACATTAGCAGGCAGTAAGCAGTTGCTAATTTGACATGTTGAAATGATGCCCATTCATTTCCTCATGCTTGAATAGCCCTGGGTAAATATTTCCCAAGCCGGAGTATAAATAGAGGGGGCAATGTTTGAACAGCTGAGAGCAGAATGGCAGTCTGAGAGCACCATTCAGGAGAAATCATGACTGGGCGCCAATCTGTTTTTATTTCACCCACCACTGGGTGCTTTGGGGGTAAAAACCAGGTAAAAACCAGAAACAAATGGTCTCTAGAAGTTTCATCTTCAGAATGCAATGGATTCTTCATCAGAACCCAAACTGTTCCCACAATGGAGAACCAGCAAGAGTATGACCCAACATCTCTCTTTTTGCATATGCATTTTTACACGTGTGTGATCTATAACATACTTTTGAGGGTTTTGAGACAACTGTATCCATTTCTTCATTTACACGTGCAAGCCAGCTGGGGGACAGAAATTCCCTCCATGGAGGACACACTTGCAGACAAGACATCTGACCGGCCAGTGATGTTCCATGAGGTGACTTTCAGACAGCGCATCCAGTTTGTTTTCATCATCGTCTGTTCCTTCTGTCCAGTGCATTAGCATAACGCATAGATAAATTCACTTGAGCTCTGGCATGTCAGACAGTCTTCCATTTCCAGATAAAACTCCCCACAGTGGACATGAGGATCCATAAAATTATGTTCCATATTGAGATACATGCCACGATGACATGAAATTCATGGGGGAAATGGCCTATGTGTGCATCATACATGAACTGTGGTACACCAGAGTGGGGCTTGTTTCCATACTTCCCATAAACATATGTAACCATTAATGATTAGCACATACGGTATGATACATCATTTTGCCTATTCAAATATTAACTGAGTTATGCAATTCAGTAACTTTAATATCCATTTGTTGAGAGGTTCAGAGATGGTTCTGGGAACTGGAACTTCAGCAATGCAAATCCATGCAATAGCACCCAAACACCTTGAAATACAGGGGACAGAGTTATCTCTAAAGGAGATGTTGACAGTCTTCACACAATGGTTCTGATAACGTGTATGCCTCATGTCCAAAAATACACATTAGCACTACAATACAACACAGACATACTGTGTTTTCTTTTAATGTGAAAATGAATGGTACAAGACACTCAGACAGATTTTGTTCTTCTTTGACATGGAGAGCGTGTGAAGCATAAATAAACAGCAAAATGATGCAGAGTCGGATTCTCTTGGCATCTCATCACCCCTAATTATCTCCTGTTTATGTGTTTCTCAAAACCAAATCTGGCATTTTTCATCAGGACAACAAGGATCGGTGCCAACAGAGAGATATTAGATAATAGGAGACCCCCTCCTCCACAAACACACTCACACACACTGTCAGCCGCTGTTCTCGCAGGGACAGACATGCCGTTTTGAGCAGTAACAATGAAGGCACCATTGCAAACACATTTAAATGTGTAAAACACATGTCAGGACAATTCTTGTTTGCACATGCACCTTTAACACAAACCAGCATGATCTGTGAAGTGTACAGTGTCAGGCACCCTGAAAGCAGCAGAATAAGAGAGAGAAATACATCCACTAAACAAGATTAGAGGGAATGCCAGGACAATAATGTAATAGCCAGGCAATCATGTGGCAGTTAAGACATTTCATTCTCATTTTCTGCATTACTGTCTGCTATTTATAGACACACTTCAACACTGTGTAAACGGATTTCAACAATCGTACTTTTTAAAATACTTTGCATGCGAAGTCCATAAAAAATAATCCTGAAAGATGTGAATTCTGTTATCTGTTGGCTATAAAGCTAGGTTTTTTACATTTTTAATTTGAAATAGTTGTGTGCTGTTACCATTTGTAACACTTTTAAATGCCAAAAGGATCTGAAAGAGCTTTACACATAGGCGAGCTCCCATTCACCATTGAAGTGCAACAACCATCTGGGTGGCGTGCAGTGCAGAGGCCACAACAAAGAAAATGAGAACTTACATCCCGAATGCAGTGAACGAATGAAATGGGAACTTTATGAAGGTCACCCCAAAGTGGAATTTAGCCAGGGAACCAAGGTCACAACCCATACTCTAGCTGACAGTGCCATGGGATTTTTAATGATCATAGTAATGTCTCACTTGAAGGATGGCACTTCCTAAAGACCATTTTCCCCTGTCACCATACTGTGACATAGGTTTGGATAGTCTGAACCAGAGGGAAGAGCGCCACCTGCTGGTCTACACACCACTTAACAGCAACCTGATTTCTCTTAAAGGCCACCCATTCCAGTGCTGATAGGTCCTGAGACCTACCAGGGCCAGGCTACAAACTGCAGTCAAGATACCGACTCTTCACGTAGTTAATTTGTTAGAACATAAGAAGGGTCACAGATGAGAAATTCAGCCCAAAAGGGTGTTTGGTAGTTAGCAGATAATTGTTCCAAGGATCTTATCCAACCATTTCTTGATAAATGCCAGGATATCAGCTTCAAGATCACCTCAATTAGAGTATTCACCCCTTACCTATACCCTCTGTTCTCTATTAACCAATTCTCAATCCAAACACTCACATTTCCCCAAATACCTACCGCCTGTAATTTGAGAATTAATCTTTTAGGAGGATTTTTTATCAAAAGAGATGAATAACATCTCTTATTTCTTTAAGTGCAATTGGTAAGATGCCATCTGGCCCTGCATATTTCTCAATCATGAGTGCTTCCAGTACACAAAACATTTCTGCATTTTTTTTAACTTGGATCTTATAAGTTTCCTTTTTTGACAAAACATATCAAGAAAAGAGTTGCCAACCACTGCAATCATCAAGTATCATAAATATGAATTAGTGTTTAATCTGCTTCTTATCATTCTTTTCCATTTTGGCAGGGTTATACAGTACTCGGGAGAAAGAGAAGAAAATAACTAAATAAAATTCAAAAACATAAATTCATAAAACATTATTGTGTAGTAAAAATAATCCTTCTCTCCCTATTTCTCTCAATGACCTCCTTCTTGAGTCTCCACCAATATGTTAATTTTTCCATCTCATAAACCTCTGAAACAACAGCAATCCAATTTTCTTTCAGTTGGGGCATCTATTTGAAGCTATTGACATGTTATAGCTTTCTTACTTGCTGCTAAAACAAATAAATTCCCATTGCTTTCAGCTAGCCTTGTTTCTGTGAGTCCAATACATCATAATTGCCTGCTAACGTTGTAGCTTCTAACTCCTTCACTTTGAATCTAATACGCTTTGCGTTTACTGTATTTACCTGGTCCTGTGGTTTGTTTTTTCCTCTAGTTGTCCTTATGACTTGACTCCCTTTAGGATTTGTGTTGGATTCTCCCCCTTTCTCCCCTGCATTTCTTTGTGGATCCTTCTTCCAAGATGGCTTTTGTCCATCTCAAATAGAATTAATCTGAGGTGTCTGTACAGATTGTTTTTTTCTGTGTGGAAAGATCTCCAGTGGCCAAGAAAGCTGAAGCCTTTTCCTGCTACCATGTTCTCAGCCATGTGCTGTGTCAGTGGATTGACATTTGAAATTTGAAGGTTTTTTTTTGCCTTTGCCAGGTTTTAGTGCCTTCTCACACAGAGCAAACGTCCCATTTTCTGTTCCCAAATGCCAAGATGTACGAATGTCTTTTAATGGTCTGAGTAATATTTAACGTAGCATAGACATATTGAACCATGCTTTTCTTTGTACACCAGCATGCTTGTTCACAACTAGACACCTTGGCTGTCCCCAAAGTGCATCTTTGTCTGATGCACTTTCCCATTCCTGACACTGTCAGGTCAAACCTCTATCAGCTACCCAATGCACGTGAGGCTTTACAATGTCACATTGAGATGTCATAGTCCGCCTACCCCCTTTACTTAGTCTCTCACTTCTGTGCAGTCTATTTTGCGTATTCTGTGATCCATGTGGCTGTTCCAATTGAGATTTTTTAAAATATTCTACCTATTCCAGGTTTTCTGAAGACACAGCTTTCTTTGATGTGGTGCATCACTCATTATCTTCCCCCGTGCATTTCCTGATAATTAGTTTTCACAACTCATTTCAGAAGTTTTGCTTTTCCTTCCCCAGGGAGGTATTTACTTTATCTTGGCAAACAGACTTTTAAACATACACAGAGAACAGCCCAGCAACACATGTGCCATGTAAGAAATTAAATACAGGGTCATGTAAGGCACTTGTTCCAAAAGAAGGACGCTACAGTACCGTTACTGATATGAAAGCCTATACAGCCGTTTTGTCCTTTCTAAATAAAATGAATTCCATCAAAGCAAAAAAAATGACAGAGATCACTGCAGAATCAATGCTATCCTGCATGACTGTAAGAATGGTCTAACAGACTAGGGATGTTTGACTGAATGACAGTAGGTCCCCATCAATAACCGGCCTACTCTTTCTCATCAGTACCTTTCTGTTTTCACCATCTCAGTTCTCCATCTTGTAATGTTCCTGTTTTTTGCCTCTTTATGTCATAAACTTGGTATTGTGTTCTTTCTAAAAAATTCACTGAGGACCACCTTATGAACAAATCAGTGATATAGACTTTCAGTGCAGTAGTTTACCAAATATTGACAAAAATATTGGTCCATTGAGAAAGCAGTTCCATAAATGTGCTCTAGGACAGACTTCACGCAGATTGACAGATTGGATCTGGTAAATCTGAAGTGGAGACACACACTGAGACCTTTGTTTATTCAGGCAACATCATTTCTAAGCAGAAGCTCAGGAGATGCTTCAGGATCAGCAGGTTGAAGGAGATGGTATGTGCAATATTTCCATACTCTGCTCAGTGGTGGAAATGGCAGAAAAAGGGGTTTGGGAGAGAGGACGTAGAGTCACTTTCACTTAACATGAAAAAGCTCTTTGATGGCTCCACAAAGACAGCTTTAATGAGAGGCAGTCAGGCAGCCCGGGCTTGCCGAACTGATAAGCAAGTGTGATTCCTGGGCAGTTTGTAACAAGATGTGGCCGGACAGCTGATGCGGCCCGCGGTCTGTCGATGCAGCAGTCAATAACGCTTAGGGAGTTTCGATTGGCTGACCGCTCGGAGGAGGATGGAGTGCTGACGGGGAACGGGCTGTCAATCGCGTTCAGCACTGATTGGGAAGGAGGAAAAATACTGCTCCTGAGCAAGCCCTCTTCTGCAAAACCAGCACAAGCGCAGAGTACTACATAAGAGGTGTGCAACATTTATAAGTACAGGGGAGACTGTTGGGCAACTCCTAAATGGAAATTCCACTTGAAACTCACTGAAAAAAAGCACATTATGAAATAAATAAAGAACGTCGCTACTAAGATCTTATGGAACATTACTGAATATGATGAATGTCCAAATACAAACTGGAGGTGGAGTAGAAAAATGCAAAAAAATGTAGTCCTAAGAAATAATGAATACCAATGCACAGCATTATTTCATATGAAAACTGAGACATGAAACAAGTCAGACTATTGATTGGGATTCTGGTCTCGGATTGGGATTGGCCTTGGGATCTTTCACTCCAGGATCAATCCGATGAGTACTACTCCAAACTAACATGGCTCACCAGGGTAGTCATTTTTCTGGTGCTATTATGAATTTAATGAGCACCTTAGACATTTAAAGTTTTCCAATAAATAAACTGCACTCCGCAGTCTCTCATCAAGATGCAGACTTTTCCTAATTTTTTTCTCCTAGTTCTGCTCTCAGGCATTTCCTCCACCTTTCTGTCTTGCTGGGCATTATCATCTTCCAGCAGGGGCACACAGCAGCTTTATTCAACCTGATAAAAGAGCTTACAGTCAGGCAGCCCTTCCTCGGTGTGTGGGCCAGGAGTGCCAATCAATAGCAGCAGTACGGGGCGCGGGAGAAGAGCTGGGCATTTTGGTATGCGCTCTTCAGCACAGAGCAGGCCTGCTGCTGACCTGAAGAAGCTGGAGAGGTTTGGCAACATAATCATTTCAACCAAGGCAAACCCTGCACCCCTCCCCACTTTTATGTAGCTAGACAGACTGTGTTCTGACAAGGTCACTAAGACAGAAGCCAGAGACAAGGAGCGTGAGAAAGAAGCACACATTAACTTACTCAAAGTCCCGTCTCTTTAACAAGACTCAGTACAAGGCACCAAACTTTGCATGTTGTCTGAAATCTAGGTTTCAAGAATGGGTTAAATGTTGCCCATAATTGTACTTTATTTTTATACAAGTGGATACAAAACTGCACCCCCTGATGGTTTTTAGTAGAATACCCTGATATGTACTGGCAAGCCATGCTACACTTCCAGATCTAGTGCACGATGTCTGAACAGAGAAGCTGATGCTCCAAGTTAACCGTTGTGAAAGTGGTGACATCTGTATGTTCTGCAAATGGAGGAATGAAAGAGGGAGAGAGCGCAAAGTGAAGAAGATGCTGCAAGGAGGAAGAAGAGACAGAGGCGAAAGGAAAGAGGAAGGAGACCAAGACATTTCGGTGTCAAGTTGTCAGTATCCTGTCTTGTCAACACAAGATTGATTTTACTAAAATGTTGTGTTTTGTATCCTGAAGCACAGCCCTTTGCCACCCTAAAATAGATTAGGTAATTACACATCATTTCAATATCATATTGACTTTCAAGCACAGAGGAAATTAGTGGAGGGTGTCGAAATTGCTGCCTAAGAGTACAGAGATCAATTGCTCAGCAAGGGAGGGAGGTTTGATCCATCTTTGAGCAAAATAAAACTAAAACAAAGATCATTACTTAAGACAATCAGATTGAGCATTGCCCCTGTGACAATCATCGATTCTGTTGTGGCAGACAGGTGATGTCTTATTTGGTCAGTTCTCCAAATCAGCTGCATTTTGCGCTGCCAGTACCAACATTAGCACAAGTCTCATGCAGCCATTGCAATATCAGTTGTAATATCTTGCAGCTGTCAGTATAATGATTTTTATTTTCTCTGTACTTCTATAGAAGACAAGTATTAATACATAAGTATTAATTTTTCTCATTATAGCAGAGGCTAATTTTTCATGTTAAAATTTTTCTACAGTATGAACAAAAGCAAAGACAGCACTACTATTATTTACTGTACTGAGTAAATGCAATCATAATGGAGCTCGTTTTCTCAGGAAGATGACAGTTAATCTTTATTTTTTGAGTCAAAGCCTTTGATTATTACTATGTTACGTTTTTGGGGATTTATGTTCAACTGCTTCCCGTCTACCACAGTACACTGTGAGAGGGTTGTGGTACTTTTTTATATGCGAAAGAGCATTGTAAATGAATTTCTCCTTGCAGCGCTGAAGCCTGCCAGTGAAAAGGCCTCCCTTGACTCCTGTGGGCTAATCCGTACAAAGGGCACTGTCCTTCAGCACTCCTACGGGCTGACAGCGCCCCCTGATTAATTGACAGGTTAAAAAGATTGATTCTCCCTGTCAGCGCCGGGGCTCGGCCTCAACAATGCGCCTGTCAGTCGAGTTGTAAAACAGGCATTCGCATTTACAGAGTAGAGTGGAGCGAGACAGAGAGATAAAGAGAGAGAGGGAGAGAGGGAATTGAGTGTGAGCTGCTGCTAGTCCACATCATGTCCGGTTTTGCATTACCTGTAACCACTTACATTTCACATGACCGGTGCAAGGGAACATTATGAACCACATGTGCAATAAGCATGGAAGATTATATTTGAACATATATCCTGGAACATTATAGCACAGTCAAAGCAACAGTTACGGCAGGACTCATATCCCTGCAACTGAATGAATTAAAGCATATTTTAAAATGCTGATTAAGGAAAATAGAGAGACAAGTTTCCACTTAGAAAAATGTGTTGATCAGAGCCAAAATATCACCCTTCTTGCCGCTGTATCCATATCTCTCTAAGCAGAAGCACTGCAGTGAAGGGATGGCTGCATAGGGACAGAAGACAAGGCCTGCAATTCACCCTTTTTCATTCCATCATTCAGACAACCAGCTACAGACCGTACCCACAGCAGAAGGCACTGCAAGGTAAATCATTGCTTCTTCAAGTCCTGAAAGAACTTCTTCCAAGAAGTGAAGTTCAGACGTACTCCCACAAGGGCCCATGCCTGGAATAAGAAATTCAACAGTATAAAATTATAAGACCACTGATATAATTCAAAAAGGTTAAGACCTTCGGCTAAGCTTCAAAAATGCCTGTGGGCAGAACACGAAGAAACCTTTTGAGCAAAAGTAAGAAAATGCCACTGATTCAACTGAAACACCACCACCCGAATGCTCAAAAGAGCCATTGAACAAGCCGGGGAAAAGGCCACTAGCTAGCACTAAAGCACAAGATTCTGAGATCTAAGAATCTACCTACCCCAGCCCTCTGTGGTGATGGGCGGGGCCTGGAAAGAGCCACAGCCAGCTAATGACATGAAGAGATAGATAGTTAATTGTCCGCTGCTGTGGAAATTAATCTTTGGCTTCTCCCACAGAAGTACAAAACGCCGAAACGCCGAAATAAAAATCTGCCTGTCACAGATAGAAATGGGTCATTATTAATTAATCCAGCTAATTATACCAGCTGGGCAGTAGAATTCGCAAGATAATTATGGTATGAGCTGACTTGCTCATTAGCTAATCATACCAGTTTCTTATACAGTATGCTGCCCCCCCACCCCCCATTCACACACGCACTCACTTTCTCCCTCATTACAAAGTGGGGTTGGAAAGACATGCTCGCAGGGTCCAGGCCTCCTGTGTGGCCGAAAACATCTCTACCCACGTTCCCCTGTGCTCCCACAATCCCTTTCTTCTGCTGCCAGCGACCTCTAACCTCACACAGCATTAATACTCGCCGAGCAATAAATCAGCCGTGACAGGCAGCTGAATGCAGCCTGATTAAAATCGTTTGTTTAAATCCGCATACTTTCCACTCCTGCCATAACTTTGTGACATTCCTGACACCAGGCTGTAAAGTTACTTCATGGGTAATTGGTTAAAGCTGGAAGTGCTCTTTCACTGCATTTTTTTTTAAACTCAAGTTACATGGATTTTGGCATTCTGTCCACAATTAGGCCAACAAGAATCTCCCGTGTATCATCAGCACCCGGGCTAAAAAGGAAAGGTGTACTGCCAGGTTTATTCTTTGTTTGCAGTTGTATGAGTAGAAAACAAGAGCAGATGTTTCACGGTTTTTGTCTTTAAAATCTGCAGAGGAAACATTTCAACCCGACCCATCAGATGACATAAAAAATTAAATGCTTTCTCATGAGTGAAGGGAATGGAAATGACTTCCCAAAAATCCAAATTCAATTAATCTTCTTTCCAAAAAAGTATCTGTAATATCTCATGGCTTTACGCTCTTGTTGGGGTTTGGCTACAAAAACATCCTTCAAATTGATCTCATGTGGATGTTTAATATTAACACTTTATGTAGCACTAACATGAAGCATCTGACCCTTCTTGGTTATCTTACCTCTTAGCCAGTTTTCTCCTAAGACTTGCCACTCACTTCTCAATCAGTGAGTTAAAAAAATATGCTTTTTTTCTAACCAAAAGGCTGCTGGAGTTTTTACAGGGGAGTTTTCTAATTCAGCAGTCCTGGGTGTAATTTACCTGACGCCACAGGCTCATTAATCAATGTCACATTTAGGGGAAAGAGAAAAAATGCCGAGGTCTGCCCTGGTCAGGCTTTCCTATTTGTACGGCAGACCTTTTTTCCAACCTCACTGCCGACACTAATAGGGCTTTTACCTTTTCAGATGAAACGCACTCATGATCTATGTGTTTACTGGGCTGGGAATCGGGGGAATAACAAACAATCGCAATGGAAATGAAAACACTGCACAGTGCCGGACGAGTGCTGGGTTTTGCTTTACTTTCTGTTGCAATCAATCTCAGAGGAGTGCAGACTTGGAGCACAGGAAGCCATTCTGTTTGCAAATGAAAGGAGTTCCTTTGAGGTCCAGTATCAGTGACAATCGGTCCTTCCCATGCGAACAGAAAAAAAGTGGTAGCAGCATGCCCCTACGCTGTTCTATTCAGTTAAACCAATTCCAACGCGAGATTTGAAGGCGCCTTCAACGAGTATTTGTGAGTTTACCATCTATGAATGGGTGGTGTTCTTGGTAAAAAGTAAGAGAACTTTTCAGCCACATCCACAGAAAGAATAAGGTGCCTTTCGGTTTCCTCCTCTATCAGTAAACTTCAAGAAATACAAAGTGTGCTAAATCTA
Organism: Atractosteus spatula; assembly: GCF_055471065.1. Lineage (NCBI taxonomy): Eukaryota > Metazoa > Chordata > Actinopteri > Semionotiformes > Lepisosteidae > Atractosteus > Atractosteus spatula. Next base: position 9,650,920 of record NC_142707.1, read on the forward strand.
TAGATCCAGGAGCAAACCACACATTACTAAAAAGGTTTAGACAGTTTTTGGATTTTTAGATCAGCTTTCTAATAAAGTTTGTACTTTACTGCAGTTTGCCCCATTTTTTTTCTCAATCCAAATAAACTCCATCTAATATTCTAAAACCTGCAATATTTCGTTTCCTTTTTATTTGCAGTACATCACCTTTTCTAAGTAAACCATCACATTCCATGTTGGAAAACAGAGGCGCATTTTGTGCCGAAGGAAAAAAAAAATCAATGTGAATCTTTTGTGAACTGACAGACACGAAAGAACCAGGAGACTGTACTTCCAGCACAAAATTAATTACATACTTTTAGATATATCCAGTCATGTCTCTCCAATGTCAAGAGATACTGACTGCTCTTCTCCTTGTTCATACAAATTCAAATATCAGAAGATAAATGTTGTAAAAACTCATTTCATCAAAGCCCTCAAACCGTGTTATTACTTGTATCTTACTTTGCAAGCTTTTCCCCCTACATTATAAGCATCTGGGTGACATGGAGGATTATTACAACTCCTGTAAGCGTCAATTATAATCTCATAGCAACATTACAATCAACCCTGTATAAATCAGTCACTCGTTTTCCAATTCCTCAGTAGTGGAGATTCCACCGGAAACCACATGTCTGCTGGTTACAGTAAAACTACCAGTTGGTTAAGGAAAGAAGGGCCAACTGAAGGCTTGTCTGCAATAAACGCCCGTGCCAGGAAAAGAGTTCCTGAAGAAAGCAAACTGGGGAACAGCCCCCGGGCTGACGGGGTCACGAACGTAACTTTAGAGCTTGTGCTGTCACAAGACATTTTGCTGTGATCAACTGAATAACTGGCAGGAGAGGCAGCTTCAGGAGAAACAGATTGTTCAAATTATTAACATCATTGCTATTATTTTAATATAATATCATGTTCTACCCAATACCCTTTAATGCGGATCAAGAAAATAAGGAAACCAGCTTTCCTACACTGTGGCTTTGGAGGGGATGGAAGTTTAACACCTGGTAGATTGTCCACAGTTTAACCTTTTGACCCCCAGAAACCTGTACAAAGCCATTTCTCTGAAAATGCTTATAAAGTTGCGGGGTACAATTACACTTCACTGCTTTGTGTATAAATATACTGTAGTGTACTTAAGAGTTTATGGCAGCTTTTTTTAAAACACCACAATTACGTGAGGACCTGTTTTCATTTCTCAAAGGGGTGTCATTTACCCATTTAAAAGAATAATTTATATCAACTACAATTTCCTCTTAATCTTAGCTCCCTAGTTGTACTGGCCTCGCTACAGTACAAGGTTCTGCTTTTTTGTTTCTGCTTAGTGTATCTTTTGCCGCGCTCACTAACGACAGGAGGGAAAGAGGCACTTAAATGACTTGTCAGAGCTGATTGAGAAAAAGCGTGACGGGGATGAACATCCTTGCTCCTTCAAGGGCCTCCTCCATGTGGTGAAACATGAATCCGCTGTGTACTTCCTGTCAATTAGTTTTCAGAAGCTTTCTTGGCGGATATCTTTCACAGGACAGCTAGTCAGCCCAGAAAGCAAACTTGATCCATCTATAAATCAACAGCGAGTCATTCGCAACACATACAGTATATGAAAGAAGTAGAAAAAGACACAATAGGAGAAGACATACAATATGAACAACTCCTTAATGTGACTTACTAAAGAGGTCACGAGTCTGAGGCATTCACTTCAGATCTGAACTCTCTTTCCTTTTAGTGTTGTTAGTCTGGGCTCCGATCTCCTTAGTAGGTTGATCTAAACGCATTTGCTGTTCGAAGCAAGCACTGAATTGGCTTGATTCTTCATCCCAAAACACAAAAACCCACTAGTACTGCTACAGCAGCTCTAGTATAATCATGGATTGACTCAACCATCCGAGACAGAACTTCATACCTATAATAATAACCTTAATAACACACTTGCGAGACATTGTTACAGAGCAGCTTTTTAGTGGAGTTGATTTTCTTTCATGTTGCTGAATCTCATTTCGACTTAGTTATTTCTGGCTGAGGAAGGCGTGCAGACTGTGGTAGATGGCAGGGGCTGGCCTCGGGTTCCAGCACTGCTGCAAGGCGGAGATGGGGGGATCTGGTGGGCCAAAGAGAGATGGGTGGTCTGCAACAACAGCCCAACAGCCAGCCACTGCACCAAAGAGACAGGCAGCAGACAGGAAGAAAAACCCCAGGACCAGCTTTCCAAAACACCGCGGAGGGACAGACCGCTTGCTCTGCATTTCAGTGTTCAGTGGTTTTGGATCAGGGGAGGCCACGTTACCTCCACAAAAGGATAAAAATAGATACAAGGCACGTACGAAAAACAAATCATCGAAGGGTCCCTAGAAACCACATTTTATATGTGAGGTTGTTCTCGTTTTGTTTTTCTGTTTTAATTCTTTTTCATTTTGCATCCACCTTCCCTGGGAAGGGTTTAATGGGAGATGTCCAGAACCAGCACGTTGAGACACCCGGGCCTTTAAAGTCTTCTTGTTATTCATGTCTTTATCCTAATTCTGGGCCTCAAAACTCAACTGGGTCTCACGAACGGCTCAACGAGTAAAGGCGCTCACTGGAATGCAGGTTGCGCCCTGCGAACACGGGTTCAACTCTGGAGCTTCGACTGAGCGGCAGCAGAGTAAGGGGCAGTGTGCAATTTGAGCACCGCTCAGGGAAGGGTGGGATTAGTCAGTAGGTGTGACACACGGACACCTGTAGCCTGCCGTGTTCTTGCGGGCATGTGGTTCCGTCAGTGAGAACCGCGACCTCTCCTCCGATCGCTGCTGAGTCTGCAGTACAGGGATGTGATACCTGTGACATGTTAAAAGATAAAATGGCTCGAACGTGGGCAGATCTGAGGAGTCTGTCTATGCTGCCTCATTTCCTCTGTGTGCAGGCTAAGAGGTTCAAACCATGCAACTGGCTTTTCCAAACAGGGTGGGTATAACATAGAAAACGGGCATTCCAAATTCCATTTAAAAAAAAACATTCAACAGGTACTGTAAAACCTACAGACGTTGGAAAGGCGATGTCTGATGGAAAGAAATAATGGAGCTTATAGCGTAGGAATCACAATCTTAAATGAAATCTTCTTTTATTCTTCATAAACAATCTCTTTTTTTATGCAGCAGTCCTCTGGTCATATCCTCACCCTGCTATAAGTGCCATCACCACATACCAATTCACACAGACTCGGGATCCCAAAATACTTCACAGTCATGACAGTCATGCTCTGAGGTTTAGTGGTGTTCTCTGGGGTGGGACAGACCCGTTCACATAGACGTGCACCCACACACACACACACTCTCAAGGCCACCTTTTCTTATTACACTTGTGGGCAATTATACCCCTTATCTAAAACTAGAAATAATAAGGTTACACAGTGAGCAAATTCTATCATGTCACTGTAATGAGATTTGTGCTGCAAACACTGTCGGGGTCGAGGACAGACACGCACAATGCATTATCTGTTCTGCTTTGCTCTATCTGACATTCGGGGAAATTACATTCAAGCACGGGACACAGGACGCTTAAACACTGCCCCTCTCTTTCTCCGCACGTTAGTGATCATGACAGAGAACTTTGATTTATGACTCCAATTCCCCCAAACAGATGCGTTGAGCAGTCATAACTGTATTTTTTATACTACTCTTTTCTGTATATATATATATCATTATATATATATAGAATTGTTTCTTTTTTCTGGAGTGATTGATTATCCTGTCTGCCCTGGCTCATGTATTCTTGAAATTTAATCTCTTACAACAAAGTGAAAGGCTTTTTCATACAAACACAGAACACATGGGAAAAAAAAACCTACAAGATCTAATTTTTTCTGTTACAGTAGCCTCTGTGGTATGTGGCGGTGCCTGTTTGTGTACCACGTGTGTGCATGAGCCTTTGGATCAGTTCCACTAATTTAAAACACTACCCGTTAAACCTCAGTGCAATGTCTCATTAAGCTGTAGGAGGCCCAAATACAGTTTTGCTGCAACCGAGAAAACTGAATTGACCTGTGAAAAGTGGAAGCTCATAAAAATGGGATGTAAGAGCATCATTGTTCCTGTTCATTTATTTCAGTGAGCCCAATCTAGGGGGGACCTTCTGGCCAGGAGCCAGGCGCTGAGTCCCAATATATGAACCCTGTAGACTAGTTATTATCAGAATGGATAGGTATGCAATTGGCAGCTTCTTTTACTATTCATTTTTAAACATTTCAACCTGAAAAAACAAACATTTGAGAAATGGCCCGGCTTACAGGGGTTTCATGGAAGATCAGAATCATCTCTCTCTTATGTATATAATTACATTATTAACAATATTATTATAACTACAACTACATACACTAATAAGAAAAATAACCATCCCATTCAGAAAACTAAACATCGCTCACTTTTAAAGAAAAACAAGTAACTGTTTAGAAACGCTTATGCCCTCGGCCTGTTACCCTGTTGCTTTTTTTGGTCAAGTCCATCAGCCTGCTTTTGGTCTGATCATCATTCAAAACAAGTGCGTCTCAAGGCACTGTTTTTAGTATTGTTGTTGCCAATAAATTTTTCTGCATCAGAAGAAGAGGAGTCTGGTTTTGTAAGTAACTGAAGCTCCTCCTCCTCAGCCAGCCCGTTGATACAACATAAATGGCCCAGACTGGCAGAGCTGTTAATCTTTCAGGCTTTGTTTCCTGGTAATAAATTAAGTAGGGTGACATTTTAAAGAAAAGCCGCTGTCAGCAGGGAAAGCGGCCACATTCTCCGGGCCTCTGAGAGCACAGAGCTCTTAAAATAATGTTCATTTAAGCAGAATCGTAAATTACCGTCGCACTGGACGATCCTGAGGGATTTACTGACACTCGAAGACGGCCAGCTCACTGCTGGCAGCTGCCTGAGCCCCTGGCATCTCCTCACAAAGAGCACCATTCATCAAACGTTCTCACACCAAAAACTTTAGAGAAGGAAAAGAAACTATTTGGCTACGTGTGCTTCGATTTCAGTCTTCCTGAAGTACTAAGCCTTCAAAAACAGTTTTTATCGAGGAAACATCGAGGTCTTTTCATGTCCTGATGCAGGCGCTGCTGCTGTTAGTGTATTCTTTCACCCCAGTTTAAATTATGTAGATAGTAAAAGAAGAAAGGACTGGTAGGTTCCTATGATGTAACACCAATGGAATTATGTGTCTGCTCTCTACTGGGGCTTGGGAGGGGGCCCCAGTTAAACATTTTCAATTAAGCCAGGTGACCAATCAGTTACCTCACAGCTGCCTGAAGTGCAGGTCATTCCAGGATGGAGGCAGAGAGAAAGACAGTTCTTTTCATCCTGGGCCAGAAAGGGGCTGGTTTCACTTTTGTGGCAGTGAAGAAACAGCAGTGAATAATTTAGCAGGTGCAGTAGTTTGTGTGCATATGTGCGCGCTCCCAGCTGTATCAATCGCACCTCCACACTCTTTTCCAGCATTCGAATGTGTCTCCTGGGGCATCGATCAACCACCAAGCTCTCATCAATAATTGACAGGAGGGGGAGGTAGTATCGGGACTGGGTTACCGAAACAGAGTGCCGCAGGACACACAAGCCGGACATGACAGCGCTGCAAGGATTAAAATGCTGCTTTTAAAAGGTAAATAATAAATAAATTAAATACGGCTGGGTGCGGATCAGAATGGTAAACCCATCCATCAGTCGACTCTTTTAATTTCCTTATTTACCGGGATGGCAGAGGTGAGAACAGACGGCTCCTCTTTGACAGCAGAGAGGTAAAGAAGCAGAGCTGGGAAGCTAGCCAGTAACTATCAATCAGTCAGTGACATCCTTTCTTTACCCAGGTACAGGATTAGCAAGCTTTCTGAAACAAAAGACAGTAGCTGACAAACAATCATTTCATCTCCTGGCTGAAGAACAAGAGAAGACAGGAGGTGAAACACTAGCTAACAATTAGCTTCAGCTTTCCACAGATTAGATGGATGAGAGTTTCAAATAATGAATGAACTCACCCCGATGAACAGTGGAAACTTTAGTCTGCATCGTTGTCAATACAGTCCTTTATAGGAGAAACAAAAACTGAGTAATAACTTAGGTTCTCATGGCTTTAGGATCTCAAAGAAATAGATTGGTCAGTGCATAATTCATTTAGGATTCATCTTTTATATAACCTTAAAGATTGAGATGGAAAATCATGAAATTCATAACAAAAGAGGTTTTAAAATACAGCTTGTGACGTTCAAATAAGCTGTGTTCAGCCCCCGTTCAGTGTGAAGAAAAATAAATACCTACTACAGCTGCTGTATGCCAGCATTATCGGAGTGTATAACCTTTAACAAAAATGAACTGTTTTATTAATGTGCCTCGAATGCAGTTAATGGGATCTCATTGCGACACGCTGCATCGATCTCTCTCTGCTTAAAGAGCCACTCCGGTCTACATGATGAAAACTGAACTCCAACGGAAGTGACACTAATTTAATTACAGCAAACACGACGTCTTCATTAGCTTACATAAATACGCGCTCTATTCATTTGCCAGCAACTGACGTCTCTCAAATAAATAAAAGATTAGGAAAACAAAAGGGAAAGAAAATGTTTAACCTATTTACATTTCAAAATTAAAAACATTAAGAAGGATGTCAGCGCTGCGCACTGGTGTCCTTTTCTTTCTTTCAGCTTTAGTGGGCAGTAAAGACAGATGTACCGGGGAAGAAACAGAAACACTGAGAAAAGTAGAGGGGGGGGGGGGGTCAGTGGTTGAGCATTTAATTCATCATCGCAGACACGTGGAACACTTTTATGGAGCGAGGAGAACTTGGCAATGTGAAGTGCAGCGCTTTGAAAGCAAACAGCACAGGCTCATTATCCACTAATATTATTCCAGTTTTATAGTAAAATCAGTATTTGCAATTTGTTTGCAGCAATAAAAGTGTTTTGCAGGTACTCCAAAGTCCAAGCAGGTTGTGTAAAGCTTTGGCCTCTGTTTTATAGGCACAATAAAGCCACTGGCAATGTGACAGGCGTAATAACTTTTTATCCAGCATCTAATTTAGGGAAGGAAATTAGACCATAAATTAGACGCCTATCTCCATTGAAATTAGGTGATAACAGACAGACCATCACTAGGAGTCTTTTAATCTCTCTCCTTGTTTTGCTCTCCTTCTCTCTCTTCCCTCTTGAGTGATCTTTTCTTCCACACTCCTCTAACTATTCGTCAGCATATTCCTTGATTTCTTGCCCAGTAAGTTACAAGTCGTAAGCCATTCAGTCTATTTTTTCAGACTTTTAACCTTAATTCAGGCATTTTTATGGTCATCCTCATTTTCAAATACTGTTAAAGTAAAAGTCATTATCTTTAGAGACTGAAGCATCATACAATATTTGTAATAAGACAGAAATGTCAAACCCAGATCCTCATATACATGTTATTCATATTTGCCTCATTGAGACAAATCATCCTCAGGTGCAACAAAGAAACACAATCAAAGTTAAAACTTTGAAATACAGAATGAAACAAGATAAGTACTGTGCACACATGTACGTTAATGCACAAGACTAGCTGACTGCTGTGGAAACAACTTTTCTAAAGGATATTCTAGATCGAGTGTACTTCCACGATGTATGATCTTTATTTTAAGGCACTGTGAGTTAACTTTAAAAAAAGTAGTACAACATAGATACATTAATGCAGTAATCTTAAGAGCGGCAAATTATCAGACAGCAAAGTAGAGAACTCTGCATTCAAAGGTCTGCATTTTTTCTCTAATAATGAAGGATTAGTCTTGTGTCTTTATGAGAGACTGCTGATTAAAAACATGCTGAGTGGATAGCTCTATTCTATAAGCAGGACAGAGGAGTTACAACACCCCCCACCACACAACCCCGTCTTCTTGACAAGCACTTTCCAAACAAATCCAGGATGGCAGCTTTATTGATAGGGTAATCCAAGACTGATTAATGGCCCAATAATCAAGCATAACCTGCAATAAATCACAGTCTAATCAATATCCTCTGCAGTATAAGTATAGAAAGATCATTACTGTGTCATAGTATATCTTCCATTAGTAAAAAAAAAGCCTCACTGAATGTGTTTGTAATGGGATTAATGAAACGGGCATCTTTTCACATTTGTTTCTCAGGTTAAGTTGGGAGGCTTTTCCTGCAGCTACAGTTCCTGAGAGATACAGTAACACTGAGAGGCAGAGGATGTGCCTTGCGCTCTGGAGAACCTGGCCTAGCTTCAGGGTCACCCTGGCTTCAAAGCTCTGCGGCACGTCTTCCTCCACTTCATCTGTCATGTGTCAGATCTGCTCTTAAATACTGTCATTTGTCATCTTAAGTCACTGTTGTACTGTAACTAGGAAATGCCATAAAAAAATTCTGAATGGCCTTTCAAAGATAAAGGAGAGAGAATGTTAAATGCTGAAGAGAGGGAAAAGGATATCAGTGCTACACACAGTTCCTCTTCTGGGACCCTGGCGCTTTGCCTTCTCCGACAACCTCCCCCGACCCTTTTCCCACCTCTGGGAAAACTATTCAGATGGTATTCTTGGTCAAAAAACCAATTAGCAGAGCAAAACGAAAATCTAATTGCTAGCAAAAGCAGAAAAATTCAAGATCCTTCAATGTATAGAGGACAATACTCTCCTTTTTTGGAGCCGAGACGCATTTTCATCTTACACTGTTTTCCCCCCCTAATTTCCAAATGCTTAATTAAAGCCTCCTCACATCCTACCACTGTGGCTACGCAGATAGCTTCGAGTCTTATAGTGTCACTGCAATTTTATTTCACAGTTTCACATGCCGTTCTGCTGTCACTGTGCTCTCCCAAGCCTTTTTCTCATCTTCCAACACGCTTTCGCCAATGTTTACCAGGCTGTCTCTGCCCACAGTCACGGGTCGTATTCCTTTCAGCTACGACCTGCATTTTATTACCTTTCTTTAAGGTTCACAACCAGCCCTCTGCCAAGCTTGCGCTGTGGTGGAACTTGCTGAGCCCTGATGTTTATTTTTTTTTTATATGCCACTGAACCCTCTACCTTGAGCGGAGCAGCCCCAAGGAGCCAGGCAGCCAGGCTGCAAGGGAAGATCAGGTGTGAATGAGAGCTGTGAGAGTTCTCGCACCTGCTGCTGAGAAAGTCAGGTGCTGAAGTGTCTTCTTGCAGCCTTCACCTTGCTCTTCTGCTCCCCCCACCCCCTTCTCATCCCTCTCTTTCTCTGCGTGGATCTCAGCCATTAATCTTGGAGGTGTTTCATCCAACCCCTCCTCCCCCCCACCACCATTATGCTTTCTGTGCGAGGAGCCAGCCTGAGTCTCTCTTCTCCCGGTACTGTACTCTGACCGCTGGCACCCCCCGCCCTCCCCTCTCCTTTCCTTTTTGTGCTTGTGTTTGCACTCTCTCTCCACGATTCTGCTGACAGAAGTGGTGACCTCTACTCTCACGCTCTATTTTCTTGCCCCTCTTTGCATTCTTTCTTAAAAAAAATTAAATGAATCAAAACCTCAGGGCTCTAAGACTTCGGAGAGAATGGCCAGTACCCGGTGTAAGGTACAAGTGTAATAAGGGCTGTCCTTTCCAGGCTTCAGATCTAACATTGAGCTCCTGTCCGGAGAAAGAACATAGCAGCAAGCCCCATGATGCTCTGCTTGTGATTTTATTAAACTTTTGGATCAATTAACTACTAGCTACCACAAGGGCTAGATAGGCCAAATGGTCTCCTCTCATTTGTAAACTTTCTTATGTTCTTGTGTTGTTGGTAAGTATATTCTTTTGGATGGCAAACATAGGCTCTGATTTTTGATCTCAGCTCAAGAATATGAAATGCGGGGGGGGGATCTATATTGGACAAGCTAGGTTACCTATACCTCCCAAACCGTAAAGCACCGTGCCTGGTATAAAGTAAAAAGAAAAGTAACTAAATCAAAATCAGAGCTGGCTTTTTTTCCTTTTTCACTTTACTTAAGTAAAGGGTATTGTGGAGCAGTCGTCAGGGGTCTGATCTCATAGCTGGAAGGTTGCAGGCTCAAAACCCAGGTGAGATGCTTCTGTAATACACCTGAGAAAGGTTTCTTCACCTGAATTGGACCTGTAAAAGAGCCAACTGTATAAATGTAAAGGTAAGATGCTTTAGATAAAACCATCAGCCAAAACAATGAGTAGTGATAAAAGGATGAAGATCTAGTACACCGTTTCTCCCCTTTAAAAATCCAGAAGGCATTATTAGTTTATTAGGACCTATTAGTTTATTTATCAATAATTTATTTACTTAGCTAATGCCCTTATCAAGGGCAACTTACTCATACAGAAAACCCACAATTAATAAATGACATAGTAATAATTAGAAACAGTATAGAGTGGAGCATTAATGAAAACATAGTAGTAACGAAGTCTTCATAGCTGAAGAAGGCGCCACAAATGAAACGTTGTGTTTCTTTTCTTTTGCAGCATGGAATAAACCTTTACTTGTTCCTTAGAAGTAACATTAACACCTTTTAGGTATGTACTGTATGTCTTATTCAAACAAAGTGAAATGAGAAAGTTCCAGTACCCGTTTCAGTATTAAATACATTAGTGCAATATACAGTAGCATAAGAGTGTAGTTAGGATGTAGTTCAGACCTGAGACATCACAGGTGCTGTGGTGCCAAGCGGAGGTCATGGGCTGAGCATGTCTGACTTGCATTGGCAATTCACTCTGCCTCTCAGGAGCGAAGGTAGAGAATAAAGAGGCTCTGGAAAATGAGAGAGCAGATAAGGGGTGCAGAGAGTGTGATTGAATAGCATATGGGGTATACGGAGAGATAAGAGATCGAAGATAGGCAGGGGCACCTTGGTCGAATGAGTGGTAGACGAGATTGAGGGTTCAGACTCAGAGGCACGTGGCATTGGACCGCCATCAGACAGCACTGCCATCCTGCAACTGGACCTTATCTGACCCTAAAATGTAAGTAAAGGTCAGAACTGGTCAGAACTTGCAAGGGAGGTCTCCGGAGGGATGTGATAGTGGACCAGCAGGTGGCAGGCTTCCTTCTGGACCAGAATTTCCACACCAGGGCCTCACTACGATGACCACGGACAAAAAAATATTATTTTATAGCCAGTACTAACAAAGCCAATTACTGAGAGTAATATAACATTATGGGACAGAGGAAAAAACACTGCTTTTCTCTGGACAAACAGATTTTTTACAAATAATAACATTAATGAATTGCACCAAAACCTTCCATTATACACTAGGTAGTAAATGAAGGTTCAGGGATGTTGCTGCTCCTCCGAAACTTGACAGTCCTGCGTTCACTAAATAAATGGATAATTAAATAGTTCAAAAAAGTCGTAAGTAGTAAACAATTTGGAGACCAGGAATTTTTATTTTACTGGTTGAAAAAGCAAAAAAAAAAAGAACTAAAAATGAACACTAGTGGGGATAAAATTCTACTTTCCCCCCCAAGGTTTTTTTTAGATAGTACTCATCTCTCCCCGGTCGTCATTCTGAGGGTGAGATTACACGTGGAGGTGAGGAGCGCGTGCACAGACGAGACTGAGAAAGAGAGGGAGGCTGCAGGAGCTGGGAGAGGGGGAGAGAGAGCCAGCCGCTGATGAGGCGGTGAAGGAGGGATGGAGAAAACAAAGGACAGATAAAAATAAAGGGGAATAAAGAGGGAGGCAGGTGGTGAGGATGACAGAAGTGTGAATGGAGAGTGAGAAGAGAGGGAAAGGAGGGGAGGAAGAAAAAACAGGACACGATGAACAAGGCATGCAGTCAGAGAAAGAGAGGATAAGAGACAGGAAGGTAATTTGAGAGAGGGGAGAGAAAGAGAGAGAGGGGAGAGAGAGAGAGTCTGCTCAGCTCAGGCTGACAGTAGCCCATTCATCCTCCATGCTAGAACAGACAAAGTGCTGGCGCTGTAGGACAGGCCCCATAAATCACTGGCCGCAAGACACGCTACCTACAGCTTATTACATTCCAGATGACAAACACAGCGGAATCTACAGAGCACAGCACTTCTCTGCCTCTCTCTCTCACCTTCACTCCCTCATCGCCAGAGACCCGGCACCAGAGCAGCAGCTCATCATCCCTGCCCATCCCACCCTTTGTACTGAGACCCAGCAGCTTCTGCGAAAATAAACCGCAAACCGCGCAACAAACTGACAGGACGTCCAGAACGCAGCAGTTAATTATTAATACTGACAATCCCCGGAGAAAAAAAAAGGTCTGTCCAAAACCCGTGGTACATTTTTGTTCCTTTCATTTGTTTCTATTGGCAGAATGGGCTTGGACTCCCGTAGAATGACAAAGCTTTATTCATGTCTTGGGTTTCCCCTCACCCTTTGCAAGAGGACAGGAATACACAATCATTGTCGCAAACTACTCTTGTGGCAATCAATAGAGGAACTGCAATTTAACCAAAACTGAAAAAGGCCTTTGTGGAGAATAGACTGACCACAAACAACCTGTGCTTTAGATGGTGAGATGAATGAGGAAAAAAATGCACACCCTGTGTTTTACGAATTAAGAGGAGTTTGATTGTACGAATGTCTAAATCTTCTCCGTACCTGTCAACGCTCGTTAAAAATATGCTTAAATCTTAATGTACAGATTAATGTGTTGATATCTGGGATCCTCACTGGGGTTGTAATTAATACTCCAGTTTAAAGAGAAAGGCTGTAAAGTGCTCTACAGGGAAAAAGGAGGTGGAGCAGCACTAGGCTGACTTCTTTTTTGGGGGGGGGGGTGGCTCATAACGTTGAGTCATTTTTCCCTCCGTACAATAAAAGAGAAGACAGAAACGATAATAACGAGAGAGAAAAAGAGAAACCTTGACGCTATAAATACACAAGCTTCAAATGATGCCCTGAGACTCTCTGTCAACTTCTGACCCATCTTGGTAACTTCAGACGCAGTAAGTGGGAACAGACGAGGGGGTGATAAATCTCGTCCTTACCCTCCAGATATTCCAGCCCTCTGCAGAATGCAGGCATCTGTCATCTGCACAGCAGGCTGCGGTGTGGGGCTGGAGCAGGTCGGGCAGGCCTCCCTCTCCACACCTCTGCCAGGGAAAGGTCAGCACAGCGCGTGGAATATCACAGCCACCGGTGGGCTGCAGCTGCTGCCATGTTTCTCCAGTGGCCGGCGGAACGGCCCGGGCCGGTGGGAACAGCAGTGCCGACACATACCCGAGCTGCCCGGCCTGTTTGCGTATCTGTTTCCTTGCTTGGCTGTCTGTTTCTGCGCCTTCACTGGGGTATGGATGTGGTAGGCCTGGCCAGGCTTCAGTAACTCCCCAGGCGGTTTGATTACTAATCTCCCCTTATAAAGCCATGTGGATTGTGCTTGTACAGCATTCAGACTTCAACGGTATACAGTCTGGGATGGAAAGCACTATATAAATGCAAGGAATTAGTCACTTCATATTTTACTTAATGTGGGATTAAAACTGGTTAGCAGGAAGTGCACGGGGGAAGAAAATGAGGCTGGTGCAAGACTGCCTAGGAGACATTATGCACAAAGTCCTGCAACACTGATTAACATCCCCATTATATTTTCTCCTGTGAATCAGCTTTGCAAAACCGTCCTATTTTATCAAACAAAAGCCTTACTTAACTTATGTTCTTGAAAGAACAGAGAAAATTGTACTCAGTAAGAAGACAAAGAGGAAAAAAACGACAATATGAGCTACTACTTTCAGCTACCACCCTAAAGGACTAAGAAGTACTTTAGCTAAAGAGTCTTTCAGAACAGAGTCTAATTTTTGAGTAAACCCATCCTACCTGGAAGGAGCTTTTCAAAAAGGTTTTCTTGCACTAAATGTGTTGATCACAAGAGCAAAGCAAGACTAAAAGAAACATTTTTTTAAAGTGAGCAATAAAGGCAAATTGTCTTGAACTTACTCCCCAAATTATAATGGCCGTTCTGTTTAGTGCAGAATATGGTCTGTTGAGCATGTGTTTTCTTTAGAATTCTGCTACGTGAAATGGTCTTTATCCGATTCCTTTTTTAATAGACTGTGGATTAGATGGTAACAGATAAGCAAGCCAGCAAATAGAAGCAGTTCAGCATCCCAGCCATATAAAGTGATACACAGGCATGATTTTTTGGGGGATATGCATCAGTCAGCATATTGGCCTATTTCACCTAAAAAAAAAGTCAGTCCTTAATAACCCTATCAATTGTATGGAAAATGCAGACTAATATTACTGCAAAAAACATGTTGTGTTTCCTGGCAGTATTTGAAAATTATAAAAGAGGGAAATCATATTTTGATTCATAGAAAATATCAGTTAAGAGAACAGCATACCTTGAAAATCCACAAGAATAAAAACAATGTGGCACATATAAATTGAACCAAACATATTTCTGTGTTTTTGAAAAATGCACTGAAAGCAGCACTGTGCCAAAAATAAATCAAAAGTCTGTCTTTATCAGGAATGAGCGAGCCAGTAACTACACCAACCTCCTGCCTCCTGGTCTAAAAATTGATTTAAAAGTAAAAAGTAGTGGCCTTTAAAACAAAGTGTTTATAAAGCTGTGCCCAAAGGCAGAATCCCAGGCCAGCATTAAACCAGTTGTGTGTCTACTGGCTCCAGGGAGCAGTACTGAATGGTGCCATTATTGGTAATGAATGCTTACTGGGGGCGTAACAGATGGTGTTTTAATTGCATAAAATATGATACAGTACTTACAATATGCTTGCACGCATTTACAGTATACATATATAACATTGCTGGAAAATTTGAAGCCTTTTTTAGGTTAAAAGCAGGACACATGTCAACCGGATGAGTCAGAAACAGCATGCCTCCCTGTATACAGGCACTACAGCAGAAAGACAAAGCAAGCACTTAAAAAAATGCTGATTCTTCAGTAAATGGGTGTGATTTCAGGAAACTTACATAGTGGTGGGAGGCCCTGGATCCATTGTAATGTTACAGGCCAGGGGCATTTCTTTCCTGACTTTCTCAATAATGAGTAAAGGGGCATTGCATTGGTCTAGATAGGTGCTTTCTTGCACGGTTTCAGAATCACTTACAAATCTGTATTACAGTGTGCCCACTCAGGTAGATCTGACTCCCATATAACAGTTATAAAGGGTGTCCGCAATGGAATCATCTCTTTTCTCCATCTGTATAAATAATATTGCTCAGAGGGTCTTTTAACTAGCTGAATCCACAGGTGGAGCTCTGCATACTTGGGTTCGAGCTTAGCCATTACCAGATACCAGTCACAACCTATTTCAGCTCTTTGAACCATCCAATTTAGGAAGTAGGTCTTTTATCAAACTGCAAGTCCCAAGAGCAACTCCCGTCTCTGAGCACAAGTCATTTCAATTTGCCACTACCAGTGACTGGAACAATCTGCAGAACGAGCTGAAACTCTCCAGCTTTGCACCCGAGGGTGCTTGCAGCTGCACGGTAGAATTTTTCCTGACTGACACTTAGAATTGTTAACATCGCCATTTGCTGTTATATTATGTCAAGTCACATTATTTAATTCCACTGAAATTTCCATCGAAGAGAGTTTAGTTTCTTCTCATCCGGTTAAATACAGGAACATTATTTTAAGGAGTTAACGTTTAAACTTTAGGATAAGTCACGTGGTTTACGGGAAATACCAAATGGAAAAACAACAATGAACTGAGAATAACATTTTTCAAGTTCTGAACAAAGACAGGCATTTCATCGAACCCCTTTATCTGTAACAGGAGTGAGACTGTGATTTTAAACCAGTATTTTTTGGAGACTTTTTTATGGATACATGTAAATCGAGAAGCCCATAAGCGCACGATCAGGTAACAAAGGATGACTTCAGAAAGTATCTGGATGAAAAATAAAATGCAGTTGAAACATGAATGCGGTTCCTGCCCAAAGCAGTTCTCACACTCTGCACTGGCCCCCCTGACCTCCACAAAAAAGCCAAACCTGATTAATGATGCCAGCAGCAGTTAAACAGAGGACAACAGCTGAGTGTGGGGGAAGGTGGGTGTGTGCTGAAAGAGGTGATTAAAATACCAGAGGAGTCGTAATTAATCAGCACACTCAACCTCTGCCGTAAATAAGGCCCTCGGCAGACGGCTCCATTTTTTATTTGGGGTTATTGATTAAGTTGTTGAAATAATATTTTAATGCAATGTAAGGTTTTACACAAAAAATCATAATAAAGATACTTGTTGGGACACCTCTGTGACATTTTGTTTCTCACACTGTCAGAGTAACAATGGGATCCCTAACGTTTTTGAAAACACCAGACCTCTTTCTGTTACTCTGACCGTACTTTGAAATGCATTTTATGTGCATTTGTCACTGTGCTCCAAGGCCGGTCGGAGGCTATTCCCCATTCTCTCCTCACTTCGAAATTCTGTCCCCATTTATTGCCAGGATCACTGTGCCTTACCGCACTGGTACGCCTTTACTGTGGTAAGACGGGAAACTGCACAGCACGCATGCAAATCAGATACAGATCAAATTTATGGTGTAATTCTCATCTTACGCACACTTAACTTGCACAGCTTAAGGGATCTGCAGCCCATTGGACTTGTCTCTCTGCATTACTGTGGCCCAGGAGAGACATGCGGAGGGAGAGAGGGGGGAAGGCACTGGCAGGTGAAGTGCCAGAGCACACTGGGAAGGGAGTTACAAAAAAACGAATTGTTAACAAACAGCCATCTGGTTGTCCAATTACAGTGCCACTTTTTCTGATCAGCACTGCGCCGGGGATAGAAACAGCCATAGCATTTGGACTGTAGCTAGTGCTTAGCTAGATTTCTGAAAGACATGGAAAATAAGTCTGTAGGCCAGTATGGGGAAGGTGTCAGTGTTAAGATAAGACAAGAGCACTTTTTTAGCCATACACAATTTCTTACATTAGGAATTGTCTTTTTTCGCATACCCCAGCTTGCTCTCCATGAGACACAGACACACAGACAGGAAGATAAGCTTGGGTTCAGAGCGCATGGTCAGCCATTGTACAGCACCCCCGGAGCAGGTGGGGTTAAGAGCCTTGCTCAGGGGCCCAACGGAGTAGGATTCCTCTGCTGGCCGTGGGATTTGAACCAGATCCTTAGCTACAGTGCCATCGCTCCGCCCTGTTAATGCATGTGGCTTAAACTGCTCTCTATTACTTTGACAGTATGGGGATCTGCCTTAAACTAGGAGGTTTTGTGGTGGAGAGCGACCACCAATATTTACCAGGGGGCTGCTCTTTTGCTGTGTTTGCAGGAATTAATTAGGCTATCTTGGCAAAGTTGATTAATGACTGCCAACAGCCATCGAGCAGAAGGGAGCAGCTGTGGGCTGTGGCCTCTTCAGATTCATGCTGGTGGCCCCTGCCGGGCCACACTCCTCCGGATTCTTTCACAAGCCTGCTCCACCTCTCTGCTCCCTGCCTTCCCCTCCTGATCGCGGATAGCCCTCCACGGATCTCAAGCAGAGAAAGACTGCATCGGCAGCAATAAGGCACAGTCCAGCACGGTGACCTCCCAGGAAATTTTCCCTCACCGGGCCTGTCCCAGCAGCGCCGCGCCAGTCACGATCTGCATCGCGTGGCCTCCCCAGTGCCGCCGGTTTGTGCGCACTGTCACCAGCGGGCCTCGGACAGTTCATTTTCTCTTTTATTGCACCATCATTGAGGGCTGTTAAATCACAAGTGACTGCCAATAAAAAAGGAAATTGCAGCTGGAATTACGATGTTTGCATGATAAGGGGGTTCAATGGGAAAGATTTATGTAGCATTTATGTAGCATTTATGTAGCATCAGTTCGTAAAGTCTAATTACATGAGCTCCAAACAGTGCCATTGGGCGCCACCAACCCACAGGGAGTTGCTATCTTTCTAAGCCCCCTTTCCAAACCTGAAGCAGGAAAGAGATACAGGATATGATGGAAGGTGAATATTGAAGCTGAAATTGTCTCTTGTCTCTTTACAGAAACAATACAATCCACATGTGGACTGCAGTCTACTTTATGCAGTAAGGAGCTGTGTTTTCAATGAGGTTTTTGCAGTGTGGATTTTAAATGATCTTTGCCATATATAGGCAATGCCAGGGTGGTTTTCTGCTTCACACCACATTGTGATATCCAGACACCCAGGTCCTTTTCTCCCAATGTGGTTCTGTACATGATTTTACAAAGAATGTTCTTAAAATGAACACAAATGTTTCAGAGGGCCATTCCTGTCTCTAACAACATTCTGTTCTCATATGCAGTAAGAGACTAAAACATTTAAACGACACATCTGGCATGCAGCGCCATGCTACCTTACCTACCAAGTGCAACCCTGGAGACCTGTGTAAGTTTCAAAACCATGGCCTCACTAGTGTTAAAGATTCATGCTTTCAATGGGTAATTCTCACCCTCACATTAAAAATAAGCAAGTTGCTTTGTGATTAGGAGTATGCCTTTTAAGTTTATTTTTGAGATGTTTATTTTAAATGCAAAATCTCGAGTACTCTCATAATTCATGGAAAACAGAAACAAATCCCAAGTTCTAGTTCCACCCACTTGCTCAGAATTCAACAACTGCCAATTTCAATTGCGAATGTAAAGATCTGTAGATATATGATTTTCCACACCGAAATTTAACTACATCCATAAGAAAACAGCCTACAGTAATACCTACAGTGAATTCGTAATGAGAGGCAAAGCTCACATTAATTTAACGCACTGACAAGCCAATACATCATAACGGCATCTAGAAAAATATAGAAGGATTGTTTCCGAGACTTTTTTCCTTTTATTATTTTATTTTTTAAGGAGTTCACAATTTTGGAGTTCCTAATGATCACTGTTGTCTTGGGCCTTGTACTGCTGGTTTCTTTGAAAAGCAAACTCCTTCAGCTGTAACGGCCAGTTAAAGTGTGGATGTGAGGGAATCATGCTGACTCGCAGGGGGCAGAGGGGGGGCTTCATTCCCACCCTGATGTTATTCGAGCCATAAATCCCATTGACAAGCTTGAACTTTCCTCTATTGACATGTTTACAAGGAAAAGTACCCCCTTCTTTGACAGCAAAATTAACCGTATCAATCACCTAACAAGCTCTTTAAATTAATGAATGGCCCAAGACCCTTTGAACCAAGCTTAAAATCCCTGGTAGCATGAGTAGAGCTGTATTTACACTGATTGGTGCGTGAAAACACTAGTTTAAGACCAGATGTTGGCAGGGCCTTTTTTTCCTTTTTTAAAGACAGAAACTTATTGACCCCCACGTGAATAGCAGTGGCAGCTCTGGGGTTAGAGGGAGGTCAGGGGTTATCTGGAGGTCAGCCTCAATTGCACCACCCCATCTCCCCCCCCCCAGCTTTCTCATCCCCCTATTGCTCCCAGGACACTGAAGAAAGCATATGCTGGTTTCTTCACTTGCTGTCATTAATCTCTGCTTCCCCTCACGCATATGGAAGCCATCTTGATCTTCTTGTCCACTTCTATATGAAAGACACAGCAGAGCTCCAGGGATGCCTATAGCATCACGGTGCAAATCTGATTTTTCCCCTGCCACACCAGATCAGACAGACATCATAAAGAATGCTTACTCCCCCACCCCACCCCCCTGCCCAGGCACATACAGGTACAAACATCACCACAAGCAAAGCTGAGATCTCAGATAACAGGAATACACATGAGACTGGATTCACATCCATACACACCGACGCACAAAGTACACAAACACACACAAGCAAGATCCTAGCAATCACGCCCCAACCCATACACTAACCTGATACAACTTTATTTCGGTTCACATTTAAATGGGTCAAAGGCTGGGTGTTCTGCATGATCCAACCACAAGCACACAGAGAAGCTTTTTTGTGTAGGAATGGGAAGAAGCCTAGGGCGCAGTGTGATGCAATAAAAGAACAGTGCAGTATTTTTGCCATATTTACAAAGCACATACCTATCAGCACAAGAGCAATTCCCTTCTCCGAAATGCAAAAATCCTAGTTTAAACAAAGCACTTCTCAGCAGCTCATAACTTGCTATCCCAGCCAGACTAGATGTGCTTGTACAACGTCCTTGTCTTGCACAATACATACATGGTAAGAATGTCCCTTTATGCAGAGGGGGAATCTGCAAGTATTTATAAGAAAAGAAAACCAAAGACGAGGAAGTACAATTACAGTATGTTAACAAGTTCTCCCGTTTGGATCCACAGGGCCGGAATATGAGACACCAGGGCAACGGCTCCTTCTGTTTCTGCAACACTCCCTTTTTCCTTATTTGCTTCCCAGCGTCAAAGCCCTCTTCCCCCTCAGTCCTTCCCATCTCTCTTCCTCTTGCCCAGATAAAAACTCCTCAATCTCCGTGCCCTGTTTCCGTCAACAGATTTCTGAAAAAGTACCAGAGTTGAAGAAGTGCAGAGGGAGGAGGGAAGAGAGCAGGGAAGAGAGAAGCCTATTTTGTATTTTTCTCTCTCTCTCTCTCTCCCTGCAGCCTTGTTCCACTCAGCACTTTGTCCTAAATCCTGGAGGGGGGCGGTGGCGGCGGTTTGTCATAACAGTCATCAGTTACTGTCGTTCCTGTGCCGGGGGCTTAATTAACCCGCTCTCTCATTAGCATCTCCGTGCCGCGGCGCGCTATGAAAGGCTGATTATTTTCTACTACAGTCGCAGCCAATTACTGGGCCGAAATGGAACGGCATTAATCAAATCTTTAGTACGGTGGCAAATTCAGAGATATCAGATTGCAGAAGGCTGCAAAACTAATATGTCAATGTCAGTTCAGCTGCGCAGGCATTTAGCGAATTGCATTAACTAGATGGCTCAGCTGAATACCACATGAATTTAATATGGAACGGGTTCTGGAAGCTATTAGCGTGACATGGCAGGGGGAAAAAGGAGCCTGCTTTCACTCCGGACTTTTTTTTTTGTCCGACAAGCTGAAGTAGCAAACAGGACTGCTGAAGGAAGAAAGGGAGCTGAAAGACTTAATGCGGCAGAACTGAAAAAAGCAAGTATTGTAGTTCCTGACAGGCTGGATTTTACAATCCTCGATGGTTAACGGGACTTTGATATCAAAATTAGGGCGGCAGTAAAGGGTTTAAGATCTCTCCACTCCAGTTTGAGCACAAAGGCTGTGTCTTGAGCCCTTGAAAGCTAGAGACCTCCGACCCCTCTTAGGTTTTGTCCTTAAAACTTGTGTGATAATTAGACAGCCTGGTACATGAAAAGCAGGGGATATATAACGAGAGGAGCAGGGTGCTATTTCAGAAATAGCCAAGGAGGGTGACACCCCCTTCAACCAATGAGAATCCCTTTTCAGCACTAGTCAAGAGGAATGGCCAGAGAGATGTTACCCAATGCTCCTTGCTCATGTGAGACGTGCTGCACCCTCCTATACTCTTACATTTAAAACAGGAATGAGCTCATTTGGGTTACAACAGTGCCTTTAAGTTCTGGATTCAGTTAAAATTTCAACCTACCTGCAATTTACCAATTAGAAACTTGGGACTTGATGGTGGCGTCTCACTTTTATCCAGCGGTAACCCATCATCACGTGAATTCGCTATTGGCAGGAGAACTCAAGATCTGATTTAATCCAGGCATAAGTGTTGTTGGAAATAAAAACGAATCCTTGGTGCTACACCCTCCAGGCATCAGCGTCTGTACACTTCTCATCTCGAATCTTGTCTGTTAGCCCTTACCAAAAACACAGACAGTTGGTAAGCTGATTTTTTTGTTTTTCACTCATTCACCCGTAAAGAGAGAAGGACTTCAGTTTTTTTTTGAAGCGATTGCAACACACAATGCACGACAGGTTTGCTCATGTACTCCTACATCTTTTTCTATCAGACCGTAAAAAAGGGTGAGATCTTCCATTGTGAGCAACCAAAGCTGTGAGCAATTACCCCTAAAGCCATACTGCTCCCATAAAGATGTCTGTACCAAGCCTTTTGTGGCTAAGTGGCAGCTCACTGTAAAAATCTAAAGCAAGCTATCTGATGATCTGCTATCTCACCTCACAATACAATGCTCATCGTTTATTGCAAACTACAACCAAGGTGCCCTGAAGCAGCCAAGGTTTTTACTTAGTTCTTTTTTCCTCTCAATTAAATTAATTTTTGATAATCAAAGATAATACATCACTTTAATGTGGCAAGATATAATGATGATATAAAACAAACACCTCACAGCTACTTTAAATGATGCAAACTAGGAACCATTTCAATCAGAAAGTAAAAGAACACACTGTAAACAACATTCTTTCAAGTGTTTTTTTTCCAGGAGTTCTCCTGGGAGAGTCGCACATTCAAGCACAAAACCACTTCAAAAGGCAGATTCCCGAATTGTGGCAACTGGCATAGTCTTCACTGAGCGCTGCACTTATGAAGTCAAAGCATCCCAGACACAATATTAAAACTGCGAAAGAAGAAGAGGGTGAGAGGTCATTTAGCAGATTTTGTAATCAACAGATAGCCTGGAGATAAGAGAGTGGTCACCAGAAAATGTCAAAGAAATTGGTATCTTTCTGAAATCACTGATAGTCCAAGTACACTGCTGTTAGCACCAAATGGGCTTGTTTTCAGGACAGATATGGCACAGTTTGGTTTCCATCCTTTGAAAATGTGTTTGAAGACACTGAGGTCATAGGGAAACCAAACCTGCTTTAGTGAAGGAATACAGTGTTCATACAATGTTCACAACCTCAATAAAATGACAAAATATTGACGATCACTGTGATGGAGCTCTCCTCAAGCTGAATATACCAGTCAATGTAGAGTACTGCCAGTCTTTTTAAACAGTGACTTAAACCTCATCAACCGTAAATACTGAGGCATATCTAAACTATGGAAAAGACAGAAGAAAAACGGCTGGCACATTTAACAATGTAGAAAATGACTGGGATAACCTGATCTTCACAACTAAAAAGGCGAAAATAGCAGGAAAGTTTAGTAAATGTTTTTTTTTTCTTCCTTCAAAGCAGCCTGGAGGCCAGTGTTAATATACAGAGAGAAATTACATTAAGCTAATGAAAATACTGTAGTATGAAATGCACATTGTCATTGAAAAATAAACAAATATGTAAATGGTGCTACTGAAACGAAAGTCTAGCACAACGAGGGCTTCTGTGCTCAGGCAGCAGAATAAATTACAGCATAATGATATTAAAAGCACTAAGTCGTTAAGATGCCAAGTAAGACACTATATATTCACTCACAGCTCCCACAGCCTGTCCCCACACAGAGTAATTAAATTAGATTTATGGGCTGCATTACATCAGTGTTAGATAGTTCATTTTTCCTTTCCCTTCATATTTTGCCCTGCTTTATTAGAGCATCTGACAGGCAGTAAAAAATATTGTTGAAGTTTCTTGGCCCAGTGCTGGATCCTTGCTCGGCACTCTATCTTTGGTGTGTCAGTCCTCCCCAGCGATGATGAATTAACCTCTCTAGTTCTACCCCGAGTGTGGCGGCAGGCTTCCTTTGACACAGCCAGATCACTTTATCTTCATCGCTGCTTCCCTCCCCTTCACGTTCTGCCAAGGGTGGGGGGTGTAAAGGGTGGGCTGCCCGGCTCACACTGCTCTGCACATCTGGAGGATTTATTACTGTAAAGGCAGTAAATACACAGTTGTTTTATTTATTCGTGCAGCCAGAATAATTTTTTTTGCACCCTCTTATTTTCTCAGTTTAAAAGACAGTGCATTACAAGTGCTATGATATTGTTATTAACTGGAAACTACAGCAAGCTAATAAAAAAAAGAACATTTCTCGAGTTTGCATTGCCTTCAGATTAATGTGGTGATTTGTGGTTGTGTGTGCCACAGCTGTTTTAAGGAAATGCGCAGCCCTCAGCAGCCTCCATTAGAAGGTGCAGCAATTTCAGTGGTTTCCCACAAGAAGTATGTTCCAGAAACCACTGAGCATCAATAAACATAGATTGCCGATTGATTTGCTGATGCACTGAGTGGGGAAAAGGACAGGTCTTTATACCTAACCTATAAACACACGCTCATAAACAACAGAAGTCTTAAAGGCAAAGGGTTTCTGCCTCAGTGTCTTTTTTAACTACAAAGCAGTTGAAGATTCAGTGAAATTTCTCACTGGGGAACTGCAGTAGTGTGTAAGTGGGAGGCCACACTGCCAGCCTAGCAGAAAATAAATTGGGGAAATAAATACCCCCCCCAAAAAAAGAACCCAACCTGAACGATGATAAAAACTACATAAAGCTACAGCGTTTGCTCTGTAGTTGTTCTTCTGTGCAATGTGCCATGAGTTAAAGAACAAAAAACTAGCAAACTGTCCCTTTATTTCACTGACATTAAAAAAAACTCTGATAGTGCTGGAGGTATTTGCCACAAGGGGTTTTCAAATTGTTGAAGGTGAATGTATAATAAAGAAAATATCCCTACACTCATATATCCTGATAGTGAATCCTTTTAAAGATCTCCAGGGCTTTTTGCCAATCTGTGCATGTTTTTCATAGTTCATAGCACTGTGGACATACACAACTGCTGCAAGTTATTAATCATGACTGTGGCAAATCATAATCCAGTGCATACAAAATAGAAATGCACATTACCTCAATTAAAATGACAAGCTGTAAATCCAGGGACATTATGGATCTTTCACCTAACCCCCTCCACCTTAAACAGCATCACCTGTAAGCCTGCAGTGCTGCCGGAGACATCTGCATCAGTGGTCCATTATGGCCAATGGACCAAGCGTGTATAATGGCAACTGGCTCTGGAGTGAGTTTGTTGGAGGAAAAGGTCTGCACCTCCCTGGTTGTAACAGTGTTGTAACAGTGAGTTGAGCTGATTTATCTGGATGCTGATGCTGAGGTGGATGCTGCACATTAGTAATGGTGGAAGGGAGTCCCCATTACCTGTAGCGCTTTGAATGGAGTGTCCAGAAAAGTGCTATATAAGCATAGACAATTATTATTATTATTATTATTATTATTATTATTATTATTATTATTATTATGATAATTATTATTATCATCTGTTGACAAGTCTTGGTTGGGAAGGCCTAATGAGAAAAATAATTGGCGATTCCAAATTTTAAAAACCACAACAGAAAAAAACTTCAATATTGGAACAAATCTTAGTCATTTCAGCATTCGTGTTTTAGCAAATCTCGCTTCCCCTTTAAAACTCAGTTTTAACTAACCACTTTGCAAAGAAGACAGACATTATTCCTCTACTTGAGGTGTCATAAACTGATGTACAGTTTCAAAGCGTGCATTTTTAAAATGTATTGAGAACAAGTCAACTAATATTTCTGTGACAAACAGGAACTGGAGTAAATGCCTGTTTAAATCCGCTCTATAAAACTTCGTAAAAAAAGATTTAGATTTCTGAAAATGACAGCATTTTCAGATAAAGGCCCTGAGCGACAGCGTGCTTGGGAGCTGCTGTTGTTGTTACATTTTCAGTACATATTTTTGCTTGTTCTAGGTCGGCTTGTGAATTAAAATCTGCAGAAGTGAGAGAGAGAGAGAAAGAAAAGAAGCTAAAGGGATTGAGAAGAAGCTGTGCAGCTCGACTGGTGATAGTAATGAGCTGAGACACTTTTATTATCATTATTAATTAGCACTTTCAAGCAATGGAATTAAATCAATATGCTCGACTGAAACGAATTTCAACAGGCCATTCAGATCAATCACTGGGACTTTTTATCTACATAACTGCCACTAAACCTAGCTCGTTAGTGCAACATTAGTGGGAGAAAAGAAAAAGACTGGCGGGATTTTTAATTAGAAGGACGTAAACTGTGCAGCCATTTTTCTTCTTTGATTTACTTTTAATCTCATTTGCAATTATTTTCCCTGTTTCTGTCTCTCTCTCTATCCCTCACTCTCCTCTCTGCTCTCTTAATCAGACAACCAGTAAAATGGGATTAAAAATATCTACAGAAATTCCATATTTCTAGTATAGGATTGAGTCCTTGTTACTAAGCTTCTGATGCAGATTCCTCATAGTACACAAATATAGTGTGCATATGCACTGATCTTTTCAGCCAAACAAATATTTCAGAAATTCCTTCCTTCCTCCGTATTTCTCAAAATTTCTACATATTTTAACTCTTCAGTGGGATTAAAAGATTTCTTCCCATCTGTCCATTTAGAAAGTCAGGACATCATGGTAAATTTCTACTACAGATGTCTAGACCACTGTATTTTTTTCTATCCCACATCTTAAGAATAGAAAATGCGCAACAAAAAATACTAGCATACAGTGTCCATGCAGAACTGTGACTGAATGTTTTCATTTCTGACACTTAAACATAAACTTATTTCCCTTTAAAATAAAATAGTGTATATCACAATCTGTATATACAGATTAAACCGTGTACAAAAATACTGTGTATACTTTAAATCTATTCTAGGTAAAATCTAGTGGAACTCAGAGGTGAACACCTTCAGAACTTTATGTTTTATGGTTTATACTGGAGAACCAGGGCTTTATCATTTTTCTTTTTGCCTTTTAAATACAGAGATTGATGGTCTTGTTTGTACAATTGAGTGTATTAGCACAGATGGATCATTATGGGCCCATTCTAAATGGTTTTACTAAATGGTGTGATGAGCTTTCTTTGAAGTTAAATGTCTTGAAAACAAACGAACCTGTTGTTTGATTTGAGAAAAAAATGCAAAACCCCTCCAACCTACTGTATTTAATGGGAAGACTGTAAACGTTGTCAATGGCTATAAGTATTGGGACTGGTCATAGACAAAAACATAAGATAAAAAACCTAAGGGACTAATGTTGTGACACCATTTATAGAAAAGGCCAACTGAGACTCTTTTTTTCTTAGATAACTCAAAATTATTCTAACACTGTCATTTATTGACAGTCTTAACGTACTGACTCACTTGTTGGCTTGGCAACCTCAGCGCCAAAGTTAATTGGAATAGGTTGGGAAAATTAGTGAAAATAAGCAGCAAAATAATTGGGGCAATTCAAGTCAACTAAAATACGCTCTGCAAACAAAAGCTTGTCAAGATGGCCAAGAGCATTATGGAGAGTGTTATTTGGAAGTTTTATCTAATCATACCTTACATAAAACTTTTATGTTTTGTGTCATGTCAGCTGGGTTTTTATTATTTTTAAATTTAGGACACTGATAGCTGACACTGCCGTTCTACCTGTTGGAGTCTATACAATGCCCTGTCTTCTGCTGAGCTTCCCTTGAGCAGGAAGGGGTGAACACGAAGGAGAGAGGGCAAAAATGGGCACTTGCACAATTTTTTGTCGATCAGTACTGACATCAGGGCTCTGAACAGCTGCGCTCTCCCGATCCGTGACAAGAGCCTCTGCCGATTACATGAAAAGCCCGTCATCTTAAACACTTGGATAGGCTTTTTGCATGTCGTGTTGGAGATGCAAGAAAAAAATAAAAAGGGATAGAATTAAAAAAATATATATTTTAAAAGGTGCAAAAGCCCCACTTCAGCAGCACGCTAAATATATTTCCTGTCTTTCACCTCTAACAACCTTTTCACGACGTGAGAATACTGCATTTACTGCCTGTCATTCAGGTCAGAGTCGATTATATTTTTGTCCTGATTAGCATGAAAAGTGTGAGGCAAGCCACGTGACCAGATTTTGTCCCTTTCTCAGCCTCAGCATTAAGTCTGCAGTTGCCTTGCCTAAAGCACATAGTAACAGGCTATCCCGTCTGATTGAAACGGGACCCACAGTTACCATGAACCAAGCAGGGCTGGGGTCTGAACCCATTTGTGACACAGTGTCTCTTTGTATGGAAAGGTGTGGCCATACTGTGTCCAGTCTTCCAGTTACATCATGCATATGGACTTCCAAAACTAATTGAAACGAACATTTTAAGAGACAGAAGCACCGACAATAAATAGTTAGCTGCATCCTAGCTAATTAATTCAGGTCATTTCATGGTATTTGTTTAGTAATTCTGGCAACAGTGACCCCTGTGTGTCTGTTCTATTACAGGCCTGTGCTCTGCCTATCTTTAATAACTACAGCAATAATACTCGTAACAATAGCAACAATAATGCCCAAACAGAGGAGTGAAGCTCATGGAAAGTAAGAAGACGAGTTTCCCCTACATGCACGTAATTAGATTAATCAGACGCTAAATTGCTTGCATCTCTGTTCACGTCATCCCAAATTATTTGTAGCTGTTGCTGTATTCTTTCAACTAAACAGCCAGCAGCGCAGAATGCCTGCTTTGTCCTTAGTGGCCAGACTCCACAGACAATTTAACCACCCCTCATTAATATTTTTCGCATGTCTCTTTCAATTTTTTGTGCACTTTCTGATGCATGAAATCTATTGCTGGAGGAAAACACAGGGCTAATACACCAGTACAGACTGAGAAGTCATTAGGCATTAAATACCACCCTTTGATTCGGATGTACATAACTGATTACTAGTGTAACACAACACGCTATTAATGGGAAAGGTGGATAGTTATCATTGCTATTACAGTACTGAAAGAGGTTCAGTAACAGCCCATGCTTACAGACTTGCAAATCACAGATTTGCATTTATCCACTGAAACAGCAGTGGTGCACTTGCAATAAGTTTAAAAAAGAAGCATCACAGCAAGTCTCCTCTTAGCGATCTTGGGCAGGTGTTGAGTGAGGATCTAATGATGGATTGAATTCACCCCCCTTGGTCGGTTTCACATTTAGGAGGATCTGTAGAATTTTGTTTTGACTTCGACATTATAGAGTGATTTGTGTCAATTAATGGCAAAAAATCCCAATTAAATACATTATAATTCCCTTCTATAGTTTTAATAGCCACAGTAACTATTATATCAAATCAACTATTTTAAAGGTATTTTAAGGCTATTTCCCACAGCCCTCCACCTCAACCTCAATGTGTCGTATACAAAACATTGACCCTAAAGAATATTTTTATGCTTCAAATCCATTGTGAAAATATAACATTTATATTTAATATAAAAAAACAATGTATACAGATGTCACATTCTGAAATAGCCTGAAATACACAGCTGGCTTCACAGATTCTGTGTTATCAAACATAATCCACCATATCACTCATCTTTTTATTTGTTTCCACCTGGGTCAGTCATGCCTCTTGACCACAATTAAACACTATGTTAAATAAACTATGGCATGTTTGCGTAACTGTGTCAGGATTTCTATACATTAACCTTTTATGTGTTTTATCATTCACACTAAGACAAAGGAACTTAGAAAAATAAAAGTGTGATTTACAACTTATGTGCGAGAATGACATCAAAACTACACATACAGCTCCTCTAAATCCACCCAGAAAAGAAGGATTAGAAAAAAATATGTAGGTCACATGCAAAAAAAAAATGTGCAGGTGTGATCAGAAAGTTAAAAAAATAAAAAGGAAACCACAGAGGAGCTGTGGCGTTATTTTGAATAAACTGTGGGATCAGTCAAGCGTGATGTGGACACTATATCACTGTGACTGTGCCTGTCATCCAGCTTCCCAGCAGAAAGCATGCAGCAGTTAATTCCTGCCTAATTTATAATACTGCTTTCCAGCCCTGAAGAGCCATTAGCAACACACACTGACACAGCACACTGAAGTATGCTGTAATTTATTGTCTTATTACGGCTCTGGAGCAGGATCAATTAATTACCCATTAAAGTGTTCCCGTCGTAAGGATTTATTGAGGGTAAGGGGGTGGGTGTGTGGATAGATTGGTTTGGGGAGAGGGGAGGGGGGGAGGGGTGACTCAAAATAAAATTAATGGATGATTAGTTATACATGTTTGTACATTTTTATTTAACAGAGAGAGGACCAGAAATAAATAAACTGGTAGTGCACGAAACAGGGAGCATATAAATTTAATTGTGCTGAAGGCCTTCCCTTATAAGGGATATTGGGCTGCAAAAAAGTTTACCCCAAAATGTTATGAGTCTAGTAGAATGCAGTTTAGTTTTGATGCCCATCTGCTTAAAAATAAGCCTGGATGCATGCACAGCATATTTTAAATTACCTTTAATTCTTTATTGATATACTTTCATGCAAAAAGGTCTGAAAAAAAATCGCAGTGGATTTACAAGAACTTTCCATGTACATGTATAGGCTCCTAACTTACAGATACACGTGTTCCCAAGCTGATACTGCTGATAGCCTTACTTTAGTTCTACCAGCCCTGCTGCAGTAATGATACACACTACATATTCACATCATGCCCCGTCCTTTCAGAAAACTTTGTTATGTTTAACTAGACACGCTGTAGTTTCATTTATCAATCCAGCAGTAACCTTCAGCCAAAACGAAGACAGAGAAAACCTGTCTGATTTGGCGCTGCTAACACAACTTCATGATGGAGGATTGCAAGCTCCATCACAATGCTAATAAGCGCATTTGTAAAGACTGTAATTAGCACCTTACACATTTAAATCTAACCACTCCTTGCCAGTAATGTAATGATTTCACCCTGCTTTACTGTATTTTACCATCAGCTGGAAGATAACTTTTTTTGTTAGGTGTGTGAGTGGGTGTATGCATTTTAAACAGAAATGATGACAGCTAATTCATCAGCTAAACTAATGAAGAAAAATCGACTGTCTGCCCGTTGCCTGAAAGACAATAAGAAGTAAATGTGCAAACAAAAAAAGTGTCTTTCAAACAAAGCCTTCCAACAATTGTTTTCCACTCTCATTTTCATTCCTTTTCTTTCCCCTCCCCGATTCAATAAATCCGCTCTGGAATATATTGAATTGGGCTTTGATGGCTATTTTGTGTTGTGCAAGAGTTGCTGACACGGCTATGATTCAGTAATTATTGTTTCTCTTTAAGTTATTGCTGTAATTTTGCTTTCTAAGATCCCAATCAATTTGCCTTCTTTCCCTCTCTCAAGGGCACGCTTGAAAAGCGATATTCGAAAACAGCCCTCTGATGGATCGGGCCAGGAGACAGCCGCGCAGACAAATACCCTAATCTGGCATAAATTAGCTTGCCTTGCACAGATAGTTTTATACGGCGATGTAAATTATATTGTCAGGGCCAGTCACTTTCTTGCTAGCAGAGCAGCTAACAGGACTGGCGCAGTAGGGCTGGCTTTGGACTCTAGCAGACTTGCAAAAACTCCTACGCCATCGCGATCACAGGGAGATATATTAGCTTCTGATTTACATTCTCCCCCTCCTCTCTCTTTCTCCGTCTCTCTCACGCCTTCTCTCTCTCTCTCTCTCCATTTTTTAAGTGATCCTCATCAAGGTCGGAGCGACTTTGCTGGAAAGAGACGGTGGCAGTGGCACGCTATAATTTCTCCTCCCCTCAGTTCATGCTTCCAGGCAGCAGCATGACAAAGCGCTACAGGCCGTGTAATGTAAAAACCAGGAAAGCTTTGCTGGGAGGTATGCACAGGGAGGGGGTGGCATTAATAAATGATGCCCCCTTGAGGACAGGTAGATAAAGGGAGGGAGGGGTGCATCAGAGACAGAACTCCCTGTTGAAGCTGGAAACAGAGGAATGACACACTTAACTCATAATGATACTGTACATCCCAAAGCTGATGCTTCAATACCATATACATTAGTTTCAAAAACATTAGCTTTAACCTCCTGTGGCTCTCTGGGAGTTTGGCAGTGATTCTTGTGTTTTGCGAAGTGCCTTGAGGTATCTCAGCGCCACGTGCTGTCAAAGAAATTAGGGATGCATCGTAAGGGTTTATTTTGTTGCACAGTACATACGTTCCTTAGACACTGGAAGGTCCTGATGGATTGCTTTGTTTAACAAGACATCAGATTAGGCTGTCATCCTCGATTTGCTGTCTGCTTTTTGGTTTTTCCAGATATAGTGTGGCTCTGGCGTTCACTCAGTGCCCTCTCTGCCAGTGCACCCCTGGCTCCTGGTACTAGGGACGCCAGTCGCTTTCCATTCCCTGAAAAGTCCAGACTCTTGTCCTGAGAAGGTCTGCATGCCTGCGGAGCTCCACATTGACTTTACTTTAGTGTCCAAAATAAATGATGAAACTGCTGTGGTTTGAGCCTGTCTGGGGCCAATATCAAGGTTGAACAGGGCTCCTCCAGAGGTGACAGGTTTCCTTCGTTATTTATGTTCTTTTGCAACCTTTCTTTAAGAGCCATGAATGGAAGACTCCATTTCACTTCGGAAAGATACAGAAGCTTAATGCCTCAGGAGGACGCGTCTCTTTTCAAGCCAAAGAGAAGGATCTTGGGCCGACAGTCACGCACTTCAGACCAGTAAATCACTTTAAATACGTTCTTGACACTGCCGACAGCATCTCTGTGAAGAACAGGTTCTGAACAGCTTTTTGCTTCCCCTTAGAGGTTAATTTGACTTTTCATTGGAGAAAAGTCAAGAAAGGGCCTGAAAACTGTGTGCTAGATATAGATCTGTAAATCCTGAAATATCTTCTCACCTTCTCAGGCAAGTAAAAAAAGCTAAAAAAGTGCTTTGCTTTATTTAAACTAAAAAAAAACTTTTTTTTTATTGCCAAGAACATTTTTATTCCAGAAATTCTGTTTTTCTGCCTGCAGCACTTGTTATTATAAGACAATCTGAACTCACATGAAGAAGTAAAAATTGCATTAATAATAAACACAACATTTCTGCCTGATTTAGAAAGGTTCAAGTGATACATTCAAACTATTTTCCACTGGATAAAGGAAGACCTAATATATCAAATTCGTTTGGTTAACCATGCAGTACATTAAAAGCCCGCATTTCACTTTTCTGACATAACCTTTCATTGTGCACTCAAAAGCAACTTTTGTTTCTCCACACGTACACAGGAATAAATGATTAATCAACTTTGGAACTCACAGAGAAAACTCAGCAGTGGTTTCAGGCTTTATGTTGCCATCTTACAAACAGTTTATCTTTTAAAGACTATCATTCTTCCTGTCCTGGCAGAAACACAAAAATGAAGGAGGAATTTTTGTTTAGAGCATCGAAGCACTTCGATTACGCTGGGTCCTTTAGGATTCTTCACTGCATATCTCCTCTCTGCTTACATTTGTAAAAAAGGTGCTCAGCGTTTCCTTGAACCTGAGGTCAAGGTTCCTCTGCATCAAGTTCAGCACTTATATTCACAGACAGCCGAGACATTGCACTTATCAGAAAGCTTAAAAAATACCAAAAGTAATGCATAACCTTGTCTTTACATAAACATTGATATTCAATTCTGTTTGTGTGTTTCTCCAAAGCTTTTGAGAATAAACAAGAAAATGAATAAGTATGGACAGTACTTTCAGCTGTAGAACCTAATAGTGGAAATGACAACACCACCCTAAAAAGGCTGGGCATGATCCATCATCATCATGAAATAACATTTAAAAGACAAAGAAATGAAACCCTTAGAATAACAAATTACTACCGAACCTTACATTCATTTACACAATCAAACACACACCCTCACACGCACACAAACACACACACTGCCTTTTCCTTTCACTGTCAACCGCTTCCCTGCAGCGGAAAAAAAAACGCTTTAGAACGCTGACAGTTGAAATAGATTGCTTCCATTATACTGTACAAGAAACACATTCCGAAAAGATGAAGGCACTGTAAATTATAAAAATACGATGCTAACAAGCCTGGAAATGCAGTCCTAATGGGGTCAACCAGCAAACTACTGCAAAGCCGCAAATCAAAAATCGCCAACTCAACGCAGCATCCATTAGAGTCTGACTGTGCTGGCTGCCAATGAAACAACGTGGTCAGCACTTCTGCCCACACCTGCGCTTTTGTTTTGTCTTTTGTCTAAATGCAAGTAGCAAGATTAGATACAGACAAGTAGCTTTTTGGGAAAATGCACAACACAAATGCACAAATGCACAACAAATGCAAGCGATAAACTTTCAACCAAGTTCAATAAAACCAAACCCAAAAAGACAGTCTTGTGAGCTGTCATCTGAATATTTGCAGCTTTTGTTCCACAGTAGGTAAGAATGTCCAAAACACTTTTTCTCTGTTTAACGCTAAAGACAATGCAAGACCTTCATAATATTACTAGACGTGTGAATACTGACGTAAAGCCTGTAACTCTTCTTCTTGCAGAAAAACAGAGCTGAAAGTGGCATTTGGCTCTGTCAGTGCAAATGAATAACAGATCCATCTGAGCTGAACTTTCTGGCCAAGCCACACTTTAATCCTCAAGGTGGGATGTGAAAGGTTACCTACCCATGGGCTCTAGCTGCCTATTCTGCCTAATTGATATCAGTAAAAGCGACAAGCCAGACAACAATGGTTTTACCTTGTCCAGTATTATAGTGCACGTACATTAAAAATTACAAGCTGTCTGTGTCTGTTCACAGCTATTCAGTCATGGCTGGAAGGCAAGACCAATTCATGTGGGAAACAGATTCATTACTACTGGACAATAATCAAAATGAAACAAGAATAAATGTCAAGCAGAAGACCGCAAATGTGTCAGCCTGTTATTAAACCCCTTGGAGCTGCAGTTGTGTTTTCAGTGGCAACATAAGACAGCTTGCCAAAAACACAGGCAACCTGTAAAACACTCACCAAGTTGCATTTATGAATTCAAGAAGATAGCTTGTTATTTTCAACCATGTTACTGGAAAGATTTTGCCATTTAAACAGACGTCACGACATATACCAGGGATGGGAAACTCCAGTTCTTGAGGTTCCTCACCTCCAAATTTAATTATCTGATTGAACTCATTGTTTAGAGAAGAAGTGAAATTTGATTTTTGTGGGTCTTCAATTGCAAATTGAAAGAAAACTAGATAAACTAGTGTGAAAGACTGAAGTTGCCCATCCCTGATGCCCGTGCTGTATTTGTGTCCAAGATATACAATTAATGACTAAATACTAACATAATTAACGACATTTAGTTCTAACATAGAAGAGGCATGCAAACAATCGCCTAAAATAATACAATACTCTATTTCTATGTCCAAATAATCACCAATTTCCAGTTGTTTACATCTCATTTGCATTATTTACCTTTATGCAGTTTTAAAGAGTATAGCAATAAAAAAGCTGCTGAGTAATTTCCCATTGAGCCATGAGAACTTTTACTTTCCAGATCCCCTGAAAAGAACAAGCAGAACTGCCCTTTGAAAGGACAGGATCTTGTGTTCAGGCTCCCCACAGGATGTCACATGGCTGTGTGGCTGAGTCCACCAGCAGCCCCCTGATCCCCTCTAGCTCAGGATTAGACCTGTTCTCTAATCTCATAAACACAGCCATTGTTTTCTGCCTGTTTGTCTTTTTCACACCCAATGGATTCCTTAAACACTCTCTGCAGAGTGCCTCTTAAGAACAGAGGACAATAGCCTTCCCAAGCTCCCTAGCTCTGGTGCGGCGGGAGAGCACAGCTGTAGGACTTGAGTGGGGCTTGTTGACAGGTCGCATTATACCTGCTCGTTGACAGGTGTAATGGGGTCAGGCCTGGCTGTCAGGGCACTGGGAGCTGACCCGCCAGCTGACACTCTCTTGACAGGCCTTGACTGACAGCTTCTACTGCTGTAACAGTGGACAGACATGATTAACAAACTGCAGCCCTTCATCCGTCCTGGTGATTTACGAACTGTGCACATGCAGAAATGCATGCAGCACTCTGAGATGATTCTGGGTACGGGTCCGAAGGTTTGCGCAGCTTTTGCCAAAAATGAAGAAACATAATGATAGTAGAAATTAATCAATATGAAGGAGATATTAATGAAAACAATAGAAAAAGACTGAGAAAAGCATGAAGCATCTATACTATGGAACTTGCAAATTCATATTCACATAACTAGGGCTTTTTAAGAATACAACATATAAAGCATTTGTTCCACAAAGAGTCTGCTACCAAACCTCAATGATTATATGTCTAATTTAAAAGCAAGTAAGGAATCTGAAACAACTACTACACAGGTTTATACACAAAGTACTAAAGGCAAATTATATGTGATCAAAATATTTCTGAAAAAAAACATAGTAAACTGTGTTCACACACCCTGCATTCTCTTATCTGAGTGGACTATAGCAGATAGCAGATAATCCCTTTCAGGCACCTGCTAAAGATTTAAATGATGAAGCTGTCTCACATGTAAACATTCATCACCAGGTTCTCTCTCCATTAAGGAAAGCAGTGCACCTGGAGTTGTGAGTGTTTTGTATGTAATCCATTAAATCTAGTTAAAATGTGTGGCGCTTAAACAAATATATCTACCTTTTTGAATATATGCAAAATATTTAAAGCATACCAAAGGCACAGTAACTCAGAGCGGAGAAAAATAAATAATAACCCATGGATTTCAAACTTCAAACTAATCTAAGTAAATTAAAGACGATGGCAGTGTTCTGGTTTTTGATGGGTTTTACAAACTTTGCAGCATTAAGAGACGTGTATTAGTTTTTGGTTCAAATCCACTTACTTCGCTGTGCCAACACAAAGGTGAAACTGAAGGTGTCCTTGTCAAACTTCAAATACAAAAGCCTTTCAGAAAGGAAAAAGAAAAGAATAGGTTTTTTTGCAGACTTTCACACCTCATTTGAAAGCCCTCCCCAGGGTGCTGAGAACAGGAAGTTGGGAGCTGGGTTTCCTGTTTCGCAGGTCTTTTTAATCCAGGCTCCAGGAAACCATATGGGCACACTTCTTTTCTTTAAGTTTTTTTAATTATTGATTTATGATTTCCACTCATTTTTTTTTCTGTACAAATCACAATGCGTCCAGCTCTTATTGTTGTTTTTCATACAAGGAGTGCAACGTCAAAATCCTCTGAGAGTGTGCCGTCGGGGACGTCCCCAGAGTGGGATGAGAGGTAATTCTCTCACTCCGTACCAAATTCTACCGCCTGTAACATTTAACGTTTATTAAGACAAACCTTCTCTTGGCCCGAGCGGGAACGTACAAGGCACATATTGAAAAAACACTTTGCCTTTTGATACCGATCAAATTCAGAACCTGAGAGGATGAATGAGAATCATTTTAAGATAACCTCGACGGTCACGCTGCAGCGCAGTTCCCTTTAAAAAAACATCCACCCTTGATAAATGAACATGGTCATTTTGGAGTTGTTGTTTTGCTTTATTGGTGTCATGGTTCACAGTACCTCTCCATGCTTTACCATGATCTTAACCCACTTCCTATGTTTACCGCGGTATAATACACTTTTGTATGGGTAGCTCCTTCTCATCTCAGACTAAAATTTATGTTCAATTAAAGTCCTTATACTTTCTACCAAACTCATTACAACATGACATCACAGGCAGTTCCTGATATACATCAGGGCTAGGGACCAGGCATTTGGAACTTATAGTGAAACAACATATAAATGGGAATTGTTTCCCATTAGAACA
Organism: Atractosteus spatula; assembly: GCF_055471065.1. Taxonomy (NCBI): domain Eukaryota; kingdom Metazoa; phylum Chordata; class Actinopteri; order Semionotiformes; family Lepisosteidae; genus Atractosteus; species Atractosteus spatula. The sequence continues at coordinate 9,688,111 of NC_142707.1, forward strand.
ATGTAAATGCAGAGGGCTCAGGACTCTAAGAGCGTAAACTTTGCCCTTGTGACCTAAAGCAAGAGGCTTTTTCCACAAGAATTACAGGGATAGAGAGGGATTAGGGACCACATGTTAGAGTGTATGTTTCACCTGTAGCTGCCAAACACATTACATAGAGTCACGTTATAAGTCCCAGTTACGTTTCTTAATAACGCAACTTATAGGAATTATCCATAAGGAATAATGTAATTAGATTGACATATGCTCCCAACATATAATTCTGACACTAGTATATACAATCAATATACCTATAACCCATAAAAATCAATAAAGAGAAATAAAAAGCATCAGTAACTTTCACATTGTGGTCTCATCAAAACCAACAAAGTCATTTGCTGCTTCAGGGTACATTTTTTCCACATTTCCACATTATAGTCAGCGAACACAACTGGATCCACTGGTTGGATCAGCGACGTAGCGTTTGCTTGTAAGAGCTCAGCTTTCATGTTGGGGCATTTATAATTGAGTCATGTGCAACAGCATTGTCTACAAGAACAATTTTTTCATGTTAAAAAGTTGTTTCCTCTTGATTTTGCTCTTTCCACTATCTTTTTATAGTCCAGAACAAAATAATTCACAAACCATCTTGGACTGGGTGCTGTCTTCTGGTGCCACGAAAAACAAAGGAGATGTGGGGGAATTTTTACATCAAGTTCCTCAACTCATCAACAATTCTCCTCTATTGTAATTGTTGTAATTGTGTCTTATCTTGTGTATTCTTCTTATTTATTGTTGTATTCTTCTTATTCATTGTTATTGTCATCCTGTAAAGCGCTTTGAGAAGCCACCTTTAAAGCCGCTATATAAAATAAAGTTTATTATTATTATTATCAACAACCTAAGTTCAAAACACCACATAGTGGGATGACTGTACTTGAAAGGGAACAATCCCATACGAATACAAATGAACTAGCTTCCACTCTTTCTCTCCAGCTCTACCTACATGCTAGTACTCACAGTACCAGTTATTACAGTATATCATCCTGTTCAACTCCGCCTTACCAGAGATTCTGAAATAGTGGGTCGTGGGAGTATGGAACAAGCTACCCAGCCATGTTGCTGAAGCCTGGCATCCTTCAAGAAACAGCTGGATTGGATCCTTAGATCAATTAGGCACTAGCTACAAAACAAGCAAGATAGTCCAAACAGCCTCCTCATCTTTGTAACCATTTTTATGTTCTTTTCACATTTACTGATTGTGCTAATTTATTAACAGCGATTCATTACCTCTCCTAGCAGTGCTGCATTCAATTCTGTCACAATCTGGGTGGCTCACTGGAGGGCAAAATCATAAACCAAACCAGCAAATTGAGAGTATTATTAGAACTTTCAACTTTTTACATTTTTCAAGACAAAAAAAACTCGTAACTGTACTCATTCATAGCTTTTTACACAGCACTGAGCATTTTTGGAACCACACTTAATCTTTTTGAAGAAAATGGTAAAACAACAACAAAAACAACAAACACATGCAGCAATTGCTAGTGCAGAGTCTCTGAAGGCATGGCTAGAAATGTGCTTCAAAGTAAAGAAATGCTGGAACAAACAGTGGTTAACGTACTTTGAAGACGGAAGACCTAAATCTCCCCCAGTGTTACAGAATACCTCCAGCTTCCCTGACACAGCTGAAAGCCGGCACTCAACCAGACTCTGGTGGTTTTCCCTTTCGTCACAAAAGCCCTTTTACTGTCAGCACCAACACCCACTGATTCCCAGCCATAAATCAATTCATAAATTAAAACACAGGTTTATTACTGTAAAATAAAATTTAATCTTTCCAGAGTGATTGGCGCTTCGGCTTCAGTGTGCCGACAGGCTCCCTTATTTAGAAATCATAAATTTTCTTCCCTGCTACGGATTTATGCTGTTCAGAGTTGCTCAATTTCTACATTCCAAAATGCGGTGCCAGTGATTCCCAGCTCACTGCCACAAATCCTAACGATATCCTCTTGCCCAGCCTTTCAAAAACATTTCTTATACCCCCCTTATCCAGAATAACACAACCAAGAGTGCTAAAAAACACTTGAACGTGTCGTAATTATGTCTGGCTTTGTAGGCTTGTGGTTTTAACCCCTCGGCTGAACACTAATAGCTTAATAAAACCCAACAAAGAGAAAGAAATAAAGCAGTGTGACAACGCCAACATAAGGCGAGGACACATCTCAATGGAAATACTATTGAACAGTGTTCTGTTTCCTTCTTCGGTCTTTTTAACACACCTGCTGTGCCTCTTAGCTTTTGGGTTTGCTTTTTCACAATGAAAACAGACCAGTTTGTTTGCATTCTGTTATAGCTGTTCGGCCAAAGGCTGCTCTCTCTATTTGCAACCCCCAGACCCCTCCCTCCTCCCTCCCACCTTCCAGAACCGCCTGTAGTTTCCCACACCATCAATCTTTGATATTTATCACTTGACAGTCCAGTTCATTTACACCCCCAAAGGTATTTTCTTTCAGCAATGAAAAAAAAAATCTTTTTTTTTTCAATTTTATTAGATTTCAGTCTAATTTCTGTTAGCAGTGCAGTTAGTTAATGCCACTGTTGCAAATGTGCTAAGGTGTGAGGTTATCAAACTCAAGATAGTGATTGAAATACTTCAAATATTTAGCAGTTTAAGCCCCAAATATAAAGGACAGAAGTCCGTCTAGATTTGTCCTGAAGCAAATTCATCCTGGATCATTTTCAGAACTATCATAGTTAATCTCTAATGTTACTGAAGTTAAGAAAGCTCTATAATTAGCAGGTATTTTTTAAGAGAAGAAATAAACCTGACCTTAAATTTCCGAAAATATACTGCTCACAATTTCCTTGACATACTTCCTATGGTAACACACTTGGGAAAAATGGAAAAATATATCTTCCCAATGCACGGTATATGGAATTATTCCAGTAATGATGTTACTTTCTGGCCATCATTTTCATTGATAATATGGTCACTATTTCCCCTCATTGTATACAGAGGTGTCTTGCATACGTGTCTGACCACCAGGACAAGAGGTTTCACTACCTTTACAGATTTCTCCTTTTTCACATGGAATGTAATTAGGGCCAATTAAACTGAATTAAATCCAATTAAATTTGGAAAGTGAAGACTTCCATATGAATGACCTCTTTTAGTCTTTATCCCTGATTTAGGCAATCAATTTAATTTCAGATTTGTTATGCATCTTATTGACCAGAGCGCCAATTCCATTCCTCCAGGGAAAACCAGACTCTGTAATGTATACAGCTAATTAAATTTGAAAGATGGATATGCACCGTGCTGGGGGAAATATCAGTTAAAATCAAAACATTTTCGATAATACAAAAGTGTTTAATTGGAAAGATAGCATAAGTGTAGGGTAAGGCACAGCTTAGAAAAATCCAGATAAAGTACAGAAAACATCCCCAGTAACTATGATGAATGCATGTCAAACAGCATCACCAGTCTGAGCAATTACAAAAGAAACAACAAGAAATATTTTATGTCTTGCCATTTACTTATATTTTTAATATACACACTAATTACAGAAACAAGATTAACTTTTAAACATATCTTCTCTGCAGACAGCACTCAGTGAAACAAATGTAATTAACTTACTTTATTTAAAGACAGCCGCCAAGTTTAAATTAAAGAAATTCCTGCCATTCTCCTTTCATTTTGCCTTCAGCTAGGGCGGGAGGACAGCTCTTAATAAAACGCTGTCAGAATCAAAGCAGACCAAAGTGTGCCTCCCAGCGAAAAGAGTTACTGTCTGCCAAGTTGTTACAGACACACTGTCAAAGATGCTTTTTTCTCCCTTTCGTCTTATGTTGTTTTGTGTGGGGAGCTGAAAGGTACGGAGCACTAATTCGCAAGCTGTTTCTTTCAGAGCGGCACCCTTCCACCTAAAACACAGTGACAACAAGGTCAGATGACACGACCGCTCCAGAATCGGTCACCACCCTTTCCTATTACCTGTGACGGGATGTACAGTACCTGCCCTAAAAAGGAAAGGCTACAGTGCAGGAGAGATAAGACAGCTAGAACGGCCCGCTGCCTTCTGATGTATCTACTCTTGGCAAAGGTTAAGAATGGGGCTTCCATTGTCTGTACTGTGTCTGCCCTGTTGATACCTCAATATGGCTGCATTTGCCTCTGTTGACTGATGATAATAATAATTAGTAATAATAGGTCTTTACACTTATATAGCGCTTTTCTGGACACTCCACTCAAAGCGCTTGACAGGTAATGGGGACTCCCCTCCACCACCACCAATGTGCAGCCCCCACCTGGATGATGCGACAGCAGCCATGCTGCTCCAGTACTCACACCACACACCAGCTATCAGTAGGGAGGAGAGCAGAGTGATGAAGCCAGTTCAGAGATGGGGGTTATTAGGAGGCCATGATTGGTAAAGGACACTGGGGTAACTCTAACCCTACTCTTTTCAAGAAACACCCTGGGATTTCTAAGGACCACAGAGAGTCAGGACCTCGATTTTAAGTCTCATTATAGTCTCCCTATCACTATACTGGGGCATTAGTACCCACACAGACCGCAGGATGAGCACCCCCTACTGGTCCCACTAACACCTCTTCCAGAAACAGCTCTAGTTTTTCCCAGGAGGTCTCCCATCCAGGTACTGGCCAGGCTCACACCTGGTTATCTTCGGTGGGTTGCCAGTTGTGAGCTGCAGGGTGATGTGGCTGCTGGCTGCTGATAGCGCACACATTACCTGTGCTATGTTATTTATTATTTGCATAGGTGCACAGAGTGTCCTGTGTCTGTGGGGTCACCAAGAGATTCATTAGTGCTAGTGGGCTCGTGGGGGCCGTCACCAGTTCGTACCCGCAGCTCTTGAAAAGGAGTGGGGAGGAGGGGGGAGTGATAGCACACAGAGAGCGGGGAGGCAAAAGACGAGCGTCAAGCAAGAACAAATGAAAGAAACGAGGTGAGGAGAGAACAGAAGGGGAGGTGAGTGAAAATGATGGCAGGAAAGAAAAGACAGAAGTGAGACAGGGAGGCTGAGTGAGAAAGAGGAAGCACAGAAAGAGACGGAGCGAAACACACTGCAGGCCTGGTAATTAAAAAGTGCAGACAAGGCCATGCCTGTGTTAGACCCCCCCCCCCCCGCCTTCTCCCATCACGGAGAGTAAGTTTTTAATCATGTTCAAATGATTTATTTAAACGTCAAAGTTATGCCACCTCACTTCCTTTCATTTTTCAAATTGTTTGTGTTTTTTCTGGATGATAAATTTATCTTCAGACAACCTCAATATGACTAATTAACTTTGAAATATAAGAACCAGATGTGCGGCTGAAGGAAGTTTCTGAACAGCTGCCAGGAAATCTCCCTCTCCCTCTTTCGGTTGCTCACTCGCTCTTTCTTCCCACAGACACACTCCTCTTCGTCTTGTACTCTTCCCATCCCTTCCCCACATTTCTCTCTCCCACTTCGTAGCTCTCTCGTCTTCGGTCTCTCTATCCCCCGTTCTCTTTCTCTCCCTCTTTTCCTTCCCAGTCCCTTCATTTACTTCTCTCACTCTGCTTTCATCCATTGCTCAGTTCCTCCAGCTGCTACGCTGTCTCAGTCATTCCTTCTGGTGTTGGCCTTTTCCATGTTCCCTGCTCCCCTTCATCACATTTTTCACTTCGTTCTTCCTAAACTGAACTCAAATCCAGACCAATTACTGAGCCATTTCCTCACGTAATCCTTTTTCCTCCAAGTTCAATGGTCCTAAGCTTCATGTCAGCCCAATTTCAGACCGTTTGCCAGAAAGTTGTACCAAAATACCTCCAAAACGCCAAAAGCATCCCAAAGCCCTGTTCCATAAAGGATACGATTTAATATTAAAAACACTTGTGCATTCAGCTGTTTACTTCAATATGTTTTTTAACAGTACACTTGGGTGAATTGTTTTTTTTCCTAAATTTCTTATTTTTAAAACTTCAAAATGATCTTACCCTTCAGTATAATCTGTAATGAACTTGAAGAAAAAGCGCGTCAGTCTTTTTTATTTGAATACTCAGGTACCCGTACTTCTCTTTATTTTCTCATTACTTTTTTATTCTTGTCTTTAAGGCAGTGACAGCTCAGTGTCAGCTCTATGGATATTTTATCAACTGAAGCCTGTTTTGAGTGTGAATACAAATTCCTTGCAGCCCAGAAAGGCTCTTGCAGTGTTGTGCAGTGGCAGGAGAGTGTATCGCCTTGAAGCATGTGCGCTTGCAAATGTGTGTGTGCGTCCGTGTACGCGGGTGTGAGGGAGCGAGCGAGTGAGTGAGAGAGTGAGAAAGCTTTGTCCCTCTAGAAATGCCTTTAAAAAGCAAAGGCCCCTTCAGGAAGGCTGCACGCTGACACATTGACAGTTCGCCATGAGTGACGTCTGATCTGTACAAATTTCAAGACTAATAAATCTACCTGTCAGTGTCGGAGACTTGAAAGGGCCGCAGGCCTGCGGCTCAGCTTTAACACAACTTGTGTTGATGAAATTCTGTAGGCTGGAGAATTATAGCTGTCAGAAAAACGCCCACATCAAATCTGAAGCTTGGCTTTCTTTTTTCCCCTCTCTCTCTCTCTCGCCTCTTTCTTTCCTTCCTTTCCTCAGGTTTGGCAAATGAAACATAAGAGTTCCTTCATGGTGGGGCACTATTATTACATCACCCTGATCCTTCTCCACTGAAACACACATACTCCAGTACACACACACGCACCTTGAGAAGAGCAAATTTACTGTTAGACACTCTTACATTCTGGCCTCGTTCCACCGCGCTCCTCAATGGAGGTTTTGGTAACATTTATTTGTCGTGCCTTAAGTGTCCTGTCAGAAAGAATTAAACGGGGGGTTAAATGGGGGGGGGGGCCTGAAATAAGCAGGATGGATTCATGACATGATTTCTATAGCAAGTGAATTCTACACAAGCTCAAACATAAATCACGCTAATTCACACACAACGCCCACAGTTACATGTGTTTATCTTTTGAGCAGTCTGCACTATCTGTGTAAAGTACACGCTGCTCTTAAGAAACACTTCCAAGTGAAGAATAATTTGGCTGTTTGGACACCAGCATGGATTTACATTTAACATTCACAAAGGATCATATTTTAATTTGTCAGAGGCTAGTGCTAAAAGTTCAGTCAAACAGATTTTAAAATTTCCCTGGGCAACCAATTTAAATGTCAAAAGACTCATTTTTTTTTCCATATTATGTCTTGAATCTATTAAAAGCTACTCTTGTCACTGTGAGGACAAAATTCAGAGGAAGTGAACTCTCTTATAATTTAAATAATCAAATAAACGAAGAGCAAGAACATTTAGCCATGTTTATGATATACAGAGGAACACTAAGTAGACAGAAGGTCTCAACAGGTAAAATACAGGTCAAGAAAGAATCAAGTACGAAAAGTGTAAGAAAGAAGAGATTATTCCAGCATTAATGCATGCTTATTTAAATAAGCTAACAAAAAGCACACTGGACACTGAAAACTGCGTCATGAAACACATTTAGCTAAAAAGGTGAGGCCAGGGTGGCAATTCCACACATTGGTAAGAAAAGACATTCCTCATGAACAGAACAAATGCTGCATCACACTAATCTGTCAACAACCCGCAGGACCGCACAGAGTGTAAGCGTGGGGTGAGATTAAATACTGCACTGATGGCAAAGCTCATTACTTCCGCATGATGAAAAAGAAAAAAAAAGAAGACAACATTTAATTAGGCGACGACCCACTCCCAAAGAAAGAAGGATATTACGGGAAATAAAAGATGGGATCTTTGTTTTCTGGGTACGCTAACGGGCAATGGGCCCGCATTCATTTTAAGTTCCAACTTCAGAATTTCTGGATGAACACAACCTACTGACGGTGAAATGGCTGCCCCCATGTGTTCCTAGCTCAGCTCCAGAAATGAACTAGGGCCTGTGCCGGGGGCTCGCACACTCCTGAACAAACATCTTCCAGTTCGGACTCCCAGTGCACAAACAGTCAGAGATAAACAAGTTTTAACCCCTCTCATTTTAAAGGATGTTACCCACTACTTCATTTAGTTGCATAAACGTTTAATAACCTAAACCCATATATCACACAATTTATCTTCCCAAAGATAATTAGGCAGTTCAGATTCCAACACTTGTGTCTGCAGTTCCATTGATAAGAGTTATCTATTGACTTGAAGGCTGCAGGTTTTAGCAGTGTCCTTCCTGACCTCCCAGAGTCTACTCCTGCCTGCTAGAATGAATCAGTACTCACTCATCAAAAAGATACCATTAAGATGAATAATTTAATTCTCAGATTAAGACTAATCTGAGACCAAGACAAGTTCTCTTTTCAGAACTAAATGAAAAGAAATCAGACGACAATATTAAATGCTATAATAAAAATGTAACCTCTTTGAGAGAAGTATTGATTTATATCATTGAGCCAGCATACATCTTATAACTATACATTTATACTGAAAGCAAAACAACAAGATCTTCTAAAAGCAGCTTTAAGAAAAGCAAAACACATTCTTTCATTAGTGTTGGTTCTACATATTGTTGAATGAGAGGTTTTCAAACCTCTTAAGAATGTGTGAAATATATAAAAACTTAAAAATGAGAAACCCATCATTTAGCCCATCTAGTCTGGTTGGTAGCACTGTAGTTAACTGATTCAAGGATCTCATCCAGCCATTTCCTGAAAGAAACCACAGTATCAGCTCTGACAACATGAATGTGCAGATAGTTCTATACACCCAAAAACGGGTTTCCTGTTTTGGTTATAAATGCACTTCCACATATTTTCTACTTGTGTCCTGTGGTCCGTTCATTCCAATGAAATAGACTGGGTTAACATTTGAGGATCACTGGGGACTCT